>NC_141875.1:206796070-207099100 GCF_056163025.1 Triticum urartu
CTCATCGGATGTGAACTCGCTTCCGACGGCTTCCTCCCCCTGCCCTATGGACGACACCGAAGTGTTGTCCCAACAGGTTCCAAGCCGGGAGAAGGTGGTCCTGGAGGTGCCGCAAGGCGACCTCCCGGACTCCAGGAGTAAAGGGGATGAAACCCCCCAGGGCTCCAAGTCCGGCTCTAGGCCGGACACCGCTCCGGAACCTTCAAAGGTTCCAGAGTCCGGCGGGGGACATCCTTCCAAGAGGAGCAAGCCCACTGTGCCGGTGACCCCCCGTCCAACCGGAGGCGCCGGACAATCTGTTGGAGGCGCTCCAAGGCGCCTCCATCGACGAGGAGCACCGCACCATTATGAGTGCGGTGGTCTAGAAGGTTCAGTCCGCCAAGAGCGGACTGACTGAAGCTTGTACTAGCCTTTTAACAGGCTTTGAGGTAAGTAAAGAATGTGTAAATAATATTACCGCATAGACAGTAGCCCCTGATGCTCTGTTTGGCGTTCGGGAAGAAAAGCCGAATAGAGGATCAAATAAAATTCGCAGGAGTCTAACAAAAAGGAGTCAATATGCGTATGCAGGCTTCTCTGCTTGCATCCGCCGCACTGACTGCGGAAGTGGACACGCTAAAGCAGAACCTCAAGCGGTCCGAGCAAGAGCTCGGGCGTGCCAAGAAGCAACTCGAGGACAATGAAGGTAAGAAATACCTTGTTTAAATATATATAAAAAGGTGCAATTGCAAAAAATGACAGGATTATCGTGGCTATTGTAGGGGGCACGTCTGAGGTGGCGACCCTTAAGCAAGCGCTGGTCGAGGCCGAGAAGAGGGCGACCACGTAGCGCACCGAGCGGGAGAAGTATGAGGCCGAGGTTGGCAAGGTACTGCAAGAGCTCCAGGCTCTCATGGAAAAACATGAGAGTTTGGAGCTTGACTCAAAGACGCGAGCGTCCGAGCTCGCGGTGGCTATTGAAAATGCCAAGTCTGCCAAGGCCAAATCCCAGAAGACCCTCCAGGAGTTGGATGAGGTGAAGAAGATAGCAACGGGTAAGGCATTCTTTATGCAAAGCAAACACATAAACGTGAGTTACTTGTTACTTACCCAAATCCGGAGCTCTCCAGGAGCGTTCGCAGATCTTCCCCGGAGTGTGTCCGATGCCGCCGCATTCTATCGAGCCGAGGAGGGCAGCTCGACAGAGAAGGTGTTCTGGTCTCAGTATGCTGAGGCCGGACACCCCGTGCCCCTGAGCGACCAGCTGAAGCAACTGGTCGAGCTCCACAAGGCGGCCGAACAGGCCATGAAGGGCCTCATAGTTCGGCTGTGGCCTGGAGGGGCTCTGTCTGGGAGCTATTTTGGGCTGGTGCGGCGGCTGGTGGAGGCCTGTCCAAGGCTCGAAGTCATCAAGCGCTCCGTCTGCATTGAAGGTTCCCGTAGGGCCCTTGCCCGTGCTAAGGTGCACAGGGGCAAGCTGGATGCTGAGAAGCTTGTGAAGGACGGGCCACCGCCGGCGAAAGAGCATCGCAAGCCCGAGAATTATTATAAGGATGTTCTGAAGGGTGCCTGCCTTGTGGCGGATGAATGTTCTAGGGATGTAATTTTTGAGTGAAAGTTGCTCGTTTTGTCCTGTGCGCTGAAAACTTGTTCATATGCGCTAAGCAATGCTGTTGGAATTTAAAATATTACCTTTGTGCGGTTGTTTATCAATTCTGAGAGATGGCAAGTCGTCGGGGATAAACCGTATCGCCAAGCTTGCCTTCCATGCCAAGGAAAGTCCCTTCCGGACACGAGACGAAGTCTTCAATCTTGTATCTTCATAGTCCAGGAGTCCGGCTGAAGGTATAGTTCGGCCATCCGGACACCCCCTAATCCAGGACTCCCTCACGGACCCTACGGGTTCAAGAACTATGTAGACATGACCGAGACACATCTCTGTTCAATAACCAATAGCGAAACATGGATGCTCATATTGGTTCCTACATTTCCTACGAAGATATTTATCGGTCAAACTGCATAACAACATATGTTGTTCCCTTTGGCGTTGGTATGTTACTTGCCCGAGATTCGATCGACGTTATCATCATACCCAGTTCAATCTCGTTACCGGAAAGTATCTTTACTCTTTCCATAATGCATCATCCCATGACTAACTCATTAGTCACATTGCTGGGAAGGCTTATTGTGATGTGCATTACCGAGAGGGCCCAGAGATACCTCTTCGATACACGGAGTGACAAATCCTAATCTCGATCTATGCCAACTCAACAAACACCATCGGAGACACCTGTAGAGCATCTTTATAATCACCCAGTTACGTTGTGACATTTGATAGCACACTAAGTGTTCCTCCAGTATTCGAGAGTTGCATAATCTCATAGTCATAGGAACGTGTATAAGTCATGAAGAAAGCAATAGCAATAAACTAAACGATCATAGTGCTAAGCTAACGGATGGGTCTAGTCCATCACATCATTCTCTAATGATGTGATCCCGTTTATCAAATGACAACACATGTCCATGGCTAGGAAACTTAGCCATCTTTGATTAACGAACTAGTCAAGTAGAGGCATACTAGGGACACTCTGTTTGTCTATGTATTCACACTTGTACTAAGTTTCCGGTTAATAAAATTCTAGCATGAGTAATAAAAATTTATCATGATATAAGGAAATATAAATAACAACTTTATTATTTCCTCTAGGGCATATTTCCTTCAGTCTCCCACTTGCACTAGAGTCAATAATCTAGATTACATTCTAATGATCCTAACACCCATGGAGTCTTGGTGCTGATCATGTTTTGCTCGTGAGAGAGGCTTAGTCAACGGGTCTGCAACATTCAGATCCGTATGTATCTTGCAAATCTCTATGTCTCCCTCCTTGAATTGATCGCAGATGGAATTGAAGCGTCTCTTGATGTGCTTGGTTCTTTTGTGAAATCTTGATTCCTTTGCCAAGGCAATTGCACCAGTATTGTCACAAAAGATTTTCATTGGACCCGATGCACTAGGTATTACACCTAGATCGGATATGAACTCCTTCATCCAGAATCCTTCGTTTGCTGCTTCCAAAGCAGCTATGTATTCCGCTTCATACGTAGATCCCGCCACGACACTCTATTTAGAACTGCACCAACTGATAGCTCCACCATTTAATAAAAATACGTATCCGGTTTGTGACTTACAGTCATCCGGATCAGTGTCAAAGCTTGCATCGACGTAACCATTTACGATGAGCTCTTTGTCACCTACATAAACGAGAAACATATCCTTAGTCATTTTTAGGTATTTCAGGATGTTCTTGACCGTTGTACAGTGATCCACTCCTGGATTACTTTGGTACTGCCCTGCTAAACTAATAGCAAGGCACACATCAGGTCTGGTACACGGCATTGCATACATGATAGAACCTATGGTTGAGGCATAGGGAATGGCTTTCATTTTCTCTCTATCTTCTACAGTGGTCGGGCATTGAGTCTGACTCAACTTCACACCTTGTAACACAGGCAAGAACCCTTTCTTTGCTTGATCCATTTTGAACTTCTTCAAAACTTTATCAAGGTATGTGCTTTGTGAAAGTCCAATTAAGTGTCTTGCTCCATCTCTATAGATCTTGATGCCCAATATATAAGCAGCTTCACTGAGGTCTTTCATTGAAAAATCTTATTCAAGTATCCTTTTATGCTATTCAGAAATTTAGTATCATTTCCAATCAACAATATGTCATCCACATATAATATCAGAAATGATACAGAGCTCCCTGTTGGGGAACGCAGTATTTAAAAAAAATTCTTACGATCACGCAAGATCTATCTAGGAGATGCATAGCAACGAGAGGGGAGAGTGTGTCCACGTACCCTCATAGACCGAAAGCAGAAGCGTTTAGTAACGCGGTTGATGTAGTCGAACGTCTTCGTGATCCAACCGATCAAGTACCGAACGCATGGCACCTCCGCGATCTGCACACGTTCAGCTCGGTGATGTCCCTCGTACTCTTGATCCAGTTGAGGCCGAGGGAGAGTTTCGTCAGCACGATGGCGTGATGATGGTGATTATGAAGTTACCAACGCAGGACTTCGCTTAAGCACTACAACGATATGACCGAGGTGGAAATCTGTGGAGGGGGGCACCGCACACGGCTAAGAAAACAGTCAACTTGTGTGTTCTAGGGTGCCCCCTACCCCCGTATATAAAGGAGCAAGGGGGCCAAAGGAGAAAGTGAGATCTGATAAAGATAATAAGACAAATATTTTGGTATTTTGTTGTATAGATTGAAAAGTAAAGATTGCAAAATAAATAGTAAACTAGAATTATAGATTGGAAACTTATAAGATGTAAAGTAGACCCGGGGGCCATAGGTTTCACTAGTGGCTTATCTCATGATAGCAAGTATTATGGTGGGTGAACAAATTACTGCCGAGCAATTGATAGAAAAGCGCATAGTTATGATAATATCTAAGGCAATGATCATGAATATAGGCATCACGTCCGTGTCAAGTAGACCGAAACGATTCTGCATCTACTACTATTACTCCACACATCAACCGATATCCAACATGCATCTAGAGTATTAAGTTCATAAGAATAGAGTAACACATTAGGCAAGATGACACGATGTAGAGGGATAAACTCAAGCAATATGATATAAACCCCATCTTTTTATCCTCGATGGAAACAATACAATACGTGCTTTGCTGCCCTTGCTGTCACTGGGAAAGGACGCCGCAATATTGAACCCAAAGCTAAGCACTTCTCCATTGAAAGAAAGATCAATCTAGTAGGCCATACTAAACCGATAATTCGAAGAGACTTGCAAAGATATCAAATCATGCATATAAGAATTCAGAGAAGAACCAAATAACTTTGTATTGAGAACCAAAGAGAGAGAGAGAAGAAGCCACCTAGCTAATAACTATGGACCCGAAGGTCTGTGGTAAAGTACTCACACATCATCGGAGAGGCTATGGTGTTGATGTAGAAGCCCTCCGTGATTGAATCCCCTTCCGACAGATCGCCGGAAAAGGCCCCAGATGGGATCCCACGGGTATAGAAGGTTGCAGCGGTGGAAAAGTGGTTTCATGGCTCTCCTGGATGTTTTTAGGGTACATGGGTATATATAGGCGAAAGAAGTACGTCGGTGGAGCTCCATGGGGCCCACGAGGGTGGGGGTGCGCCTACACCCCTGGGCGCTGAAGGGAATATGCCCTAGAGGCAATAATAAAGTTATTATTTATTTCCTTATATCATGATAAATGTTTATTATTCATACTAGAATTGTATTAACCGGAAACATAATACATGTGTGAATACATAGACAAACAGAGTGTCACTAGTATGCCTCTACTTAACTAGCTCATTAATCAAAGATGGTTATGTTTCCTAACCATGAACAAAGGAGTTGTTATTTGATTAACGAGATCACATAATTAAGTGAATGATCTGATTGACATGACCCATTCCATTAGCTTAGCACCCGATCGTTTAGTATGTTGCTATTGCTTTCTTCATGACTTATACATGTTCCTATAACTATGAGATTATGCAACTCCCGTTTGCCGGAGGAACACTTTGTGTGCTACCAAACGTCACAACGTAACTGGGTGATTATAAAGGAGCTCTACAGGTGTCTCCAAAGGTACATGTTGGGTTGGCGTATTTCGAGATTAGGATTTTTCACTCCGATGTCGGAGAGGTATCTGTGGGCCCTCTCGGTAATGCACATCACTTACGCCTTGCAAGCATTGCAACTAATGAGTTAGTTGCAGGATGATGTATTACAGAACGAGTAAAGAGACTTGCCGGTAACGAGATTGAACTAGGTATTGGAATACCGACGATCGAATCTCGGGCAAGTAACATACCGATGACAAAGGGAACAACGTATGTTGTTATGCGGTCTGACCGATAAAGATCTTCGTAGAATATGTAGGAGCCAATATGGGCATCCAGGTCCCGCTATTGGTTATTGACCGGAGACATGTCTCGGTCATGTCTACATTGTTCTCGAACCCGTAGGGTCCGCACGCTTAAGGTTACGATGACAGTTATATTATGAGTTTATGCATTTTGATGTACCGAAGTTTGTTCAGAGTCCCGGATGTGATCACGGACATGGCGAGGAGTCTCGAAATGGTCGAGACATAAAAATTGATATATTGTAAGCCTATGTTTGGATATCGGAAGTGTTCCGGGTGAAATCGGGATTTTACCGGAGTACCGGGAGGTTACCGGAACCCCCCGGGAGCTATATGGGCCATAGTGGGCCTTAGTGGAAAAGAGAAGAGGCAGCCGAACATGGGCCACGCGCCCCTCCTCTCCCTTGGTCCGAATATAGGACAAGGAGAGGGGGCTGGCCCCTCTCTCTCTTTTCCCCCCTCCGTGAATCCTATTCCAACTAGGATTGGGGGGAATCCTACTCCCAGAGGGAGTAGGACTCTCCTGGCGCGCCTCTCCTAGGCCGGCCGCACCCCCCCTTTAGTCCTTTATATACGGAGGCAGGGGCACCCCAGAAACACACAAGTTGATCCACGTGATCTTATTCTTAGCCGTGTGCGGTGCCCCCAGCCACCATAGTCCTCGATAATATTGTAGTGGTGATTAGGCGAAGCCCTGCGACAGTAGTACATCAAGATCATCACCACGTCGTCGTGCTGACGGAACTCTTCCCCGACACTTTGCTGGATCGGAGTCCGGGGATCGTCATCGAGCTGAACGTGTGCTAAAACTCGGAGGTGTCATAGTTTCGGTGCTTGATCGGTCGGGCCGGGAAGACGTACGACTACATCAACCAAACGCTTCCATTGTCGATCTACCAAGGGTACGTAGATCACACTCTCCCCTCGTTGCTATGCATCACCAAGATCTTGCGTGTGCGTAGGAATTTTTTTGAAATTACTACGTTCCCCAACAGGCGCGCCTACCCCCCTGGGCGCGCCCCTGCCTTGTGGAAGCTTTGCGGACTTCTAGACTTGTACTACAAGTCTCCTGGGTTGCGTTTGTTCCAAGAAAGATCCTCGCGAAGGTTTTGTTCCGTTTGGATTCCGTTTGATATTCCTTTTCTGCGAAACACTAAAATAGGCAAAAAAAAACAACAATTTGCACTGGGCCTTCGGTTAATAGGTTAGTCCCAAAAATAATATAAAAGTGCATATTAAAGCCAATTAAACATCCAAAACAGATAATATAATAGCATGGAACAATAAAAAATTATAGATACGTTGGAGAAGTATCATAGACATGACTGAGACTAATCTCCGGTCAATAACCAATAGCGGAACCTGGATGCTCATATTGGTTCCTACATATTCTATAAAGAACTTTATCGGTCAAACTGCATAACAACAGACGTTGTTCCCTTTGTCATCGGTATGTTACTTGCCCGAGATTCGATCGTCAGTATCTCAATACCTAGTTCAATCTCGTTACCGGCAAGTCTCTTTACTCGTTCCGTAATGCAACATCCCTCAACTAACTCATTAGTCACATTGCTTGCAAGGCTTATAGTGATGTGGATTACCGAGAGGGCCCAGAGATACCTCTCCGATACATGGAGTGACAAATCCTAATCTCGATCTATGCCAACTCAACAAACACCATTGGAGACACCTGTAGAGCATCTTTATAGTCACCCAATTACGTTGTGACGTTTGATAGCACACTAAGTGTTCCTCCGGTATTCAGGAGTGGCATAATCTCATAGTCATAGGAACATGTATAAGTCATGAAGAAAGCAATAGCAATAAACTAAACAATCATAGTGCTAAGCTAACGGATGGGTCAAGTCAATCACATCATTCTCTAATGATGTGATCCCGTTCATCAAATGACAACTCATGTCTATGGTTAGGAAACTTAACCATCTTTGATTAACGAGCTAGTCAAGTAGAGGCATACTAGTGACACTCTGTTTGTCTATGTATTCACACATGTACTAAGTTTCCGGTTAATAAAATTCTAGCATGAATAATAAACATTTATCATGATATAAGGAAATATAAATAACAACTTTATTATTGCCTCTAGGGCATATTTCCTTCACTCCCACTCACTTTCTTGTAAATACAAGCTTCTCCAAAAGTCTGTATAAAACCGTATGCTTTGATCACACTATCAAAACGTATATTCCAACTCCGAGATGCTTGCACCAGTCCATAGATGGATCGCCAGAGCTTGCACACTTTGTTAGCACCTTTTGGATCGACAACACCTTCCGGTTGCATCATATGCAACTCTTCTTTAAGATATCCAGTAAGGCATGCAGTTTTGGCATCCATTTGCCAAATTTCATAATCATAAAATACGACAATTGCTAACATGATTCGGACGGACTTAAGCATCGCTACGGGTGAGGTCTCATCATAGTCAACTCCTTGAACTTGTCAGAAACCTTTCACAACAAGTCGAGCTTTATAGACAGTAATATTACCGTCAGTGTCAGTGTTCTTCTTGAAGGTCCATTTATTCTTTATGGCTTGCCGATCATCGGGCAAGTCAACCAAAGTCAACACTTTGTTCTCATACATGGATCCCATCTCAGATTTCATGGCCTCAAGCCATTTCGCAGAATCTTGGCTCATCATCACTTCCTCGTAGTTCATAGGTTCGTCATGGTCAAGTAACATGACTTCCAGAATAGGATTACCGTACCACTCTGGTGCGGATCTTACTCTGGTTGACCTACTAGGTTCGGTAGTAATTTGATTAGAAGTTTCATGATCATCATCATTAGCTTCCTCACTAATTGGTGTAGGTATCTCTGGAACTGATTTCTATGATGAACTACTTTCCAATAAGTGAGAAGGTGCAGTTACCTCATCAAGTTCTACTTTCCTCCCACTCACTTCTTTCGAGAGAAAACTCCTTCTCTAGAAAAGATCCATTCTTAGCAACAAATATATTGCCTTCGGATCTGTGATAGAAGGTGTACCCAACAGTCTCCTTTGGGTATCCTATGAAGACACATTACTCAGATTTAGGTTCGAGCTTATCAGGTTGAAGCTTTTTCACATAAGCATCGCAGCCATAAACTTTAAGAAATGACAACTTGGGTTTCTTCCCAAACCACAGTTCATATGGTGTCGTCTCAACGGATTTCGATGGTGCCCTATTTAACGTGAATGCAGCCGTCTCTAAAGCATAACCCGAAAACAATAGCGGTAAATCAGTAAGAGACATCATAGATCGCACCATATCTAATAAAGTGTGGTTACGACGTTCAGACACACCATTACACTGTGGTGTTCCGGGTAGCGTGAGTTGCGAAACTATTCTGCATTGTTTCGAATGAAGACCAAACTCATAACTCAAATATTCACCTCCATGATCAGATCATAGAAACTTAATTTTCTTGTTATGATGATTTTCCACTTCACTTTGAAATTCTTTGAACTTTTCAAATGTTTCAGACTTATGTTTCATCAAGTAGATATACCCGTATCAGCTCAAATCATCTGTGAAGGTCAGAAAATAACGATACCCGCCACGAGCGTCAACACTCATCGGACCGCATACATCAATATGTATTATCTCCAATAAGTCTGTTGCTCATTCCATTGTTCCGGAGAATGGAGTCTTAGTTATCTTGCCCATGAGGCATGGTTCGCAAGCATCAAGTGATTCATAATCAAGTGATTCCAAAAGCCCATCAGCGTGGAGTTTCTTCATGCGCTTTACACCAATATGACCTAACCGGCAATCCCACAAATAAGTTACACTATCATTATTAAACTTATATATTTTGGCTTCACTACTATGAACATGTGTATCACTACTATGGAGATTCAATAAAAATAGACCACTCATTAAGGGTGCATGACCATAAAAGATATTACTCATATAAATAGAACAACCATTATTCTTTGATTTAAATGAATAACCGTCTCACATCAAACAAGATCTAGATATAATGTTCATGCTTAACGCGGGCACCAAATAACAATTATTCAGGTCTAATACTAATCACGTACGTAGATGTAGAGGTAGCATGCCAACGACGATCACATCGACTTTGGAACCATTTCCCACGTGCATCGTCACCTCGTCCTTAGCCAATCTTCACTTAATCTGTAGCCCCTGTTTCGAGTTGCAAATATGAGCAACCGAACCAGTATCAAATACCCAGGCGCTACTACGAGCATTAGTAAGGTACACATCAATAACATGTATATCAAATATACCTTTCACTTTGCCATCCTTCTTATCAGCCAAATACTTGGGGTAGTTCCGCTTCTAGTGACCAGTCCCTTTGTTGTAGAAGCTCTCAGTCTCAGGCTTAGGTCCGGACTTGGGTTTCTTCACTTGAGCAGCAACTTGCTTGCCGTTCTTCTTGAAGTCCCCCTTCTTCCCTTTGCCCCTTTTCTTGAAACTAGTAGTCTTGTTGACCATCAACACTTGATGATCCTTCTTGATTTCTACCTCCGCAGCTTTAACATCGCGAAGAGCTCGGGAATTGTCTTATCCTTCCCTTGCATGTTATAGTTCATCATGAAGCTTTTGTAGCTTGGTGGCAGTGATTGAAGAACTCTGTTAATGACACTATCATCAGGAAGATTAACTCCCAGTTGAGTCAAGTGGTTGTGGTACCCAGTCATTCTGAGTATATGTTCACTAACAGAACTATTCTCCTCCATTTTGCAACTATAGAACTTATTGGAGACATCATATCTCTCAATTCAGGCATTTGCTTGAAATATTAACTTCAACTCCTGGAACATCTCATATGCTCCATGATGTTCAAAACGCCATTGAAGTCCCGATTCTAAGTCGTAAAGCATGGCACACTGAACTATCAAGTAGTCATCAGCTTTGCTCTGCAAGACGTTCATAACATCTGGTGCTGCTCCTTCAGCGGGCTTTGCACCTAGCGGTGCTTCTAGGACGTAATTCTTATATGCAGCAATGAGGATAATCCTCAAGTTACAGATCCAGTCCGTGTAGTTGCTACCATCATGTTTCAACTTAACTTTCTCTAGGAACGCATTAAAATTCAATGGAACAGTAGCACGGGCCATTTATCTACAACAACATAGACATGCAAAATACTATCAGGTACTAAGTTCATGATAAATTAAAGTTAAATTAATCATATTACTTAAGAACTCCCACTTAGATAGACATCCCTCTAGTCATCTAAATGATCATGTGATCCATATCAACTAAACATGTCCGATCATCACGTGAGATGGAGAAGTTTTCAATGGTGAACATCACTATGTTGATCATATCTACTATATGATTCATGATTGACCTTTCGGTCTCAGTGTTTCGAGGCCATATCTGCATATGCTAAGGCTCGTCAAGTTTAACCTGAGTATTTCTGCTTGTGCAAAACTGGCTTGCACCCGTTGTATGTGAGCGTAGAGCTTATCACACCCGATCATCACGTCGTGTCTCGGCACGACGAACTATAGCAACGGTGCATACTCAGGGAGAACACTTATACCTTGAAATTTATTTAGAGATCGTCTTACAATGCTACCGCCGTACTAAGCAAAATAAGATGCATAAAAGATAAACATCACATGCAATCAATATAAGTGATATGATATGGCCATCATCATCTTGTGCCTTTGATCTCCATATCCAAAGCACTGTCATGATCACCATCGTCACCGGCTTGACACCTTGATCTCCATCGTAGCATCGTTGTTGTCTCGCCAACTATTGCTTCTACCACTATCGATACCGCTTAGTGATAAAGTAAAGCAATTACATGGCGATTGCATTTCATACAATAAAAGCGACAACCATATTGCTCCTGCCAGTTGCCGATAACTTCGTTACAAAACATGATCATCTCATACAACAATTTATATAATCAAGTCTTGACCATATCACATCACAACATGCCCTGCAAAAACAAGTTAGACGTCCTCTACTTTGTTGTTGCAAGTTTTACGTGGCTGCTACGGGCTTAGCAAGAACCGTTCTTACCTACGCATCAAAACCACAATGATTTTTCCTCAAGTGTGTTGTTTTAACCTTCAACAAGGACCAGGCGTAGTCACACTCGATTCAACTAAAGATGGAGAAACAGACACCCACTAGCCACCTGTGTGCGAAGCACGACGGTAAAACCAGTCTCATGAACGCGTTCATGTAATGTCGGCCTGGGCCGCTTCATCCAACATTACCGTTGAATCAAAGTATGACTTGCTGGTAAGCAGTATGACTATTATCGCCCACAACTCTTTGTTTTCTACTCGTGCATATAACATCTACGCATAGACCTGGCTCGGATGCCACTGTTGGGGAACGCATTATTTCAAAAAAAATCCTACGATCACGCAAGATCTATCTAGGAGATGCATAGCAACCAGAGGGGAGAGTGTGTCTACTTACCCTCGTAGACCAAAAGCGGAAGTGTTTAGTAACGCGGTTGATGTAGTCAAACGTCTTTGCGATCCAACCGATCAAATACCGAACGCACGGCACCTCCGCAATCTGCACACGTTCAACTCGGTGATGTCCCTCGTGCTCTTGATCCATCTAAGGCCGAGGGTGAGTTTCGTCAGCACGATGGCGTGTTGACGGTGATGATGAAGTTATTGACACAGGGCTTCGCCTAAGCACTACGACAATATGACCGAGGTGTAAAACTGTGGAGGGGGGCACCGCACATGGCTAAAGATCAACTTGTGTGTCTATGGGGTGCCCCCTTCCCCCATATATAAAGGAGGGGAGGAGGAGGAGGAGGGCCGGCCTCAAGGGGCACGCCCAAATGGGGGATTCCTTCTAGGACTCCAAGTCCTAGTAGGAATCCACCAAGAGCGAGAGAGGGGAAAGGAAGGAAGAGGGGGAAGGGAAGGAAGAGGGGGAAGGGAACGAAAGGGGGCGCCGCCCCCTTCCCCTAGTCCAATTCGGACCCAAGGGGGGTGCGCGGCCAGCCCCTCCTGGCCCTTCCTCTCTTCCCACTAAGGCCCATAGAGGCCCATTAGTTCTCCCGGGGGTTCCGGTAACCCCTTTCGGCACACCGGTTTTATCCGAAACTCTCTGGAACACTTCCGGTGTCCGAACAACATGGTTCAATATATCAATCTTTATGTCTCGACCATTTTGAGACTCCTCGTCATGTCCGTGATCTCATCTGGGACTCCGAACAACCTTCGGTACATCAAATCACATAACTCATAATACATATCACTACTAGGGAAAACCTTATACACAGAATCTTAGCAGCATCGCGGCACAAAAAGAGGCACTACTGCAAATTAGCAGTAGCGAGCTTAGGAAAACCGCGCTACTGATGTAAATTTAACAGTAGCGCGTGATGTCTAAACTACGCTGCTACAAAAATCGATCGACAGTACACACCAACCTAAGTTTACCAGCAGCGCAGCGTCCCGAAGCGCTACTGCTAATGCAGTATTAGTAGCGCGCTTTTAAGTCACGTCATTGCTGCTAATTTTGAAATTGTCCACATGGTTGGCCCGTTTAGCAGTAGCGCGTGTGAGGAAAGCGCGTTGCTGCTATGCTCTTAGCAGTAGCGCGTTTTTCCTCCCGCGCTACTGCTAAGACGCAGCCCCACCACCTTTTTCCACCAGTCCTCCCCTCCCCATCTCCCTCTCTCTACACGAAACCGCTATAGCTACCTAGAGTAGCTATAGCGTGTTTTGCCTAAACGCGCTACTACAATGCCCACTTAACCCCGAAAATCCCCACTCCTCAATTCATCCTGCCTCTTTTCCCCAAATCCCCACACTCTCTCTTCCCCCGTCGCGCCGCTGGAGCCCTCGTCGCGCCTCTGCGCTCGCCTCCGACCCCGACGCCAACCGACCCCAGCGCCGGCTCTGGCCGTCGACCCCGGCGCTCGCCCACGGCCCTAGCCCCGACCCCGGCGCTTTCCCACGGCCCCGACCCCGACCTCGACCCTGGCTCCGGCCCCAGCGCTCAACCCCGACCCCGACCCCACCCAACCTCGGCCGTCGTCGGGCCTGCACCCTCTGTAAGCCCCCCACCTCTCCTCCTCTCTCTGGTAGCTAGGTTTTTCGGTTAATTTAGTTAGGTTTTAGTTAGGGAGATGGTTAATTAGGTTATATATTTAGTTATGAATTTAGATAGGTTTTTTCTGCAAATTCTATATTTTCTTCCTTTTATATGCAAATTTGAAGTGGACATGTGATATGTGGACATGTGATGTTTTGGACATGTCATATTTGGAAATTTGGACATGTCATTTGGACATGATGATTATGTGCTGGGTAAATGATCCGAGTGGCCTATGTTACACCGAAATGTTGATTCATTTCTGTTCCGGTGAATTTCAGGCGCTCGATATGTCCATTTTTTAGCAAAGGTCATGCCGAAATTTTCCGTGAATTTTGGCATGATTTGTGCTAGATAGTAGGCATATCGAGTGCTGGGAATCAACATTCTGGCAAACATAGATTTGTTTTTGGTATCATTTCTCATTTTTTTTCTTGGTTTTAGAATTAAACGAGGAGACTTAATCATAGGAAACATGTCGAACAATGAAGAAACCGGGCCTTCTGACCAAGATCCAGACGAGATGGATTATGAGGGTGAAGAAGAGTACCTCGACTTTTCGACTGCTAAGAAAATGCAAAGTCAGGGTTTGCAGGTCGGCCTCGATGATGGTACTGACGCTGACATCGACACCGACATCTACATCCTCCATCTCATGATTGAGTTTAACACGGATCACCAAAAGCTTCGCATGACAAGCAGAAATGATGAACATATCCACAAGTAGCTAGAATCTCATGGAGAAGCGGATTATAAACTTAGAGATGACTTCTTTCGCATCCAAAGGGACATTGCGACGATCATCATGAAAGAAGTTGTCGATGAGAAGGGGATGTTCCACCACGGCCCTATATCGCGAGCTGACGTCCGAACTCGCATAGGCATGCAACGTCAAGACCTCACGCCGTTCAAGAAGCTAGAGTCCATCCTCGATGATATGGAAGGATGGAACTTCTAGTGATTTATGATGCCGATGATGATGATATATGTCGGTTGAACTTGTATACTTTCTATAGCGATGAAACTTTGTGATGTCCACGCTCCCTGCCGAACTTGCGTAACGCTACTTTGTTTGTTTGGGTACGATGACCTGCGTACCTCTAGTTAATTAGTTTGCATATTGTATGTTGCATCTAGTTGCTAATTAACTGTAACATCCCAAATTTTCAATTTGGAATGTTATACATAGGTCATTCTTGCATATCATATTTATTGCATTTTCGTTCCGCAATCCTCGAAATCCTAAGCAACTCAAGGACCCACACAGAGAGTTGGGGATTTCCGGGTTTTCATATTTGATTTTTATCAAATAATGAAATGTGGATTTTTGATTTTAATTATTTTCTCTGCAAAAAGTTTTTCATATTAAAATATATGAGAGGAGATAATATGACTTCTCCAAAATAACTGAAATATTGGAGGAAAATGTTAAAATCATTTATTTGATTTTATTCGATTTTATTTGGATTTTATTTGCATTAGAAAAATTGCACGTTTTCAAAATTGCATTTTAGGGCCAAGAAAATGTTCATTTCGTCCTAAATATTTTATGTAGACGGTGAATTTTTTTGGCATTTTTAGATTTTTATTTTATTTTCTAGGATTTATTTTCTGTTCGGCGGAATTATTTTAAAAAAACTTCCAGCCGACTGGGCCGAAACCCAGACGGGCGGCCCATCTCCCGCCGCCGCCGTCTCCCGCGCGGAGACCGCGCCGCCGCCGTCGACTCGGAGGAGTCCGAGCTGGACTCCACGGCCGCCGCCGCCTTGGCCCCTCCTCCAAGCCGAGCCCCCCCCCCCTTTATATACCCCCACCCCCGAGCCCGCCACCACCACCCCATGCCGCCGCAGCCACCCACCGCCGTCGCAGCCCCATGAAGCCGCCGCCCCGCAAGCCCCGCCTCGCCGGAGTTGCCTCACCAGAGAGGTAACGCGCCGATCCGCCGCGCCGTTTTTTAATAAAATCGATTCGGTTTTTTTAGAAAACCCTAGTTCGTTTTTTAGATCGGATCACCGGTTTTTCCCGGTTCCTCTATTTAGCGAACGTTCGTCCGTACGTTCGTTTCAACAAACGGTTTTCGCTCGTTAGTTATAGATAACGAACGCTCATTCGTTAGTCTATTCGTCAGTTTTATTTTTATCAGATTTTTCCGCGATTATTCTCGATCGTGATTTCTGATATGATTTTCGTTTTTGTTTATCTTTTCGCTCGTTAGTCGGAATCAGGCGATTCAAGCGCCTAGATCTTCGTCTCGAGACCCTTTTTCCGCTTAACCAACTTGAACAAGATTTTGGTACTGTAAAATTTGACCTTAGTTCAGATTAGTAAACGGATCTTGTTTCTTTCACCGTTTGAGTTCGTTGCTCCGTTTGGTTTGATTTCTTTTTGCAAACCGGAGTTCTTAAGTTGAACTTTCTGGTCAATCTCTCTTATTTGAGTTTTTCCGTGTTTCTTTGTTTGTTGCTCATGTATGCTATTGTTTGTTTGTGATAGAATTCCCGGAGTGCGAAGCGTGTTATTTGGAGTCTCTTGGTTACGCGGATCGTCAGCAAGGCAAGTAACACATTGATCATACTCTTTCCATACCTAGTTTTTATGCATTAGTTCCAATCCTCAAACATTGCATGATTAGGATGTCATTAACTTGTGGGTTGGGAAGTAGTTGATGAGGTAGAACCTATTGCCCTGTTACATTCAAACCCTTGGGAGTTACTTCTATGCGTTACTGATATTGCTATGCTATGCTCGTAGACGTGGTTTGGGAGACTGAAATCCATGACAGATGTGAGATTGTTAAATAATGGTTTAATTTAGGTGGCAACTTAAATACACATCTGGGTGGATTGAGGCACCTGGAGTACCCAGTGTTGCCTGTATTTTTTGGAAATCCCGGAATACCCGTGTGATCTTCCTATGGACCGCCACCCAGGCTCAAAGGGAACTGAGATTATTCATGCTAGAAACTTTCGTGTGTAGCCACAAGCTATTATGGGCTCTAGCATAGTTGAGTAAGTTACGTGAAGCTCTTGAAGAGGCAGATCAACAGGTAGAGGGATGTAGGTTTGGTATGGTCTGTCCGGAGTAGAGAGTTAATGTTTCTGAAAGACTGTGTCTCGGTCATCTGTTTCTCAAACACCATGTAGTGCGAGAAATCCAACGGAGGCGATCGAGTCTTGTGGGGAAAAGTGCGCAAACCTCTACAGAGTGTACAAACTAATCTTGGTTAGCTGTGTCCCTGGTTATGGACAATCTTGAGTATCTAGTACTTGGAGTATCTTAAGTATCTCATCACTCTTAATTAATATTGTTGGGTTGTTAATCACTTTAATTGGGATTGAGTTGGAGGAACCTTCTCAATGATGTTTCAACTACCATGATAGTTAAATTAAAATCTATTCCTTTGTTGTAGGAAAGAATTGGCTTTTCGCAAAAACTATAACCATAGAGCTTTCCACCAGCCATATATGCATGTAGTGATAGCATTATTTTGTTCTTGCTCTACTGTGTTATATTGCCAGCATATTACATGTGCTGACCCGTTTTCGGGCTGCAACGTATTATGTTGCAGACTTTTCAGACGAGGAGTAAGGTCCGTTAGGTCGTTGCCGTGCAGCTCAGCTATATCGTGTTAGTAGTATTCCCCCATGTATTCAGTAGTAGTTGTGCACCTTTACGATAGTTCTAGACCGCTTGTATGCCCTTGCTTGATTGATTGAGTGAAGTGATTGTGTTTATCTCATGTGCATATGGGTAGTGCTTTCTCATTAGACCTCATTCTCTTCTAATCTCTTCCATCTAAACCCATCAGATGCCTCCGAGACGTCACTCCGGATTTGCCTTTCCGCCGGAGCTCACTTAGTTGATTCGCCGGAACAACAACAACAACACTTGGGACCAGTTTCAGCAAGCTTTCTGTACAACCCATGTCTCAACTGGAGCCATGAATCTGAAGAAGCGTGAGTTTCGCAACTTACGCCAGGGGAACCGTACTGTGGCTCGGTACGTGGATGAGTTTAGCAAGCTATCTTGCTATGCCCCTGACGATGTGGCCACAGATGCCGCGAAGCAGGAGAAATTTATGGAAGGGCTAAATGATGAGATGAGTATGCAGTTGATGGTAGCAACCTTCAACAACTACCAAGAATTGGTGGATAAGGCTCTTATGATTGAAGGGAAGCAGCACCAGATTGAGAGCCGTAAGAGGAAGTATGGACAAGGGAGGTATAACTTAGGACCTTAGCAGAAGCCTCGCCTAACCTTGAACTCAGGAGGACTTGTTCATAACCATGGACTTCATAACCACACCGGAGGAGGATCGCATAACCACAATGGTACTAAGAATGGGAATGGGAATGGAGCCAATAACAATCAGAACCGCCCCAATCCAGCCACACCTGCCAAAAGAGATCTAAGTCATGTTACTTGCTTCTAGTGCGGGAAAACTGGACACTATGCCATGGAGTGCCCTGAAGGAAAGAATGGAAACAAAAATGGGAGTGCTGGGAAGAAGCCCAATCCATTCAACAAAGGACAACTGAACCATGTTAACGTGGAGGAGGTTGAAGAGCAGCCGGACGCGGTAATAGGTAAGTTTTTGTTTAAGTCCTTTACCGCCCTTGTTCTATTTGATACTGGTGCATCCCATTCATACATATCAAGGGGATTCGTGGATAAGTTTAAACTACCAACCCAAACCCTTAGGACCCCTCTCTTAGTGAGTTCACCCGGAGCAGAGTATATGGCTAGTCGATGGTGCGACCAGATACCCCTAACCATTGGCACCCATGTTTTTCCGTCCGACCTAATTATTTTGGAGTCACAAGGATTGGATGTGATATTAGGCATGGACTGGATGTCAAAGTATGGAGGAAGCATTGACTGTGCTAGTAAGTCGATTTATCTCACCACCCGGAGGGAAAAAGGATTAAGTATGTATCTAGGCATGTGCCTAGGAGGAGCCAAGTGAATACCCTCACGGGAGTTGTTCAAGAGGAAGTGTCTGTAGTGAAGGATTACCCAGATGTTTTCCAGAGGATTTACCAGGCATGCCACCAGATCGAGACATCGAGTTTTTGATAGAGCTATTGCCAGGGATAGGGCTAATATCCAAGAGACCCTATCGGATGCCCGCGAATGATCTAGAGGAAATTAAGAAACAGATCAAGGAGTTATTGGAGAAAGGATACATTCAAAGGAGTTCATCACCTTGGGGAGCCCCAATGCTTCTAGTTGAGAAGAAGGATAAATCCCTAAGAATGGTTGTTGATTATTGGGCCTTGAATGAAGTGACGATCAAGAACAAGTACCCACTGCCGATGATCAATGATCTGTTTGATCAGCTGCAAGGAGCTAAAGTGTTTTTGAAGATCGATCTGCGATCGGGATACCATCAGTTGAAGATTCGAGAGAAGGATATACCAAAGACAGCATTCACCACGTTGTACGGATTATACGAGTATACGGTCATGTCGTTTGGACTGACTAACGCCCCTGCCTATTTCATGAGCATGATGAACAAGGAATTCATGGAATATTTGGACAAGTTTGTTGTGGTGTTTATTGATGATATTATGGTATACTCGAAGAATGAAGAGGAGCACATGGAGCATTTGCGTTTAGTTCTCGAGAAACTCAGGGAACATCAGTTGTATGCCAAGTTCAGCAAATGCGAGTTTTGGTTGAAGGAAGTCGGATTCCTTGGACATGTTATATCAGGAGAAGGTATAGCAGTAGATCCTAGCAAGGTTCAGTCAGTCACTGAATGGTTAGCACCCACTTCAGTTAGCGAGATCCGCAGTTTTCTTGGACTCGCAGGATACTACCGGAGATTCATTGAGATTTTTTCCAACATTGTGAAACCAATGACCGAGTTATTGAAGAAGGATACCAAGTTTAAATGGACGGAAGATTGCGAGGAAAGTTTCCAGGAGTTGAAGAAACGTTTGACTACATCCCCAGTGCTGACATTGCCAGATATACATAAGGATTTCCAAGTGTATTACGATGCCTCTCGCTTGGGACTTGGAAGCGTGCTTATGCAGGACGGAATAGTTGTTTCGTATGCCTCATGACAACTAAAACCTCACGAGTTGAATTATGCCACGCATGATTTGGAGTTAGCAGCTGTAGTGCATGCATTGAAGACTTGGAGACATTACCTTATTGGAAACCGTTGTGATGTGTACACGGATCATAAGAGTTTGAAGTACATCTTCACACAGAAGGAGCTGAACCTTAGGCAGAGGAGATGGTTGGAGCTTATAAAGGATTATGAAATGAAGCTGCACTATCATCCAGGAAAGGCCAATGTCGTAGCAGACGCTTTGAGCCGGAAGAGTTATGCTAATACCCTTGCGAGTAAGGGAGTGCCGAAGGAGTTAGTAGAGGACATCATGGAACTTCGATTAGAGATTGTTCCTAGAGGTTTTGTTGCAACAATGGGGGTTCAGTCTACATTGTTAGGAAGGATTCGAGAAGCTCAGAAGGATGACCAAGAGATTGCCGAGATAAAAGAGAAGATGAGCAAAGGAAGGGCTAAAGGTTTTCGTGAGGATGAGCACGATACCTTATGGTTTGAGGACCGAGATTATGTGCCCAATAACACAGAGATCAGGAAGTTAATACTGTAGGAGGCCCATGACTCACCATACTCGATACACCCTGGAAACACCAAGATGTATTTGGATTTGAAGGAACGTTTCTAGTGGACAGGGATGAAGAAGGATATTGCCGAGTATGTAGCCGTATGTGATGTATGTCAGAGAGTAAAGGCAGAGCATCAAAAGCCGGCGGGATTGTTACAGCCTATGCCGATACCCGAATAGAAGTGGGATAAACTTGGCATGGACTTTATCACCGGATTGCCTAGGACCAAATCAGGGTATGATTCCATATGGGTAGTAGTTGATCGCTTGACCAAAGTGGCTCACTTTATCCCAGTGAAAACCACTTATACAAGTGCGAAGTTGGCCAAGATATATATTTCCAGGATCGTATGTCTGCATGGAGTTCCGAGGACCATCGTATCAGATAGAGGAACACAGTTTACCTCAAAGTTTTGGCATCAGTTACACCAGACTTTGGGAACAAGACTGGAGTTCAGTACAACGTTTCACCCGCAGGCGGATGGATAGACAGAGAGAGTCAATCAGATTCTGGAGGACATGTTGAGAGCCTGTGCGCTAGATTATGGATCTAGTTGGGATGAAAATTTGCCTTACGCAGAGTTCTCATACAACAATAGCTACCAAGCCAGTTTGAAGATGGCACCGTTCGAAGCCCTATACGGACGAAGGTGCAGAACGCCGTTAATGTGGGATGAAGTAGGAGACCGACAGTTGTTTGGACCAGACTTGATCAAGGAGTCTAAAGAGAAGGTTAAGCTGATTCGTGATAGACTGAAGATTGCTCAGTCAAGGCAGAAGAGTTATGCAAACTCGAAACGCAAGGAGGTAACCTACGAAATTGGAGACAGAGCATATCTGCGTGTATCTCCCTTGCAAGGAGTGAGACGTTTTGGAGTTAAAGGAAAGTTAGCCCCGAGATTTGTAGGACCGTATCGTGTTTTGGAACGGATGGGGGAAGTTGCCTACAAGTTGGAGTTACCTGAAGGACTGTCGGGAGTTCATGACGTGTTCCATGTTTCACAGTTGAAGAACTGTCATGCCGAGATGGCCGATATACCATTAAGAGATACAGTACCCTTGGAGGCGATTCAGTTAGACAGTGATTTGACTTATGAGGAAAAGCCAATTAAGATTCTTGAGTTTGCCAGCCGAGTCACCCGCAGCAAGGTTATCAAGTTTTGTAAAGTTCAGTGGAGCCACCACACCGAGGATGAAGCCACCTGGGAACGAGAGGATGATCTACTCAAAGACCACCCACACCTATTTTCTAGCCAACCTGAATCTCGAGGGCGAGATTCATCTTAAGGGGGTAGGTTTGTAACATCCCAAATTTTCAATTTGGAATGTTATACATAGGTCATTCTTGCATATCATATTTATTGCATTTTCGTTCCGCAATCCTCGAAATCCTAAGCAACTCAAGGACCCTCGGAGAGAGTTGGGGATTTCCGGGTTTTCATATTTGATTTTTATCAAGTAATGAAATGAGGACTTTTTATTTTAATTATTTTCTCTCCGAAAAGTATTTCATATTAAAATATATGAGAGGAGATAATAAGACTTCTCCAAAATAACTAAAATATTGGAGGAAAAATATTAAAATCATTTATTTGATTTTATTCGATTTTATTTGGATTTTATTTGCATTAGAAAAATTGCACGTTTTCAAAATTGCATTTTAGGGCCAAGAAAATGTTCATCTCGTCCTAAATATTTTATTTAGACGGTGAAAATTTGTTTTGGCATTTTTAGATTTTTATTTTATTTTCTAGGATTTATTTTCTGTTCGGCGGTATTTAACAAAAAAAACTTCCAGCCGACTGGGCCGAAACCCAGCCGGGCTGGCCCATCTCCCGCCGTCATCGTCTCCCGCGCGGAGACCGCGCCGCCGCCGCCGACTCGGAGGAGTCCGAGCTGGACTCCACTGCCGCCGCCTTGGCCCCTCCTCCAAGCCGAGCCCCCCCTTTATATACTCCCCCCTGAGCCCGCCACCACCACCCCGCGCCGCCGCAGCCACCCACCGTCGCCGCAGCCGCCCGCGCCGCCCGCAGCCCCGTGAAGCCGCCACCCCGCAAGCCCCGCCTCGCCGTAGTTGCCTCGCTAGAGAGGTAACGCGTTGATCCGCCACCGCCATTTTTTTAAAGAAACCGATTCGGTTTTTGTAGAAAACCCTAGTTCATTTTTTAGATCGGATCGCCAGTTTTTCCCGGTTCCTCTATTTAGCGGACGTTTGTAGCGACCAGACCTCAAACGGTCCAATCTCTGTGCTCAGGTGTCATCCCTGGATCAGTAATGCTGACACCACACAGTACTTGAAGGATTTATAACAAAGTAGCAATCACACACTTATTACATCGAGAGTCTCAAAAGAGAACTTATTACAATAAATATGGCTTAAGGCCATTTAATAACGATAACAACGGAAGGCTTGGAAGATAAGTGAGTCCATCAACTCCAACAGCATCACTGAGTATAGAACCACAACCTAAAAGCACCTTACTCGTCGTCTAAAAAGTCTGCAACATTAACGTTGCAGCCTGAAACGGGTCAGCACATGGAATATGCTGGCAATGTAACACATAGAGAGCAATAAAAGAATAAGGCTATTCTATATGCATATTTGGCTGGTGGAAAGCTCTATGGTTACAGTTTTGCGTAAAGCCAATTTTTCCCTACTACAAAGGAATAAATTTTATTTAACTATCATGGTGGTTGTTAAACATTGAGAGTGTAGACACGCTCTCAATCCCAATTAAGCAACATCATTAAACCCAACAAAATTAATTTTAAAGTAACATGATGAGATTCACATGATAATCCAAGTACTAGATACTCAAGATGTCCATAAACGGGGACACGGCTAACCATGATTAGTTTATACAGTCTGCAGAGGTTTGCGCACTTTTCCCCACAAGACTCGATCTCCTCCGTTAGATTTCCCGCACTACAGGGTGTTTGGGAAACGGATGACCGAGACATAGTCTTTTAGAAGTGCTAGCACATTACAAACGGGTAGACCGTACCAACCTACATCCCCTATATCTGCTAGTCTACGAACGGGTACTCTATCGAAAACAAACAAGCATACAATAAGTACTCAACTAATGCACAGGTAAAACTCGAATAAGAGATCTAACCAGAAAGTTCAACTTAAGAACTCCGGTTGGCAAAAGAATCAAACCAAACGAAGCAACGAAAGACAAACGGCAAAAGAAAAAACTTCGTTTACTAATCTGAAACTAGGGCAATTTTTTACTGAGGCAAAAACTTGTTTGAGTTGGTTAAACGGAAAGAGGGTTTCGAGACGAAACTCCAGGCGCTTGAATCGCCTGATTCCGACAAACGAGCGAAAAGTTAAACTAAAACGAACATCGGATCAGAAATCGCGATCAGAAAAACCGCGGGTTTAATCCGAGAAAAAGAAAAACGACGAACAGGTTAATGATGTCTACTACACAACCTTCATCTTGTAGACATTGTTGGGCCTCCAAGTGCAGAGATTTGTAGGACAGTAGCAAATTTCCCTCAAGTGGATGACCTAAGGTTTATCAATCCGTAGGAGGCGTAGGATGAAGATGGTCTCTCTCAAGCAACCCTGCGACCAAATAAAAAAGAGTCTCTTGTATCCCCAACACACCCAATACAATGGTAAATTGTATAGGTGCACTAGTTCGGCGAAGAGATGGTGATACAAGTGCAATATGGATAGTAGATAATAGTTTTTGTAATCTGAAATAATAAAAACAACAAGGTAGCAAGTGATAAAAGTGAGCGTAAACAGTGTGCATCCAACTCGCTTGCTCACGAAGACCTAGGGCATTTTGAGGAAGCCCATCATTGGAATATACAAGCCAAGTTCTATAATGAAAGATTCCCACTACTATATGAAAGTGACAACATAGGAGACTCTCTATCATGAAGATCATGGTGCTACTTTGAAGCACAAGTGTGGTAAAAGGATAGTAGCATTGCCCCTTTTATTTATTTATTTATTTATTTATTTGGCCTTTCTTTTTTTATTTGGGACAATGCTCTATTAATGATGATCATCACACTTCTATTTATTTACAACTCAAGAATTACAACTCGATACTTAGAACAAGATATGACTCTATATGAATGCCTCCGGCGGTGTATTGGGATATGCAATGAATCAAGAGTGACATGTATGAAAGAATTATGAATGGTGGCTTTGCCACAAATACGATGTCAACTACATGATCATGCTAAGCAATATTACAATGATGGAGTGTGTCATAATAAGCGGGATGGTGGAAAGTTGCATGGCAATATATCTCGGAATGGCTATGGAAATGCCATAATAGGTAGGTATGGTCACTCTTTTGAGGAAGGTATGTGGTGGGTTTATGGTACCGGCGAAAGTTGCGCGATACTAGAGAGGCTAGCAAAGGTGGAAGGGTGAGAGTGCGTATAATCCATGGACTCAACATTAGTCATAATGAACTCACATACTTATTGAAAAAATCTATTAGTTATCGAAACGAAGTACTACGTGCATGCTCCTAGGGGGATAGATTGGTAGGAAAAGACCATCGCTCGTCCCCGACCGCCACTCATAAGGAAGACAATCAATAAACACCTCATGCTCCGACTTCGTTACATAACGGTTCATCATACGTGCATGCTACGAGAATCACAAACTTCAACACAAGTATCTCTCAAATTCACAACTATTCAACTAGCATGACTCTAATATCACCATCTCCATATCTCGAAACAATTATCAAGTATCAAACTTCTCATAGTATTCAACACACTCATAAGAGAATTTTATTATTTTGAATACCTAGCATATTAGGATTTTAAGCAAATTACCATGCTATTTAAGACTCTAAAAATAATACAAGTGAAGCATGAGAGTTCATCGATTTATTCAAAATAAAACTACGACCATGCTCTAAAAGATATAAGTGAAGCACTAGAGCAAATGACAAACTACACCGAAAGATATAAGTGAAGATCAATGAGTAGTCGAATAATTATGCAACTATGTGAAGACTCTCTAAAATTTAAGAATTTCAGATCTTGGTATTTTATTCAAACAGCAAGCAAAGGAAAATAAAATGACATTCTAAGAATGGCAAACATCATGTGAAGAAGCAAAAACTTAGGATCAACCGATATAACCGATAGTTGTTGAAGAAGAAAGGTGGGATGCCAACCGGGGCATCCCCAAGCTTAGATGCTTGAGACTTCTTGAAATATTATCTTGGGGTGACTTGGGCATCCCCAAGCTTGAAATTTTGTGTCTCCTTAATTCCTCTCATATCCCGGTCTCCCTAAATCTCAAAAGCTTCATCCACACAAAACTCAACAAGGACTCGTGAGATAAGTTAGTATGAACCATTGCCAAAACCTTATCATACTCTACTGTAGAAAATCACTAAAATTATTATTAAACATTGCATACTAAATTCCTCTGCATATTTAATAGTTCCATCCTCAAATAGAATCATTAAAGAAGCAAACATATGCAAACAATGCAAACATAACAGGAATCTGCCTAAACAGGATAGTCTGTAAAGAATGCAGCAACATCCACACTTTCCTAACTCCAAAAATTATGAAAGAAAAATCCCACTGTGGTAAATTTATCATATATTAATATTCAAAAGGTTTTAACATTTTATCACATTCTGACTTTTCTAGGGAATTATTGCAACAGCGGTAAACTTTCTGTTTTCAAACAGCAACATGTATACTTGTAACATAGGCATAGTAAAGGCTATCAATGCCACTTTTATTGGAATAAAATATGCAAAACATTGTTTTAAATAACAGCAAGAAAATCCTAACAAAATAAATTGACACTCCAAGCAAAACACATATCATGTGGCGAATAAAAATATAGCCCCAAGTAAAGTTACCGATGAACGAAGACGAAAGAGGGGATGCCTTCCGGGGCATCCCCAAGCTTAGGCTCTTGGTTGTCCTTGAATATTACCTTGGGGTGCCTTGGGCATCCCCAATCTTAGGCTCTTGCCACTCCTTATTCCATAGTCCATCGAATCCTTACCCAAAACATGAAAACTTCACAACACAAAACTTAACAGAAAACTCGTAAGCTCCGTTAGTATCAGAAAATAAATCACCACTTCAAGGTACTGTAATGAAATCATTCTTTATTTATATTGGTGTTAAACCTACTGTATTCCAACTTCTCTATGGTTTATAAACTATTTTACTAGCCATAGAATCATCAAAATAAGTAAACAACACATGAAAAACAGAATCTGTCAAAAACAGAATAGTCTGTAGTAATCTGAATCAAACGTATACTTCTGGAACTCATAAAATTCTAAAATAATTTTCTGGACCTGAGAAATTTATCTATTAATCATCTTCAAAAAGAATTAACTAAATAGCACTCTCCAAATAAAAATGGCAGCAATTCTCGTGAGTGCTAAAGTTTCTGTTTTTGACAGCATGATCAACAAGACTTTCCCCAAGTCTTCCCAAAGGTTCTACTTGGCACAAACACTAATTAAAAGCATAAAACCACATATAAACAGAGGCTAGATGAATTATTTATTACTAAACAGGAACAAAAAGCAAGGAACAAGAATAAAATTGGGTTGACTCCCAACAAGCGCTATCGTTTAATGCCCCTAGCTAGGCATGATGATTTCAATGATGCTCACATAAAGGATAAGAATTGAAACATAAAGAGAGCATCATGAAGAATATGACTAACACATTTAAGTCTAACCCACTTCCTATGCATAGGTATTTTGTGAACAAACAACTTATGGGAGCAATAATCAACTAGCATAGGAAGGCAAAACAAGCATAACTTCAAGATTTTAAGCACATAGAGAGGAAACTTGATATTATTGCAATTCCTACAAGCATATGTTCCTCCCTCAAAATAATTTTCAGTAGCATCATGAATGAATTCAACAATATAACCAGCACCTAAAGCATTCTTTTCATGATCTACAAGCATAGAAAATTTACTACTCTCCACATAAGCAAGATTCTTCTCATGAATGATAGTGGGAGCAAATTCAACAAAATAACTATCATGTGATTGAAAATTAAGATCAAGATGACAAGGTTCATTGATATCATTATTCTTTAAAGCGTACGTGTCATCACAATAATCATCATAGATAGGAGGCATGCTTTCATCATAATAAATTTGCTCATCAAAACTTGGGGGACAAAAAATATCATCTTCATCAAACATAGCTTCCCCAAGCTTGTGGCTTTGCATATCATTAGCATCATAGATATTCAAGGAATTCATACTAATAACATTGCAATCATGCTCATCATTCAAAGATTTAGTGCCAAACATTTTACAGATTTCTTCTTCTAGCACTTGAGCACAATTATCCTTTCCATCATACTCACGAAAGATATTAAAAAGGTGGAGCGTATGAGACAAACTCAATTACATTTTTTTATAGTTTTCTTTTATAACTAAACTAGTGATAAAAACAAGAAACTAAAAGACTCGATTGCAAGATCTAAAGATATACCTTCAAGTGCTAACCTCCCCGGCAACGGCGCCGGAAAAGAGCTTGATGTCTACTACACAACCTTCTTCTTGTAGACGTTGTTGGGGCCTCCAAGTGCAGAGGTTTGTAGGACAGTAGCAAATTTCCCTCAAGTGGATGACCTAAGGTTTATCAATCCGTAGGAGGCGTAGGATGAAGATGGTCTCTCTCAAGCAACCCTGCAACCAAATAACAAAGAGTCTCTTGTGTCCCCAACACAGCCAATACAATGGTAAATTGTATAGGTGCACTAGTGCGGCGAAGAGATGGTGATACAAGTGCAATATGGATAGTAGATAATAGTTTTTGTAATCTGAAATAATAAAAACAGCAAGGTAGCAAGTGATAAAAGTGAGCGTAAACGGTAGTGCAATGATAGGAAACAAGGCCTAGGGTTCATACTTTCACTAGTGTAAGTTCCCTCAACAATAATAGCATAATTGGATCACATAACTATCCCTCAACATGCAACAAAAAGTCACTCCAAAGTCACTAATAGCGGAGAACGAACGAAGAGATTATGGTAGGGTACGAAACCACCTCAAAGTTATTCTTTCCAATCAACCGTTGGGCTATTCCTATAATTGTCACAAACAGCCCTAGAGTTCGTACTAGAATAACACCTTAAGACATAAATCAATCAAAACCCTAATGTCACCTAGATACTCCAATGTCACCTCAAGTATCCGTGGGTATGATTATACGTATGCATCACACAATCTCAGATTCATCTATTCAACCAACACAAAGGACCTCAAAGAGTGCCCCAAAGTTCCTACCGGAGAATCACGACGAAAACGTGTGCCAACCCCTATGAATAGGTTCCCAATGTCACGAAACTCGCAAGTTGTTCACCAAAACATACATCAAGTGGCACGTAGTATCCCATTGTCACCACAGATATCCACGGCAAGACATACATCAAGTGTTCTCAAGTCTTTAAAGACTCAATCCGATAAGATTACTTCAAAGGGGAAACTCGATTCATTACAAGAGAGAAGAGGGGGAAGAAACATCATAGGATCCAAATATAATTGCAAAGCTCGCGATACATCAAGACCGTATCACCTCAAGAACACAAGAGAGAGAGAGATCAAACACATAGCTACTGGTACATACCCTCAGCCCCGAGGGAGAACTACTCCCTCCTCGTCATGGAGAGCACCGAGATGATGAAGATGGCCACCGAAGAAGGATTGCCTCCCCCCGGCAGGGTGCCGGAACGGGTCTAGATTGGTTTTCGGTGGCTACGGAGGCTTTTGGCGGCGGAACTCCCGATCTATGTTGCGTTCTGGAAGTTTTAGGGTATATGGAGTTATATAGGCGGAAGAAGCACGTCAGGGGAGCCACGAGGGCCCCACGAGACAGGGGGCGCGCCCTAAGGGGGGGGGCCCCCACCCTCGTGAGCACCTCGTTCCTTCCTTGACGTGGGGTCCAAGTCCATCAGGTGTGTTTCCTTCCAAAAATAACTTCTCCAGTTGATTTCGTTCCGTTTCGACTCCGTCTGATATTCCTTTTCTTCAAAACACTGAAATAGGCATAAACCAGCAAATCTGGGCTGGGCCTCCGGTTAATAGGTTAGTCCCAAAAGTAATATAAAAGTGGATAATAAAGCCCAATATTGCCTAAAACAGTAGATAATATAGCATGGAGCAATCAAAAATTATAGATACATTGGAGATGTATCAGTTAACGAACGAACGTTCATTAACAGGAACTAAACGATGAACGCGTTCGTTAAAATGAACGGACGAGCGAACGCTCGCTAAATAAATAAACCGGAAAAAAACTGATCTATTTAAAAAAAATGAAAGCTCGGGTTTTCTAAAAAAACCGAAACAACTTTTTCTCAAAAACCGAGCGGCGGCTACCTCGGCTCAGGGCTCCGGCGAGGCTTCGGCGGGGCTCCGGCGGGTGGCGGGTGACGCGGGGCGGCGGCTCCGGGCGGCGGCAGGGGCGGCAAGCGGCGCGGGGCGGCGGCGGTAGGCGGCGCGGGCGGTGTGCGGCGGCGCCGCTGGAGGCATGGGGAGGCGGCGGCGGTGTGGGCTGCAGGGGGGCGGCGGTTATAAAGGGGGCGGGGAGAGGCGACTTGGGGGAGGGGTCGGCCTCGGGAGGCGAAGTCCTCCCCGAACTCGGGCGGCGGCGGCGCTGGTCAGGACTCCTGTCCCGACCCGGCGAGAGGCGGCGGCGGGCGGCTGGGCCGGCCTGCTCGGTTGGGCCCTTGGCCCAGTCGGGCGCGGGGCCTCGTTTTTTTAAAATAATATCGCTGCAACTAAAAATTCTAGAAAAATAAATAAAAAACTAAAAATGCCAAAACAAATTTTCTCCATCTAAATAAATTATTTAGAACAGGATGACCATTTTCTTGGCTCTAAATGCAATTTTTGAAAACGTGCAATTTTTCCTAAATTCAAATAAAATAGCAAATAAAACCAAAATAAAATCTTATTTGATTTTTTATTAAACCCTCAATATTTCTTTATTTTGGGAAAGTCATTTTATTCCCTCTCTCATAATTTTTATAATAGAAATAATTGAAGATGAAATAAATAAAATCAAATGATCCTATTTTCAAAATTTGAGAAAACTCAAATATGAAAATAACGAAATCCCCAACTCTCTCCGAGGGTCCTTGAGTTGCGTAGAATTTCTAGGATCAACCAAAATGCGATGAAATATGATATGCAATGATGATCTAGAGTATAACATTCCAAATTGAAAATTTGGGATGTTACAAACCTACCCCCCCTTAAGATGAATCTCGCCCTCGAGATTTGGGTTGGCTAGAAAATAGGTGAGGGTGGTCCTTCAGCAAATCTTCCTCTCGTTCCCAGGTGGCTTCATCTTCCGTGTGGTGGCTCCACTGAACTTTGCAAAACTTGATAACTTTGCTGCGGGTGACTCGGGTGGCATACTCAAGAATCTTGACTGGTTTCTCCTCATAGGTCAAATCACTGTCCAACTAGATCGCTTACAGCAGCACGGTATCTCTCAGCGGTATATCAACCATCTCTGCGTGGCACTTCTTCAACTGGGAAACATGGAACACGTCGTGAACTCCTGACAATCCTACGGGCAATTCCAACTAGTAGGCTACTTCTCCCATACGCTTCAAAACTTTGTATGGTCCTGCAAAACGTGGCGCTAATTTTCCCTTAACTCCAAAGCGCTTAACTCCTCGAAGGGGAGATACTCGAAGGTAAACTCGGTCTCCGACTTCGTAAACTGTCTCCTTGCGTTTTGAATCTGCGTAGCTCTTCTGTTTGGACTGGGCTGCCCTGAGCCTATCGCCAATCAATTTTACTTTCTGTTCAGACTCCTTAATCAGATCCGGTCCAAACAACTAACGGTCTCCAACTTCATCCCAGGACAACGGGGTCCTGCACCTCCTTCCGTACAAAGCTTCGAAAGGGGCCATCTTCAAACTGGATTGATAGCTGTTATTATAGGAGAACTCTGCGTATGGCAAATTCTCGTCCCAACTAGATCCGTAATCTAGCGCACAAGCTCTCAGCATATCCTCCAAAATCTGATTGACTCTCTCGGTCTGTCCATCTGTCTGCGGATGAAAAGCTGTACTGAACTCCAGCCTGGTACCCAAAGTTTCGTGCAACTGATTCCAGAACTTTGAGGTAAACTGGGTTCCTCTATCTGACACAATGCTCCTTGGAACTCCATGCAGGCATACGATCCTGGTCATGTATATCTTTGCCAACTTGGCACTAGTATAGGTAGTCTTCATTGGAATGAAATGAGCTACCTTTGTCAAACGATCGACTACAACCCAAATCGAGTCGTAGCCTGAACGAGTTCTGGGTAAACGCGTAATAAAATCCATGCCTAACTTATCCCACTTCCATTTAGGTATCGGCAATGGCTGTAGCAATCCTGCTGGCTTCTGATGCTCTGCCTTTACTCTCTGACATACATCACAAACTGCTACATACTCCGCAATATCCTTCTTCATTCCAGTCCACCAGAAAATATCCTTCAAATCCAAATATATCTTGGTATTTTCTGGGTGAATCGAATATGGTGAATCATGGGCCTCTTGCAGAATTAACTTCCTGATCTCCGAATCATTAGGCACATAAATGCGGTCTTCAAACCATAAGGTATTGTGCTCATCCTCACGAAATCCTTTAGTTTTTCCTTTTCTCATTTTCTCCTTAATAGAGGCAATCTCCTTGTCAGTCTTCTGGGCTTCTCTGATCTTATCCATCAAAGTAGACTGAATCTCCAATGCGGCTACATAGCCTCTCGGAACTATTTCCAAACATAGCTCACGAAGATTTTCGGCTAACTCCCTTGGTAAATCTCTCGTCATTAAGGTGTTGACATGACTTTTACGGCTCAACGCGTCAGCTACTACGTTAGCCTTTCCGGGGTGATAATGCAATCTCATGTCATAATCCTTGATGAGCTCCAACCATCTCCTTTGCCTGAGATTCAACTCCTTCCGCGTGAAGATATAATTCAAACTCTTGTGATCCGTGTACACCTCACAATGATTTCCAATGAGAAAATGTCTCCAAGTCTTCAATGCATGCACTACGGCTGCTAACTCCAAATCATGTGTAGCATAATTCAACTCATGAGGCTTAAGCTGTCGTGAGGCATAGGAAACAACTCTTCCTTCCTGCATAAGCACTGCTCCAAGTCCTCGACGTGAAGCGTCACAATACACCTCATAATCCTTAGTCTGATCTGGCAAAATCAACACTGGTGATGTAACCAAACGTTTCTTCAACTCCTAGAAACTGGCCTCACATTCCTCGGTCCATATGAACTTTGTATCCTTCTTCAACAGCTCCGTCATAGGTTTTCCAATCTTCGAGAAATTTTCAATGAATCTCCGGTAGTATCCTGCAAGTCCAAGAAAACTCCGGATCTCTCCAACTGTTGTTGGCGCTTCCCAATTTGTCACAGTGTCAACCTTAGTGGGATCTACTGCTATACCTTCTCCAGGTATAACATTTCCGAGGAATCCAACTTCCTTCGACCAAAACTCACATTTGCCAAACTTGGCATATAACTGATGTTCTCTGAGCTTTCCAAGTACCAAACGCAAATGCTCCTTATGCTCCTCTTCATTCTTCGAGTAAACCAGGATATCATCAATGAACACTATGACAAACTTATCCAGAAACTCCATAAACACTTTGTCCATCATGTTCATAAAATAAGCAGGTGCATTAGTCATACCAAATGACATAACAGTATACTCATACAGCCCATACCGGGTGGTAAAAGTTGTCTTGGGTATATCCTATTCTCGAATCTTCAACTGATGGTACCCTGATCGCAGATCGATCTTGAAAAATACCTTAGCTCCTTGCAATCGATCAAACAGATCATTAATCATCGGTAGTGGGTACTTGTTCTTGATGGTTACTTCATTCAATCCTCGATAATCAACAACCATCCTTAACGATCCATCCTTCTTCTCCACTAGAAGTACGGGTGATCCCCAAGGTGAAGAACTTGGGCGGATATATCCCTTATCCAGTAACTCCTTAATCTGCTTCTTAATCTCCACCAAATCCTTTGCGGGCATCCTATATGGTCTCTTAGATATTGGCCCTGTGCCTGGAAAAATCTCAATCAAAAACTCAATATCTCTATCCGGTGGCATGCCTGGCAATTCTTCTGGAAATACATCAGGGAAATCTTTCACCACTGGTACTTCCTCCTGCACAACTCCTGTTAAGCAATTTACTTGAGTCCTTTTCGGCACATACCGGGATACATACTTGATCCTTCTCCCTTCTGGGGTGGTACGCAAAATTGACTTACTGGCACATTCAATGTTCCCTTCATACTTTGATAACCAATCCATGCCTAATATCACATCCAGTCCTTGAGATTCCAATACTATTAGGTCTGAGGGAAATACGTAGTTACCAATCCTTAATGGTAACCGATCACACCATAGACTAGCCATATACTCTGCTCCAGGCGAGGTTACTAACATGGGTGACCTAAGGGCTTGGGTTGGCAGTTTATACTTATCCACAAATCCCCTTGATATGTATGAATGCGATGCACCAGTATCAAAAAGAACGAGTGCAGTAAATGACTTAACCAAAAACTTACCTATTACTGCATCGGGCTGGGCTTCAACCTCCTCCACATTTACGTGGTTCACCTGTCCCCTATTTAAAGGGTTCGGCTTCTTCCCAGAGTTTCCATTGCCATTTCCATTTTGGGCTTCAGGACATTCATTGGCATAATGTCCGGTCTTCTGGCACTTAAAGCAAGTGACTTGGCTTAGGTCTCTCTTGGTTGGGGTTGATGGGTTCGTATGGTTCTAACCATTGCTTCCTCCATTCCCATTACCATTCTTAGTGCCATTGTGATTGTGCAAGCTACCTCCTCCATGGGTATGCTGAAAATGTCCTCCCGGCCTAGGGGTAAATCATGGCTTCTGCTGAGCTCCAGAATTGTACTTCCCTTGTCCATACTTCATCTTGCGGTTCTCAATCTGCTGTTGCTTCCCTTGAATCATAAGAGCATGATCTACCAACTCCTGGTAGTTGTTGAAGGTTGCTACCATCAACTGCATGCTCAACTCATCATTCAGTCCTTCCAGAAACTTCTCCTGCTTTGCTGCATCCGTAGCAACGTCATCTAGGGAATAACGTGCTAGCTTACTAAAATCCTCCACATACTGGCCAACTGTCTGTCCTCCTTGGCGCAAGTTGCGAAATTCTTGCTTCTTCATGGCCATAGCTCCTGATGAAACATGGGCAGTACGAAAAGCCTACTGGAACTGGTCCCATGTGACAGTGTCGACAGGGAAAGTGGCTGTGAAATTCTCCCACCATGATGATGCGGGTCCTTCAAGTTGATGTGCGGCAAACTTCAACTTTTCCGCATCTGTGCATCCTGCCGTGGTCAACTCCCTTGCTGTCTTGCGGAGCCAATCATCTACTACTATTGGTTCGGTGCTACTAGAAAACACTGGCGGATTCAGCCTAAGAAAACGGGCTAAGTGATCAACAGGTGGTGGTGGTGGTGGGTTGTTGTTGTTGTTCCCCCGATTCTGATTCTGGACTAGCAACTGCATCAATGTGTTCTGCTGCTGGATCAACTGGGTGAGCTCCGGTGGGAAGGTAAATCAGGGGTCACGTCTCGGAGGCATCTGAGGGTTTAGAAAAGATGAGATTTAAGAATAGAGAGGGGTCTAGAGAGAAAACACTACCCATATGCATATGAGGCAAAAACAAACAATTCACTTCATTCAATCAAGCAAGGGCATACAATCGATCTAACTATCGCAAAAGTGCTTGGACTACTATATTTACATGGTGGACTACTACTACTGTTGGGGTGGTCTACTAGAAATATTCTTCGGTTGCAGACTCCATGATATCTGCTCCAGCTTCATCAACATAGTTATCATCGCTATCATCTGGATCCGAGTCGGTGTCGTCGATGATGATGTATTCTTCCGAGCGAATCTCCTTAGGTTCTTCGTCTTCTTCTACTAGTTTAGGGTCTCCCATGAATATTCCAATCTTCTTGATCAGATCGTCATTCTTCTCCACTAATACCTCGATTTCTTCTTCATAATCTTCACGTGTAGCCTTGAGTTCTTCCTCCAGTTCCTTGATTCTTGTCCTTGCCTTCTTTAGATCTATCATGTCGGCGCACATCTGGTTCTCCTGACGTCGAATGTGCTGGTTTAACTCTTGGATAAAAGTTGCAATTGATCTATCCTTCTTGGTGTTGATCATCTCCCATTGCTCATCTCGGTGTCCACAAATCTGGTCGATAGTATCCTTAAGATCATTGCGGTAAACTTCTCCAGTGCGTCCCATGGCGATGTGAGCTGCCATGCTCTTTCCTAGACTCCAGGTTGGTGCATCAAAAGAAAACTCTATGGGCTGAGTGACTGGCATGAACGTCCTTCCTGGAACTTGAACTTGAATCATCCAGCGCTCTTCCTCGGGTAAAGTGGCGTTGTAAGTTCCGGTGAAGCTTGGTACTCCTATGTTTAGGTATCTTGTAACTTCCTTCAAATAACGTCCAAAGGGTGTATCTTCATCCGGTTGCGTGAACTTGTTCCTTGCATCCGCCATCCTAAAAGAGTAGAAAATATGAGGAGTTAGAATGAGAAGAGTGAGTAGTGATCTAGGGCTTTAGCTTAGTGGTCGTGTCCTACAGTCAGCGTGTGCTCTGATACCATCTTGTAGCGACCAGACCTCAAACGGTCCAATCTCCATGCTCAGGTGTCATCCCTGGATCAGTAATGCTGACACCACACAGTACTTGAAGGATTTATAACATAGTAGCAATCACACACTTATTACATCAAGAGTCTCAAAAGAGAACTTATTACAATAAATATGGCTTAAGGCCATTTAATAACGATAACAGTGGAAGGCTTGGAAGATAAGTGAGTCCATCAACTCCAACGGAATCACCGAGTATAGAACCACAACCTAAAAGCACCTTACTCGTCGTCTGAAAAGTCTGCAACATTAACGTTGCAGCCTGAAACGGGTCAGCACATGGAATATGCTGGTAATGTAACACATAGAGAGCAATAAAAGAATAAGGCTATTCTATATGCATATTTGGCTGGTGGAAAGCTCTATGGTTACAGTTTTGCGTAAAGCCAATTTTTCCCTACTACAAAGGAATAAATTTTATTTAACTATCATGGTGGTTGTTAAACATTGAGAGTGTAGACACGCTCTCAATCCCAATTAAGCAACATCATTAAACCCAACAAAATTAATTTTAAAGTAACATGATGAGATTCACATGATAATCCAAGTACTAGATACTCAAGATGTCCATAACCGGGAACACGGCTAACCATGATTAGTTTATACACTCTGCAGAGGTTTGCGCACTTTTCCCCACAAGACTCGATCTCCTCCGTTATATTTCCCGCACTACAGGGTGTTTGGGAAACGGATGACCGAGACATAGTCTTTCAGAAGTGCTAGCATATTACGAACGGGTAGACCGTACCAACCTACATCCCCTATATCTGCTAGTCTACGAACGGGTACTCTATCGAAAACAAACAAGCATACAATAAGTACTCAACTAATGCACAGGTAAAACTCGAATAAGAGATCTAACCAGAAAGTTCAACTTAAGAACTCTGGTTGGCAAAAGAATCAAACCAAACGAAGCAATGAAAGACAAACAACAAAAGAAAAAAACTTCGTTTACTAATCTGAAACTAGGGCAAATTTTTACTGAGGCAAAAACTTGTTTGAGTTGGTTAAACGGAAAGAGGGTTTCGAGACAAAACTCCAGGCGCTTGAATCGCCTGATTTCAACAAACGAGTGAAAATTTAAACTAAAAGAATATCGGATCAGAAATCGCGATCAGAAGTGCTAGCACCTTACGAACGGGTAGACCGTACCAACCTACATCCCCTACATCTGCTAGCCTACCACTGTAAGAGTTCGCACGACTTAGTCAACTATGCTAGAGCCCATAGTAGCTTGTGGCTGCACACAGAAGTTTCTAGCATGAATAATCTCATGACCCCTTTGAGCCTGGGTGGCGGTCCAAAGAAAAATAGGTAATCGCTAGAATACCCAGGTGCCTCAATCCACCCAGATGTGTATTTAAGTTGCCACCTTAGAAAAACCATTGATTAACAATCTCACATATGTCATGGATTTCACTCACCCAATCCACGTCTACTAGCATAGCATAGCATAATAAGCAAACATAGAAGTAACTCCCAAAGGTTTGATAATAACACGTAATAGGTACTACCTCATCTACTTCCCAAACCCACAATTTAATTAGATCCTAGTCAATGCAATGTGTGAGGATTGATCTAATGCAATAAAACTGGGTAATAGGAAGGTATGATCAAAGTGTTACTTGCCTTGCTGATGATCCGTGAAACCTAGCGATTCGAAGTAGCAAGCGGCGCACTCCGGGTACTCTATCGCAAACAAACAAGCATACAATAAGTACTCAACTAATGCACAGGTAAAACTCGAATAAGAGATCTAACCAGAAAGTTCAACTTAAGAACTCTGGTTGGCAAAAGAATCAAACCAAACGAAGCAATGAAAGACAAACAACAAAAGAAAAAAACTTCGTTTACTAATCTGAAACTAGGGCAAATTTTTACTGAGGCAAAAACTTGTTTGAGTTGGTTAAACGGAAAGAGGGTTTCGAGACAAAACTCCAGGCGCTTGAATCGCCTGATTTCAACAAACGAGTGAAAATTTAAACTAAAAGAATATCGGATCAGAAATCGCGATCAGAAAAACCACGGGTTTAATCCGAGAAAAAGAAAAACGACGAACTGGTTAACGAACGAACGTTCGTTAGCAGGAACTAAACGGTAAACGCGTTCGTTAAAACGAACGGACGAGCGAACGCTCGCTAAATAAATAAACCGGAGAAAAACCGATCTATTTAAAAAAACGAAAGCTCGGGTTTTCTAAAAAACCGAAACGGCTTTTTCTCAAAAACCGGGCGGCGGCTACCTCGGCTCGGGGCTCCGGCAGGCTCCGGCGGGGCTCCGATGGATGGCGGGTGACGCGGGGCGGCGGCTCCGGGCGGCGGCAGGGGCGGCGGCGGCGGCGGTAGGCGGCGCGGGCGACGTGCGGCTGCTGCGCTGGAGGTATGAGGAGGCGGCGGCGGTGTGGGCTGCAGGGGGCGGCGGTTATAAAGGGGGCGGGGAGAGGCGACTTGGGGGAGGGGTCGGCCTCGGGAGGCGGAGTCCTCCCCGGACTCGGGCGGCGGCGGCGCTGGTCGGGACTCCTGTCCTGACCCGGCGAGAGGCGGCGGCGGGCGGCTGGGCCGGCCTGCTCGGCTGGGCCCTTGGCCCAGTCAGGCGCGGGGTCTCGTTTTTTTCAAAACAATATCGCTGCAACTAAAAATGCCAAAACAAATTGTCTCCGTCTAAATAAAATATTTAGAACAGGATGAACATTTTCTTGGCTCTAAATGTAATTTTTGAAAACGTGCAATTTTTCCTAAATTTAAATAAAATAGCAAATAAAACCAAAATAAAATCTTATTTGATTTTTTATTAAACCCTCAATATTTCTTTATTTTGGGAAAGTCATTTTATTCCCTCTCTCATAATTTTATTAATAGAAATAATTGAAGATGAAATAAATAAAATCAAATGATCCTATTTTCAAATTTTGAGAAAACTCAAATATGAAAATAACGAAATCCCCAACTCTCTCCGAGGGTCCTTGAGTTGCGTAGAATTTCTAGGATCAACCAAAATGCGATGAAATATGATATGCAATGATGATCTAGAGTATAACATTCCAAATTGAAAAATTGGGATGTTACAACGTTCGTCCGTACGTTCGTTTCAACAAACGGTTTTCGCTCATTAGTTACAAATAACGAACGCTCGTTCGTTAGTCTGTTCGTCAGTTTTCTTTTTATCGGATTTTTCCGCGATTACTCTCGATCGTGATTTTTTCTGATCCGATTTTCGTTTCTGTTTATCTTTTCGTTCGTTAGTCGGAATCAGGCGATTCAAGCGCCTAGATCTTCGTCTCGAGACCCTCTTTCCTCTTAACCAACTTGAACAAGATTTTGGTACTGTAAAATTTGACCTTAGTTCAGATTAGTAAACGGATCTTGTTTCTTTCGCCGTTTGAGTTTGTTGCTCCGTTTGGTTTGATTTCTTTTTGCAAACCGGACTTCTTAATTTGAACTTTCTGGTCAATCTCTCTTATTTGAGTTTTGTCCGTGTTTCTTTGTTTGTTGCTTATATATGCTATTGTTTGTTTGTGATAGAATTCGCGGAGTGCGAAGCGTGTTATTTGGAGTCTCTAGGTTATGCGGATTGTCAGCAAGGCAAGTAACACATTGATCATACTCTTTCCATACCCATTTTTTATGCATTAGTTCCAATCCTCAAAAATTGCATGATTAAGATGTCATTAACTTGTGGGTTGGGAAGTAGTTGATGAGGTAGAACCTATTGCCCTATTACATTCAACCCTTGGGAGTTACTTCTACGCGTTACTTATATTGCTATGCTATGCTCGTAGACGTGGTTTGGGAGAGTGAAATCCATGACAGATGTGAGATTGTTAAATATTGGTTTAACTTAAGGTGGCAACTTAAATACACATTTGGGTGGATTGAGGCACCTAGAGTACCCAGTGTTGCCTATATTTTTTGGAAATCCCGGAGTACCCGTGTGATCTTCCTATGGACCGCCACCCAGGCTCAAAGGGAACTGAGATTATTCATGCTAGAAACTTCCGTGTGCAGCCACAAGCTATTATGGGCTCTAGCATAGTTGAGTAAGTTACGTGAAGCTCTTGAAGAGGCAGATCAGCAGGTAGAGGGATGTAGGTTTGGTATGGTCTGTCCGGAGTAGAGAGTTAATGTTTCTGAAAGATTGTGTCTCGGTCATCCGTTTCTCAAACACCATGTAGTGCGAGAAATCCAACGGAGGCGATCGAGTCTTGTGGGGAAAAGTGCGCAAACCTCTGCAGAGTGTACAAATTAATTATGGTTAGCCGTGTCCCCGGTTATGGACAATCTTGAGTATCTAGTACTTGGAGTATCTTAAGTATCTCATCACTCTTAATTAATATTGTTGGGTTGTTAATCACTATAATTGGGATTGAGTTGGAGGAACCTTCTCAATGATGTTTCAACTACCATGATAGTTAAATTAAAATCTATTCCTTTGTTGTAGGAAAAAAATGGCTTTTCGCAAAAACTATAACCATAGAGCTTTCCACCAGCCATATATGCATGTAGTGATAGCATTATTCTGTTCTTGCTCTACTGTGTTATATTGCCGGCATATTCCATGTGCTGGCCCGTTTTTGGGCTGCAACGTATTATGTTGCGGACTTTTTAGACGAGGAGTAAGGTTCGTTAGGTCATTGCCGTGCAGCTCAGCTATGCCATTGGAGTTGATGGACTCACTTTATCTTCCAAGCCTTCCGCTGTTATCGTATTAGATGGCCTTAAGCCATATTTATTGTAATAAGTTCTCTTTTGAGACATCCGATGTAATAAGTGTGTGATTGCTACTCTATTATAAATCCTTCGAGTACTGTGTGTGTCAGCATTACCGATCCAGGGATGACACTGAAGCACAGAGACTGGACCGTTTGAGGTCGGGTCGCTACATTAACCCTTTCTTTTTTGTGTTGCTCTAATATATTTTGTTGCATATGATTGTACATCCTCTTGATGAACATGCATCTCTAACAGGTACCTAGTTTCTTAATGGCGAGATGGCGGTGCTATGTCGTGTACAAAGGGAAGGTTCCGGGGGTGTACAACGAGTGGCATGAGTGTCAGGCGCAAGTGAATGGGGTCTCGGGCGCCAGCCATAAAGGCTTCAAAAGCAGACAAGAAGGAGAAGCTAGTTACTTGAGGTTCACAGTAGTGCGAGAGAGGACTCGTAACCGCCGCCTCATGTACTGCATAGTTCCGCTCTCACTCATAGTGATAGCTCTCCTCACGTATACCATTGTTTAGATGGATGACGTTGTAGTTGCAAGTATTCGAGACTTGCATGTATCGCTATTTTCGAGATGATGACGAGATACCACTTTGTATTGGATGATGATTATGATGAGACTATTTGTATGTATATGCTATGATTACATTTGTGGTCTCGCACCCATTTGTATGTGTATCATGATGACATTTGTATCTGCTAAAGATTCTTGTATAAAGCCTGTTCAAATACAAAACAAATATGCAAAAAAACTACTAAAATTAGCACTAGCGAGTCGAGAAAAGTTAGCAACAGCGCCACAGTAGCAGTAGCACGTCCCGGCAAAGCGCGCTAGCGCTATTAGCAGTAGCGAGCTTCCACGAGGCGCGCTGTTGCTACACTTGTATAGCAGTAGCGCCAATGAGCACGCGCTACTGCTAAGGGTTAGCTGTAGCGCCTTATTAGTAGCACCGGTCACCGCGCTACTGATATACCTAGAACCCGCGCTGCTGCTAGCCTTTTCCCTAGTAGTGTATCGTCATCGAACATTAAGCGTGTGGACCCTACGGGTTCAAGAACTATGTAGACATGACCGAGACACATCTCTGGTCAATAACCAATAGCGGAACTTGGATGCTCATATTGGTTCCTACATATTCTATGAAGATCTTTATCGGTCAAACCGCATAACAGCATACGTTGTTCCCTTTGTTATCGGTATGTTACTTGCCCGAGATTCGATCGTCGGTATCATCATACCTAGTTCAATCTCGTTACCGGCAAGTCTCTTTACTCGTTCCGTAATGCATCATCCCGTGACTAACTCATTAGTCACATTGCTTGCAAGGCTTATTGTGATGTGCATTACCAAGAGGGCCTAGAGATACCTCTCCGATACACGGAGTGACAAATCCTAATCTCGATCTATGCCAGCTCAACAAACACCATCGGATACACCTGTAGAGCATCTTTGTAATCACCCAGTTACGTTGTGACGTTTGATAGCACACTAAGTGTTCCTCTGGTATTCGGGAGTTGCATAATCTCGTAGTCATAGGAACATGTATAAGTCATGAACAAAGCAATAACAATAAACAAAACGATCATAGTGCTAAGCTAACAGATGGGTCTAGTCCATCACATCATTCTCTAACGATGTGATCCCGTTTATCAAATTACAACACATGTCCATGGCTAGGAAACTTAACCATCTTTGCTTAACGAGCTAGTCAAGTAGAGGCATACTAGGGACACTCTGTTTGTCTATGTATTCACGCATGTACTAAGTTTTCGGTTAATACAATACTAGCATGAATAATAAACATTTATCATGATATAAGGAAATATAAATAAAAACTTTACTATTGCCTCTAGGGCATATTTTCTTCAGGTCTTGTCAATCACATCATTCTCCTAATGATGTGATCTCGTTACCAAATGACAACTCATGTCCATGGTTAGGAAACATTAGCCATCTTTCATCAATGAGCTAGTCAAGTAGAGGCTCACTAGGGACACATTGTTTGTCTATGTATTCACACATGTATTTAGGTTTACGATCAATACAATTTTAGCATGAATAATAAACATTTATCATGAATAAGGAAATATAAAATAACAACTTTATTATTGCCTCTAGGGCATATTTCCCTCACTTTTGTCCTGCGCGTGCTATCTCATGGGTCATTTTTTCTAGGCCGTTTGTACGCTCTCTTTTATGTTTTTGTCTCCTCCCACGAGGGTTCGTTTTTCTCAATCTCTTCTCCCACCCCTCTGTTCTTCTTCCTTTTTATGTCACTTTGGATTTGAGGAGAGGTGAGCTGGGGCAGGGGTATTCATGTGCTATATCGAGCAAGGGGGAAGGGGGAAGTCAACACAGCTGCATTCATGAGCACCTTTGTCGGGGGGATGATCCCCGGGGTATGCCCAAGACGGCGAAACAACGCTTCAAAACATTACCAGGGGAGTGCCTCCTGGCTGGCTGGAACTTGGCTGGCTGGAATCTGGCTGGCTTGACCATCCGGGTTGACCTTGGCCGGGTTGACCATCTGGGTTGACCTTGCCCGGGTTGACCTCGGTCAGGTTCTCCCTGTCTGGGTTCTCCTTGCACTACAGGAAACAGCTAATTTGCTGTCAGGGGGCATCTTTGGCGTCAGCTTTTTGTCGGGCAGACGGCAAAGAAAGGGTTTGCCATCATCATCAGACGGCAAAGAAAAACAGATGGCAAAATAGACTTTGCCGTCTACCAAAAAAACACAAACGACAAAGAGCTCACTTTGCCGTCTTCAAATAATAATACAGACTGCAAAGATCTTTGCCTTCTGCGTTTTATATTACAGATGGCAAAGAGCATACTTTGCCGTATGTAATGGAAAATACAGACAGCAAAAACTCTGTCGTCTGCATTTTTATTTGTAGACGGCAAATAATGTTTCTTTGCCATCTGCAAATAAAAACACATACGGCAAAGAAGAAACACAGCCCACGGATCGATCACGTGGATCGGTGACCTGGCAGAATCCGGTCCACACATCCACCTTATCCTCCACCCAACGCACCACGCCCCACAGCCCACGTGCCCCGCGCCACGCCCCACGACCCGACCTTATCCTCCACCCCACCCCCACCACGACTCTCTCTCCCTCGTACTTCTCTCTCCCCTCGATCCAGAGTACACCGGCGCCCACCCCACCTCGCCTGTCGGCCCCGCGGCCTCGCTGGCCGCCACCTCGACCGCCGGCCACGGCCTCGCCCGCCGTCCCCGTCCCCCGTCGCGCCGGCTACCAAGCCACCCCTCGCCACGGCTGACCTCAGCGGCCCTACCCCATCGCCCCCGTCGGCCGCCAGTGTCGGCCCCTTCCCTCGTCGCCCCCGTTGGCCGCTGGCCCCGTCCCTGTTGCCCCCGCAGGCCGCCGGCACCTTCCCTCTCCGCCTCTAGCGACGCAAAGCCCGCCCCGTCCCGCTTTGGCCCCGCTGACTCCAGCCCCTACCATGTCGCCCCCGCCGGCCCCCAGTCCCATCCCTCTATGATGTAGTGCCGCACCACCTCGCGGATGAGGGTGACAAGCTCCGGCGCGGCGGCAGACGCATTGAGCCCCATCCCTCTTGTTTTTTTGTGAGTTATCCCTCTTGTATTATATGTAATTCATTTGTGTCTACACTGTGTAATCCGTTCGTGGGTAATCTGTTTGTCCCATGAAATGAAACAATTTTGTATTATGAAATTCATTCATGGAGTCTTGGAACAAAAAGTGTTGATGCATACTGTGATTTTTGTCGTGGTCCGTTTGTTTCTTTTTTTAATATATAAAAACTTCTTTGTCGTCTCTGATTTTTGAGGCAAACGGCAAAAGGCAGATTCTAGCTGACGGCAAAGATGCTTTTCTTTGTCGTCTATGATATAGGAGGATGACAGCGAAGGTAGTTTGGCTGACGGCAAAATCTTTGCTGTCAGGCCGACAAAAAGCTGACGGCAAAGTAGCATTTGCCGACTTTCTCTTTGCCGTCTATGTTTGCCGTCAGCCAGCTGAAGGCAAACTCTTTGCCGTCTGTATTACGGTCTTTGCCGTCTGTACTCGCCAGACGGCAAACTAGTTGATTCCTGTAGTGTTGTCCGGGTTCACCCTGGCCAGGTTCTCCTTGTCTGGGTTCACCCTGGCCGGGTTCTGCCTATCCGGGTTGAGTCCCGTCCGGGTTGAGCCGTCCGGGTTGAGCCCGTCCGGCTAGAATCTGGCCAAGTCAACAAAGACGTCTCGTCGGACCTTCGCAGACATGACGGCCATACTCTACAGTAGAGCACTGTAGATGAGTAGCCAACACTGTTCCTGCCTCATGTGACAGTTCACTGCGCTTCAATAGTGGTGCACTGTAGCCTGCATCATCATATGACATCTCAATAGTGTAGTGGGTGTGTGGGCCACCCCTTGTCCCTGGGCACTAGTATATAAAGTACCCAGCACACAGCCTCACTTGGCCACAAGGAGACACACATGCTCACATCTCTCTCGCTCTCACGCCACACACTCACACATGAGGCAGGGAAGAGGAGCGCTCCTAGCCTCCTTCTTCCTTCTCTGGGTACAGCTCCAGGAGCAACTCTGTACTGCTACGTATACACTGCATATATCATCAGAAATGCAGGAGTAGGGGTATTATCTCTCCGAAGAGATCTGAACCTGGTAAATCGCCGTGTGCTGCTTGCCCAATCTCGTCCCCTGATCTCCACAGCAGTCTTGCCCTCACATCAAGCCACCCCATGGCATCTGTCGTCTCGCGAACCCGCCCGTGAGATAACCACGACAACTTCAAGCACTGCCTCCCTCCTATATTGTACATTTTGGTGTGTTTTCTCTTTATGACTTGTGTTCTTTTCTTGTTACCTGAAGTACATGTATATACATCAATACACATTTTTGTGTATGGTTCGTGTGTCAATCTAGGTCATGTAGTATTTTTTGTTCATTTTCTCATCAAATTTATACACACACGTGTTATAACCCGTCCACAATTGCATACATTATGCATACCATGCAATTTCAGTGAGTACAACGAGACTGAAAATGGAGTGAAATGTCACCCGATTGCATAACCATCCCTTAACATGCAACTGCACATGACACATATACCCCACAACTGCAAGTGTTGCCCGTGACTACAACTGCATGCCTTGAACGCGACTGTATCTAGGATTGTTGGGTGTGAGGTTTGTAGAAACTAGATGATATCCCGCGCGTTGCGATGAGAATTTATAACATTATATAGGATGATGATACAGAGTAAGAAATGGTAAAACCATTAAAGGAATATATAAATATATGTTTATTCCAACCTTTTATAGAATGATATGAAAATTCGAAAAAAATAGAAAAGGTGAAAATGCATTGTTAATGTCTTGTAGACATCTACATGGCCGTATCAAAATCCCCACATAGCTCCTCATCATTCCGGGCACTCTGGAAACATGAGAAGCAGAAGGAAGACACAGAATTCATTAGTCTTCGTATCCTTCAAATCTGTCTGAATTTATGCATTCTCAAACCCACATCAGTTCTGAAGTGTCAGGAATTTAACTATTTAGTACGTATTTAGCTGCTATATTCTCATTTGAAAGGTAAATAAGTCTCCCATCATTTATCCGTCAATGAGATAAATGCAATTTGGGACAGAGTATTTCCTGGACAAAGTTGCCATTTGTTGTGTATAAATGGTAGCAGAAAAAAAACTGCAATAGATGTATGTGTATATAGTCATGGATGAACAAACACCAACCTAATGTTGGAGAGATGGGATCATGGGAGCGATGCCGCTCCATTGTTTAAAGGGCAATTTAGCGGGGCCGGGGGAAGTCATAGGACGGCCGGCGGCGTCTTCACTTCCGTGCAGCAGGGTGGTGTTGGAGGTCGTCCTTGAGGAGGTGGATTCATCACACGTTGAGGTGGCCGTGGTCGGGCGCGTCGATGCTGCAGCTTACGTTGAGTGTTATGCTCCTCTCGGAGATGGATCTGGCCGGGGGACTGGAGCCGTGGAGGGCAATGGGCTGCGCCGCCTAACGACGACCACTGGAGGTGAAACTCAATCCTTATCAGTCGGAGGCGGCGGCTGTCCTAAACGGCAGCAAACGATGAGGACAACATCGCACAATTCCATCGATCTTATTTGGCGATGGATGGTGAGTACAACCTCGGTAGATGGCTACTACAGAAACATGCAGAGCTTCGTGGCGAGGGAGATCAAGCAAATGGGCAAGATAATGTGTACGGGGAAGATGGGGAGGTAGAGAGCATGGGAGAGCGAGGCCCATCGGTTTGACTTTCGATGTACCCTAATTCTTTGGAAACAAATATGAGGACAGCCTCCTTGTGTATAGAAGACGAAGAGCAAACGACCCCAGGATTGTCGCGTAGCACTAACTAATAATTATATTACATGATTTGTTGATTTTTTTTCTGAGTTGACATGTGTGGGGCATATGTGGTGAGGTGGATAGGCTGCATGTCAAGAGAAATAGGATAGTGGAGATGAACTATTTAGGTATTATAGATGACATTTTCTTAGAGGTGGACAATTACATGTCCGCCCGTCACTAGAGACGTAACTTCAAGTGTTGACCCCAACTAAAATAACACGTGCATCAACACCACTCCAAGTGAGATTGCTGGGTGTAGAGTTGCATGTACACCCAACTTGCTGAACTGATTCAAATTGCATGTCCGTCCTAGACATGCAACTTGCCCGACCTCAACCCGGCTGCATGTCCACCCTCGACATGCAACTCACCCGACTAAGTTGATTGTCTACCCTCGACGTGCAACCTACCCTCGACATCTACTTAGTTGCATGTTCATATTTTGACATGCAACTCATGCAACCTAGTTGCATGTCTACTCTCGACACACAACTTGCCCGGCCTCAACCCACTCTCCCCACCCAATTGCATGTCCACCCTTGACATGCATGTCTGACCCCGACCCAATTGCATGTCCATCCTCCATATGCTACTAACCCAACTCAGTTCTTTTCCCATCCTCGGCACACAATTTGCCACAACACGTATCTAGTTGCATGTCCACCCTCAACACAACTTTTGGTCATACCTGGCATACTCACATATCCACCCATGGCATACAATTCACCTGACCAAATTGCACGTCCACCCTTGATACACAATTTGCTGATCCTGACCTACTCACCCAACCCAGTTGCATGTTCACCCTCGGCACGCAACTTGCCTACCCCCGACCAAGTTGCATGTCAACCACTAAACACGCAACTACAAGTGTTCACATACTATAACTGCATGTCTTCAACGTGACTGCAATGGGTGAAAATTGTGGAAGCGAAGTTTGTCAGGGGAGGCCATTAGCATGCCCGCCATTAGACACACAACCACAAGTGTCTCACCCGAGTGCAACTACAACCAGGGGGAGTGGAGGTTGCCGAAGTGGCGTTGTCGGGGGAGAGGGAGGTTGTTGCATGTACGTCACCGGGCACGTGATTGCAAGTGTCTCCACCAAACTGCAACTACATTCTTCAAGGCAACCGGAATTGGGATAACAACGTGATAGTTTGCTCTAAATGTGGACGCGTGATTCAGGGTATCGTGGCGTGTGTGCGCTCCTGCGCTCGGCGTTAGAGCATCTCCAATAGATGATGTAAAATAGGACAAGACTATCTTTTACATCACGGGAGTTCAAAAATCCTGCTCCAATAATGTTGGGGAACGCAGTATTTCAAAAAAAAATCCTACGATCACGCAAGATCTATCTAGGGATGCATAGCAACGAGAGGGGAGACTGTCTCTACGTACCCTCATAGATCGAAAGCGGAAGCGTTAAGTAACGCGGTTGATGTAGTCAAACGTCTTTGCGATCCAACCGATCAAGTACCGAACGCACGACACCTTCGCGATATGCACACGTTCAACTCGGTGATGTCCCCGAACTCTAGATCCAGCTAAGGTTGAGGGAGAGTTTCGTCAGCACGACGGCGTGTTGACGGTGATGATGAAGTTACCGACGCAGGGCTTCACCTAAGCACTACGACAATATGACCGAGATGGAAATCTGTGGAGGGGGGCACCGCACACGTCTAAGAGATTAACTTGTGTGTCTATAGGGTGCCCCCTCCCCCCTATATAAAGGAGTGGAGGAGGGGAGGGCCGGCCTCCTATGGCGCTCCCCAAGGAGGGTGTCGGTGTCAAAACCGGCGGATCTCGGGTAGGGGGTCCCGAACTGTGCGTCTAGGCCGGATGGTAATAGGAGACAGGGGACACTTTGTTTTACCCAGGTTCGGGCCCTCTCGATGGAGGGAATACCCTACTCCTGCTTGATTAATATTGATGATATGGGTAGTACAAGAGTAGATCTACCATGAGATCAAGGAGGCTAAACCCTAGAAGCTAGCCTATGGTATGATTGTTGTGTATGGAGTTGATTGTCTACGGACTACAACCCTCCGGTTTATATAGACACCGGATAGGGTTAGGGTTACACAGAGTCGGTTATAATGGTAGGAGATCTTGAATATCCGCATCGCCAAGCTTGCCTTCCACGCAAGGGAAAGTCCCATCCGGACACGGGACGAAGTCTTCAATCTTGTATCTTCATAGTCCAGGAGTCCGGCCGAAGGTATAGTCCGGCTACCCGAACACCCCCTAATCCAGGACTCCCTCAGTAGCCCCTGAACCAGGCTTCAATGACGACGAGTCCGGCGCGCAAATTGTCTTCGGCATTGCAAGGCGGGTTCCTCCTCCAAATCCTTCATAGAAGATTGTAAACACCAAGAGTAGTGTCCGGTTCTGCAAAATAAGTTTCCACATATTGCCATAGAGAGAATAATATTAACACAAGTCAAATCTGCTGACGTATTCTGTAGTGCGCCATCACACTACTGCCAAGTATTTTACTCGAATCGTTTTTACTTTTCCACCTCAGCATGTTTTGCGAGGCGGTTTCCTTGGCACGTCTTGTCAAAGCAGAGATCGTGTCCCCTTTACTCACGGGATTCTCATCAATACGGACGTGGGTAACCCAATCGTGCCTGTTAGCATGTTTTCTCGATTAAAGGCGAGTCCCAAACGGTTACGGGGAGGGCTCCTGGTATTCAACCTCTTATAAAGAGACCAAGGCCTTACTCCTTTTTCCAATCTCAAACGAGTTCGCCCGCCGCCTCGAGTTCCAACACCCTAGGCTTTGGATTCCAGGCGCTTCGGACCTTCGACAATGTCCGGTTCCGACCTTCAAGGCTGATGGATGCCCTCCTCTGTCACGGAGGAGGATGTGCTAAAGTTGAGAGAGGCTAAGTTCTTGACCGCCGAAATTCCGCATAGGTTGCCTGCTCAAGGGCAGGCTATTCCCAATCCCCAGCCCGGTGAGAGCGTGGTGTTCATGTCTCACTTCCTTCGGGGGTTAGGCCTCCCGATGGATCCCTTCGTGAGGGGGCTACTGTTTTATTACGGGCTGGAATTTCATGACTTAGCCCCGGAGTCCATCCTCCACATTTCCTCATTCATCATTGTGTGCGAAGCGTTCCTCCGCGTTACTCCTCACTTCGGATTGTGGCTCAAGACTTTTGGAGTGGAGCCGAAGATGATCGAGGGACGGCACGCAGAGTGCGGAGGTGCCGTCATAAATAAGAATGCCGATGCTCCATGGCCCGAGGGCTCCTTTCAAGAGGAGCTCGGCATGTGGCAACGAGAATGGTTCTATATCACCGCTCCCAGGAGCGCCAAGTGGGCGGCGCCTCCTGCCTTTCGCTCGGGTCCCCCATCACAGCTAGCGTCATGGGTCAACAAAGGATTAGATTGGGGTTTGCCCAAGGACGTGCCCCTGTTACAGGGCCGAATTAAGGATCTCTTGGAAGGAGACCTCAGTTTGGTCAAGGTGACGCAGGTCATGCTGATTCGCCGAATATTGCCCGGAAAACGTCGCCCCCTTCGCCTGTGGGAGTTTAATCCGGAGGGACCGCGAACTCTCCAGAATTTTATGGGCGCAACGCCCGCGGAGATGTATAGAATGTTCTTCGGATCACAAGAAACGTGTCCGGATTTAACCGAGGACGCAGGCCTAAGCTGCCATCGCCCGGATACTCAAGTAAGCAACCCTGTGCCCAGACCTTCTATCCGTATAATTGTCATAAACTTGCCCCTAAAAGAGTCGTCCTTTTAAACAGGAATGGATAGCGAAGGTGAAGCTGATCAGGTGTCCGGCTCCCCTTCCTGAAACCAGGCCGGATCCCGTGTTGGTCAGGATGCTGGAGATAATGCCTTTGGAGGGGGGGGACAAGGAAGCTATGGCCTCCTCGAAGGAGACTGCTCCGAAGGGAGGAACCGACAGTTCTCTCCTAAGGGGAAGAAGAGAGCCGCCTCTGATGACCCGGAAACCATGGCCTCAAAACGGGGGAGAAAATCCTCGTCAGAGGGTCCGACGCCAGGGAGTTCCTTGGCCGGACTACGCCCTCAAGGGGATCAGCCCTCCAGCGAGCCGTAAGTGGAGAAAAGATTTTCCTTTTGAGGGATGAGAGAAATCCTTGATTTTATATCTGAGAAGATTAACCGAAATTTTACCTTGTAGATCGGACCTCAGCCCTTCGCAGCAGAGCTCGTCTTCGGGGGATCTTCTTCTGGAAATGATGGAGAGCGGAACGCCTCCCCCTGCCGTGACGCCCAGCGAGGCGGGCGGCCCTGAGGTGTCGTCGCGGAGGGTTTCTCCGAATCCGGCAGGGGCGGAAGATAGCTATGTGGCCCCCCGAGGCTCTTCGCGTCCGGCCTTCGAAAGAGGCCATAGGACAAGTCCGGCACCGTCTGGTGCTCGGCCGGAGGAACTAAAGATTCTGCTAGGGCAAGCTTCTATCTCAGAAGAGCACCGTGCATTGATGGGCACGGTGATTGAAAGAATTTCATCCGCAGAAAGCGGATTGCATGAGGCCGTCAAAAGTTTACTGACGGGTTTTGAGGTACGATAGATAATGTACACTTTTGTCAGTTGCGCATAAATAAGATGTGCCCTGTGTAGATAGTAGCCCCTGAAACTCTGCGCGGTGTCAAGAAATGACGGCGCGCAGAGGATCATAATCCCAGGTCTAAGATGTCACCATTGAATGTAGGTGGCAAGGTGTCCGGAATCAAGCCAAACTGATGATGTGGCCGAACTAAAGCGGCAACTGGACGTGGCAGATGCCGACATCACGCTTGTCAACAAGCGGCTTGATGAGGCTCAAGGTATGTAATTCTTCCGGCGGCATTAGGTAAGAGGAGCTTCATGCCAGTGTCTTACAATGTGTGTGCTTGACGCAGATGGTACGGCCGCCGTGGAGAATATTAGGGTAGAACGTGCCCGAGCTAAGGAGCAAGCCGGAAAAAGCGATGCGGCTGCCAAGAAGGCCCTTGAAGAGTTGAGAGCCGAACAGGCTGCTCACTGCCGAAGCAAAGAAGAGATGGCCGAGAAGTTAAAGAGCGCTGCAGACCGTTGCAAACTTCTTGAGAAAGAAGACCGGGCGAGACAGACGGATTTAGAGAAGGCCGTTGCCGATGCCAAGGATGCTCGCTCCGCGATGAGAGTTGCGAAAGAGGAGCTGCGTCAGGCCGAACAGATTGCGGCTGGAAAGCCCTTTATGCTGCGGAGGAAGGTTTGTGATCCGAAGTTTGCTCCGTTGGAACGGATATGGAGTGTGGAGGACACCTATCTGGATTTGGCAGCAAGCGCTGCTGATGCGACCGAACACTTTCGAGATCTGGAAGATCGCGAAGTGGAAAAGCTTTTCTGGTCACAGTTTCATAATCCAGAGCGTCCACTAGCAGTGGACGATCGCCTGGCTCAATGGGCCGAGCTTAATAGATTGTCCGGACTCACCATGAAGTACGTCATGGGTCATCTGTGGCCTGGGAGACCGGAGCCGAAGAGTTATTTCAGCTTGGTGCAGCAATTCCTTGACGTGGTGCCGCGTATAAATGTAATGAAGAGGTCAGCATGCGTAGAGGGCGCAAGGATGGCTCTTGCCCGTGTTAAGACATACTGGGCAGAGATGGAGACCACCATTGTTGCGTCCCGAGATTCGGACAAGAGCCGAGTACCTTCCGAGCACTATTTTCAGGAAGTCCTTGAAGGCGCTCGTGTAATAGAGACGCGGTGCTCGAAAGATGCTATGTTATGATAGCATATGTAATTGAAAAGTAGTATTTTGATAAACCGTAGTGGCCTTTTTTATACTTGTGCCTTCAAGTATTGTGAACACCTTCTATGCGGCCGTTTTAAGATATATATATATATGTGTGTGTGTGTGTGTGTGTGTGTGTACAGAATCTGAAAGGTGGCAGTCATTGGCTTCAGCCCCCACGCACATAGTGCGGGGGTGCTCGCAGAAGACGCATTTTCACACTTAACCCAACGTCTTGGTCCTACAAAGGAGGTGATAGCGCAGCGGGACAGGCAACCGGACTATAATGCTTTAACACTTTCACTTAGCCATAGGTGTTTGACAATGAGACTCTTTAAGTAGCTCCTTGGTGGCAACTGCGCTCGTCCGAATTCGGGGCGCGTGTGTGCCTAACCGGGAAGCGGCCCTTCGTTAAAGCGGAGGAATCCGATAGATTCCGATAGGTCATCGAGTGGCTGACCAGTCTCACGCTGCATCATGACAGTCAGTTTTCGGCTTTCTCTACTGAGGTGCTCGCCCTGGCCGAACCGGGGGCACAATCGCAGTAGTTCTCCTGGTGCTACCTTAGCCGATAGAGCGGAACGTAAGGTAGCCGAACTCAGGAGCCGGGCAACCCAACATTTGACCAAAGACATGATTCGGAGCTGATGCATATAATGCTAAAACTCGCGACGCCGAACACTCCCTAAGGTGTTCGGTCTTTATGAGTGCGGGCGAAACGACACTCTTTATTAAAAAAGCCCCTAGTGTCCAGGTACGCGCAAAAATTCTGACGTGGCCACATGCCAAGACGCCAGCCTCCTCCTTGGTTATATTAGAAAGAAAAAACCAGGGGATGTGTAGCAACAAGAGACAGTAAAAAAGGTTTACGCAGGGTCTTAATCTAAAAAGAATCCTTTAGGACGGGTCCCTACTGCACGCCTGCGCCTGTGTCTCCGTTGTGCCGTATCCTGGACGGGCGCTGCATGACGTTCATCTGTAAAAGAGAGGAACTGAGTTGAAAATGGGTCGTGCCGAAAAAAGTTTAAAATAAACAGAGTATAAAGTAAGATGTATGAGATTGAGCTTTATTGTCTCTTATTGTATATGCGTAGAGCCCCTAGTGGGGGTATATGGCTTCTAGTCCTGCATCAATGATGATTTTGCACCGAACTCGTCTATCCGAGTTCGTGGTCTTGAATGACCTATTTTGAAGTTTATTGGCCGGTGAGGCCATTTTGCTGTGGGGCTGTTAAAGCGGCCGCACAGTCCTCCGCTTGGGGAGGTGCACTTTAGTGCTTCCTCTTCAAAGAGATGATGCCTCATGGACCGGGCATCTTGAGCGTAAGAGATGCATAATGCGGTATTGCGTTAAAGCGAGTGAAAGCTTCGCATCCCAGTAGTGCTTGATAGCGACTTGAGAACGGGACGATATGGAAGGTCAGCTTTTCGCGGCGGAGGTTATCGGCAGAGCCGAATGTGACTGTGAGCCGGAGAAAACACGTACAATGGGTGTCCGGACCAGGTATTAGCCCTTGAAAGGAGGTTCTGCTGCGGTGGATTCTTGCTGGGTTTATCCCCATGTGTTGGATTGTATCCTGATATATCAGGTTTAGTCCACTACCGCCGTCCATAAGGACATTTGAAAACTGGAGTCCGCCAATTATTGGATCGAGTATCAAGGCAGTCCAACCTGCATTCTTGATATTCCTAGAATAATCTAGTTGATCGAAGATGATCGGTTTTGACAACCAGTGGAGGGACCCTTTGGGGATGGGCCGTGTGGTGCTTAACTTTACGGGCGCCGCACGTTTTGTTATGTGAAGTGAGTTCACTGTTTTTACTTCTTGTGGGAAGTTCTTTTGTTTCCTGGTGCTCTGCTTGCGGGGTTCGTCCTCGTCTTCGCTTGGTGTGTCGAGCCCCTTGTGTTCGGTATTGAGTCTGCCGGATTGTTTGAAAACCCAACAGTCTCTGTGGGTATGGTTAGCAGGCTTCCGGGGAGTACTGTGTATCTGACATATCATGTCCAGGATTTTATTTAGGTTGCATGGATCGTCCCTGTTATCCTGGGGGGGCGATTTTTCCTGATTTTGTCGTGAGCCTTTGAATCCGGCATTGACTGCCGTGCTCTTCGGATTTTTGTCCTTAGTCCAGCGACGGTCCTTGTTGCATCACGGTTTTCCATTTCCATCCCTAGTTTCAGATGTACTTGGGTTGCTGGGGCTGCACCTTGCCAACCAGCTGTCCTCCCCTGCACAAAAGCGGGTCATGAGGCTTGTTAGTGTGGCCATTATTCTTGGCTTTTCTTGGCCGAAGTGTCTGGCGAGCCATTCGTCTCGGACATTATGCCTGAAAGCTGCTAAGGCTTCGGCGTCCGGACAGTCGACTATCTGATTCTTTTTAGTGAGGAATCTATTCCAGAACTGCCGAGCTGATTCTCCGAGTTGTTGAGTTATGTGACTAAGATCGTCTGCATCCGGGGGACGGACATAGGTCCCTTGAAAGTTTGCTCGGAAAGCATCCTCGAGCTCTTCCCAGCTTCCAATTGTGTTTTCTGGAAGGCTTTTAAGCCAATGCCGGGCTGGCCCTTTAAGCTTAAGGGGTAGATATTTTATGGCGTGGAGATCATCTCCTCTAGCCATGTGTATGTGGAGGATATAATCCTCGATCCAGACTCCAGGGTCTGTTGTTCCATCATATGCCTCTATGTTTACGGGTTTGAATCCCTCTGGGAATTCATGGTCCAGGACCTCATCGGTGAAACATAGGGGGTGTGCGGCGCCCCTGTATTTGGGTGTGCCGGATTCTGATGATGGCTTCGTAGCATTGCTTACGAGAGCTTGCTTTCTTGGCCCATAAATGGACCTGACTGGGCCATGATGCGAATCCTTAAGAGGGTCGCATGCCGATTTAGGTGCGGCGCCGCTTACCACTTTATGGGGTCGTCTATCCGACCGTGTGGCTTTTTCATTTTTTGAATGCGAGGGCTCTAGGGCCTCTTCGTCGAATTCAGGCAGTAGCTTTCTTTTCGGATAGCTTTTAGTGCGGCGACTGTCGCCGTACTTATCTGTGGTATTGATTACTTTGCTCCATCTAATCCGGAGTGCGTCTTCCGCTGTTTTCAGCTTCTGCTTCTGCTTTTTTAGGCTGCGTGCGGTTGCAACGAGCCTCTCGTGGAGATTCTTCTGCTCCGTAGGTTTATTCGGCGTGAGGTTGTCTGGAATGCCGTTTTCGCCGGAGGAGGGATGTTCGGTTTCTCTATCCGTGTTTCTCTGTTCGGACGGTTGCTCTAAGGCCTGCTCGTCGTCTACCGGCTCGTCCTGCTCTATGGCTGGGTTTTTGTCGAGGCGGGGCTTGGGTCGGCGTTTACGCCGACGCTTTGATTGCTTTTCGGGGGGTCGATCTCCCATCCCATCTCCTTTTTCCTCGTTGTCGCTTCCTTTAGGGGTATCCACCATGTACAAATCGTGGGATGAGGTGGTTGTCCAATGCCCCATGGGCGTTGGTTCGTCAGTATCTCCTGCATCGTCATCCATGCTGTCGATGTCTCCGGAGTCAAAGTTGAGCACGTCGTTTAAATTGTCGACAGTGGCTACCAAGTGGGTGGTGGGTGGGCTTTGAATTTCTTCATCGTCCGTATCCCATCCTCGCTGACCGTAATCCGGCCAGGGCTCTCCTGATAAAGAGAGAGACTTTAGAGAATTCAGGATGTCGCCGAAGCGCGAGTGCTGAAAGATGTCCGCGGCGGTGAACTCCATGATCGGCACCCAACCGGATTCGATCGGCAGGGGTGCGGGAGGCTCGGAGTTCGGAGAGGAATCCGGCTCCTCGGAGTCACGGGCCATGCGGAGTGCGGGGCTGGAGTTTGGCTCAATCGCCTCTGAGATTGCAGCCCCTGAGGCAGCGTCTAACCGCTGATCCTCGATCGGTGCAGTAGGCTCCGAATCAATGGTCGGAACCGATGCATGTGCGGCCTCCAAGGCGCTGTTCGGCGGCAGAGCTATGTCATGCCCATCAAGACAGTGTGGCGCGCTTGGCTGTGGCTCGAATCCGTCGAAGATCAAGTCTCCGCGGATGTCAATCGTATAGTTTAGGCTTCCAAACCTGACTTGATGGCCAGGGGCGTAGCTTTCGATCTTCTCGAGGTGGCCAAGCGGATTGGCCCGCAGTGCGAAGCCGCCGAAGACGAAGATCTGTCCGGAAAGAAAAATCTTACCCTGGACCGCATCGTCGTTGATGATCAAAGGAGCCATCGGGCCTAAAGGCGACGACACAGAGGAACTCTCAATGAAAGCACCAATGTCGGTGTCAAAACCGGCGGATCTCGGGTAGGGGGTCCCGAACTGTGCGTCTAGGCCGGATGGTAACAGGAGACAGGGGACACTTTGTTTTACCCAGGTTCGGGCCCTCTCGATGGAGGGAATACCCTACTCCTACTTGATTAATATTGATGATATGGGTAGTACAAGAGTAGATCTACCACGAGATCAAGGAGGCTAAACCCTAGAAGCTAGCCTATGGTATGATTGTTGTGTATGGAGTTGATTGTCTACGGACTACAACCCTCCGGTTTATATAGACACCGGATAGGGTTAGGGTTACACAGATTCGGTTATAATGGTAGGAGATCTTGAATATCCGCATCGCCAAGCTTGCCTTCCACGCCAAGGAAAGTCCCATCCGGACACGGGACGAAGTCTTCAATCTTGTATTTTCATAGTCCAGGAGTCCGGCCGAAGGTATAGTCCGGCTACCCGAACACCCCCTAATCCAGGACTCCCTCAGAGGGATTCCTACTCCTAGTAGGAGTAGGTTTCCCCCTTTCCCTAGTTGCAGTAGGAGAAGAAGGAAGAGGGAGAGGGAGAGAAGGAAAGGGGGGCCGGCCCCCCTCCCAATTCGGATTGGGCTTGGAGGGCGCACGCCTCCCACTTGGACGCCTCCTCCTCTCTCCCACCACGGCCCATTAAGGCCCATTAACTCCCCGGGGGGTTCCGGTAACCTCCCGGTACTCCGGAAAATGCCCGAACCTATCCGAAACCTTTCCGGTGTCCAAACATAGCCTTCCATTATATCAATATTTATGTATCTACCATTTCGAGACTCCTCGTCATGTCCGTGAACACATCCGGTACTCCGAACTATCTTTGGTACATCAAATCACATAACTCATAATACATATCATCATCGAACGTTAAGCGTGCGAACCCTACGGGTTCGAGAACTATGTAGACATGACTGAGACTCATCTCCGGTCAATAACCAATAGCGGAACCTGGATGCTCATATTGGTTCCTACATATTCTACGAAGATCTTTATTGGTCAAACCGCATAACAACATACGTTTGTTCCCTTTGTCATCGGTATGTTACTTGCCCGAGATTCGATCGTCGGTATCATCATACCTAGTTCAATCTCGTTACCGGCAAGTCCCTTTACTCATTCCGTAATGCAACATCCTGCAACTAACTCATTAGTCACATTGCTTGGAAGGCTTATAGTGATGTGCATTACCGAGAGGGCCCAGAGATACCTCTCTGACAATTGGAGTGAGAAATCCTAATCTCGATCTATGCCAAGTCAACAAACACCATCGGAGACACCTGTAGAGCATCTTTATAATCACCCAGTTACGTTGTAACGTTTGATAGCACACTCAGTGTTCTTCTGGTATTCGGGAGTTGCATAATCACATAGTCATAGGAACATGTACAAGTTATGGAGAAAGCAATAGCAATAAACTAAACGATCATAGTGCTAAGCTAATTGATGGGTCAAGTCAGTCACATCATTCTCTAATGATGTGATCCCGTTCATCAAATGAGAACTCATGTCTATGGCTAGGAAACATAACCATCTTTGATTAACGAGCTAGTCAAGTAGAGGCATACTAGTGACACTATGTTTGTCTATGTATTCACACATGTACTAAGTTCCCGGTTAATACAATTCTAGCATGAATAATAAACATTTATCATGATATAAGGAAATATAAATAACAACTTTATTATTGCCTCTAGGGCATATTTCCTTCAGTCTCCAACTTGCACTAGAATCAATAATCTAGATTACATTCTAATGATTCTAACACCCATGGAGTCTTGGTGTTGATCATGTTTTGCTCGTGAGAGAGGCTTAGTCAACGGGTCTGCAACATCCAGATCCGTATGTATCTTGCAAATCTCTATGTCTCCCTCCTTGACTTGATCGCGGATGGAATTGAAGCGTCTCTTGATGTGCTTGGTTCTTTTATGAAATCTGGATTCCTTTGCCAAGGCAATTGCACCAGTATTGTCACAAAAGATTTTCATTGGACCCTATGCACTAGCTATGACACCTACATAGGATATGAATTCCTTCTTCCAGACTCCTTCATTTGCTGCTTCCGAAGCAGCTATGTACTCCGCTTCACACGTAGATCCCGCCATGACGCTTTGCTTAGAACTGCACCAACTGACAGCTCCACCATTCAATAAAAATACGTATTCGGTTTGTGACTTAGAGTTGAAGGAAATATGCCCTAGAGGCAATAATAAAGTTGTTATTTATATTTCCTTATATCATGATAAATGTTTATTATTCATGCTAGAATTGTATTAACCGGAAACTTAGTACATGTGTGAATACATAGACAAACTAAGTATCACTAGTATGCCTCTACTTCACTAGCTTGTTAATCAAAGATGGTTAAGTTTCCTAGCCATGGACAAAGAGTTGTCATTTGATAAACGGGATCACATCATTAGAGAATTATGTGATTGATTTGACCCATCTATTAGCTTAGCACTATGATCGTTTAGTTTATTGCTATTGCTTTCTCCATAACTTATATATGTTCCTATGACTATGAGATTATGCAACTCCCGAATACCGGAGGAACACTTAGTGTGCTATCAAACGTCACAACGTAACTGGGTGACTATAAAGATGCTCTACAGGTGTCTCTAATGGTGTTTTTTGAGTAGGCATAGATCAAGATTAGGATTTGTCTCTTCGTGTATTGGAGAGGTATCTCTAGGCCCTCTCGGTAATGCACATCACCATAAGCCTTGCAAGAAATGTAACTAATGAGTTAGTTACGGGACGTAGCATTACGGAACAAGTAAAGAGACTTGTCGCTAACGAGGTTGAACTAGGTATTGAGATACCGACGATCGAATCTCGGGCAAGTAACATACCGATGACAAAGGGAATAACGTATGTTATTATGCGGTTTGACCAATAAAGATCTTCGTAGAATATGTAGGAACCAATATGAGCATCCAGGTTTCCGCTATTGGTTATTGACCGGAGATGAGTCTTGGTCATGTCTACATAGTTCTCGAACCCGTAGGGTCCGCACGCTTAACGTTCTATGACGATCGATATTATAAGTTTATGTGTTTTGATGTACCGAAGGTAGTTCGGAGTCCCGGATATGATCACGGACATGACGAGGAGTATCGGAATGGTCGAGACATAAAGATCGATGTATTGGAAGCCTATGTTTGGACATCGGAATGTTTCCGGATGAGTTCGGGCATTTATCGGAGTACCGGGAGGTTACCGGAACCCACCGGGGAGTATATGGGCCTTTTTGGGCCTTAGTGGAATAGAGGAGAGGAAGGGAAAGGTGGAGGGCGCGCCCCCTAGCTCAATCCGAATTGGGTGCCCCCCTTCCATCCCTCTCTATCCCCCTTCCTTCTCTCCTACCCCTACTAGGGAAAGGGGGGAATCCTACTCCTAGTGGGAGTAGGACTCCTCCTAGGGCGCGCCATAGAGAGGGCCGGCCCTCCCCTCCGCCACTCCTTTATATACGGGGGAGGGGGGCACCCCATAGACACACAAGTTGATCTCTTAGCCGTGTGCGGTGCCCCCCTCCACCATAATCCACCTCGGTCATATCGTTGAGTGCTTAGGCGAAGCCCTGTGCCGGTAGCTTCATCATCACCATCATCATGCCATCATGCTGACGAAACTCTCCCTCGACACTCAGCTGGATCTAGAGTTCGCGGGACGTCACCGAGCTAAACTTGTGCAGATCGCGGAGGTGCCGTATCTTTGGTGCTAGGATCGGTTGGAACGTGAAGACGTATGCCTTCATCAACCGCGTTGTCATAACGCTTCCGCTTCCGATCTACAATGGTACGTAGACAACACTCTCCCCTCTCATTTCTATGCATCACCTAGATAGATCATGTGTGTGCGTAGGATTTTTTTAAAATTACTACGTTCCCCAACAGTGGTATCAGAGCCAGATTTATGCGTAGGTGTTATATGCACGAGTAGAACACAAAGGAGTTGTGGGCGTGGGTATATACATATTGCTTGCCATCACAAGTTGATTCTTGATTCAGCGGTATTGTTGGATGAAGCGGCTCAGACCGACATTACGCGTACGCCTACGCGAGACTGGTTCTACCGACGTGCTTCGCACATAGGTGGCTAGTGGGTGTCAGTTTCTCCAACTTTAGTTGAATTGGATTCAATGAACAGGGTTCTTTCTGAAGATCAAAAAGTAATCACTATACCGCGTTGTGATTTTCAATGTAGGTAAGATCGGTTCTTGCTCAGCCCATAGCAGCCACGTAAAACTTGCAACAACAAAGCAGAGGACGTCTAACTTGTTTTTGCAGGGCATGTTGTGATGTGATATGGTCAAGAAATGATGCTAAATTTTATTGTATGAGATGATCATGTTTTGTAACAGAGTTATCAGCAACTAGCAGGAGCCATATGGTTGGCACTTTATTGTATGAAATGCAATCGCCATGTAATTGCTTTACTTTATGACTAAGCGGTAGCGATAGTCGTAGAAGCAATAGTTGGTGAGACGACAACGAAGCTTCGATGGAGATCAAGGTGTCAAGCCGGTGACGATGGTGATCATGACGGTGCTTTGAAGATGGAGATCAAAGGCACAAGATGATGATGGCCATAGCATATCACTTATATTGATTGCATGTGATGTTTATCCTTTATGCATCTTATTTTTCTTAGTTCGGCGGTAGCATTATGAGATGATCTCTCACTAAATTTCAAGGTACAAGTGTTCTCCCTGAGTATGCACCGTTGCTACAGTTCGTCGTGTCGAGACACCACGTGATGATCGGGTGTGATAAGCTGTACATTCATATACAATGGGTGCAAGCCAGTTTTGCACACGCGGAATACTCGGGTTAAACTGGACGAGCCTAGAATATGCAGATATGGCCTCAGAACACTAAGACCGAAAGGTCGAGCGTGAATCATATAGTAGATATGATCAACATAGTGATGTTCACCATTGAAAACTACTCCATCTCACATGATGATCGGGCATGGTTTAGTTGATATGGATCATGTGATCACTTAGATGATTAGAGGGGTGTCTATCTAAGTGGGAGTTCTTAAGTAATTTGATTAATTGAACTATAATTTATCATGAACTTAGTACCTGATAGTATTTTGCATGTCTATGTTGTTGTAGATAGATGGCCCGTGTTATTGTTCCATTGAATTTTAATGTGTTCCTAGAGAAAGCTAAGTTGAAAGATGATGGTAGCAACTACACGGACTGGGTCTGTAACTTGAGGATTATCCTCATTGCTACATAGAAGAATTACGTCCTGGAAGCACCGATAGGTGACAAACCCGCTGTAGGAGCAACGCTAGATGTTGTGAACACCTGGCAGAGCAAAGCTGATGACTACTCGATAGTTCACTGTGCCATGATTTACGGCTTAGTACCGGGACTTCAATGACGTTTTGAACGTCATGGAGCATATGAGATGTTCTAGGAGTTGAAGTTAATATTTCAAGCAAATGCCCGGATTGAGAGATATGAAGTCTCCAATAAGTTCTACAGCTGCAAAATGGAGGAGAATAGTTCTGTTAGTGAACATATACTCAGAATGTCTAGGTACCACAACCACTTGACTCAGCTGGGAGTTAATCTTCCTGATAATAGTGTCATTGACAGAGTTCTTCAATCACTGCCACCAAGCTACAAGAGCTTCGTGATGAACTATAATATGCAAGGGATGGATAAGACAATTCCCTATCTCTTCGCAATGCTAAAGGCTGCGGAGGTATAAATCAAGAAGGAGCATCAAGTGTTGATGGTCAACAAGGCCACTAGTTTCAAGAAAAGGGTAGAGGAAAGAAGGGGAACTTCAAAAAGAATAGCAAGCAAGTTGCTGCTCAAGTGAAGAAGCCCAAGTATGGACCTAAGCCTAAGAGTGATTGCTTCTAGTTCAAAGGGACTGGTCACTGGAAACGGAACTTCCCCAAGTATTTGGAGGAGAATAAGGATGGCAAAGTCAAATGTATATTTGATATACATGTTACTGATGTGTACCTTACTAATGCTCACAGTAGCGCCTGGGTATTTGATACTGGTTCCATTGCTAATATTTGCAAATTGAAACAGGGGCTACGGATTAAGCGAAGATTGGCTAAGGGCGAGGTGACGATGTGCGTGGGAAATGGTTCCAAAGTCGATGTGATCGTCGTCGGCGCGCTACCTCTATATCTACCTTCAAGATTAGTTTTAGACCTAAATAATTGTTATTTGGTGCCAGCGTTGAGCATGAACATTATATCTGGATCTTGTTTTATACAAGACGGTTATTCATTTAAATCAGAGAATAGTGGTTGTTATTTATATGAATAATATCTTTTATGGTCATGCACCCTTGATGAGTGGTCTGTTTTTACTACATCTTGATAGTAGTGATACACATGTTCATAGTATTGAAGCCAAAAGATATAAGTTTAATAATGATAGTGCAACTTATTTGTGGCACTGTCGTTTAGGTCATATTGGTGTAAAGCGCATGAAGAAACTCCATGATGATGGATTTTTGGAATCACTTGATTATGAATCACTTGATGCTTGCGAACCAAGCCTCATGGCCAAGATGACAAAAACTCCATTCTCTGGAACAATGGCGCGAGCAACAGACTTGTTGGAAATAAAACATACTGATGTATAAGGTCTGATGAGTGTTGATGCTCACAGCGGGTATCGTTATTTTCTTACCTTCACAGATGATTTAAGCAGATATGGGTATATCTACTTTATGAAACATAAGTCTGGAACATTTGAAAAGTTCAAAGAATTTCAGAGTGAAGTGGAAAATCATTGTAACAAGAAAATTAAGTTTCTACGATCTGATCTGGAGGTGAATATTTGAGCTATGAGTTTGGTCTTCATCTGAAACAATCCGGAATAGTTTCGCAACTCACGCCACCTGGAACACCACAACGTAATGGTGTGTCCGAACGTCGTAACCGCACTTTATTAGATATGGTGCGATCTATGATGTCTCTCACCAATTTACCGCTATCATTTTGGGGTTATGCTTGACAGACGACTGCATTCAAGATAAATAGGGCACCATCAAAATCCGTTGAGACGACACCTTATGAACTATGGTTTGGCAAGAAACCCAAGTTGTCGTTTCTTAAAGTTTGGGGCTGCGATGCTTATGTGAAAAAGCTTCAACCTGATAAGCTCGAACCCAAATCGGAGAAATGTGTCTTCATAGGATACCCAAAGGAGACTGTTGGGTACACCTTCTATCATAGATCTGAAGGCAAGATATTCGTTACTAAGAATGGATCCTTTCTAGAGAAGGAGTTTCTCTCGAAAGAAGTGAGTGGGAGGAAAGTAGAACTTGACGAGGTAATTGTACCTACTCCCTTATTGGAAAGTAGTTCATCATAGAAATCAGTTCTAGTGATTCCTACACCAGTAAGTGAGGAAGCTAATGATGATGATCATGAAACTTCTGATCAAGTTACTATTGAACCTCGTAGGTCAACCAAAGTAAGATCCGCACCAGAGTAGTATGGTAATCAAGTTCTAGAGGTCATGTTACTTGACCATGACAAACCTACGAACTATGAGGAAGCGATGATGAACCCAGATTCCGCGAAGTGGCTTGAGGCCATGAAATCTGAGATGAGATCCATGTATGAGAACAAAGTATGCACTTTGGTTGACTTGCCCGATGATCGGCAGGCCATAGAGAATAAATGGATCTTCAAGAAGAAGACTGACTCTGACGGTAATGTTATTGTCTACAAAGCTCGACTTGTTGCAAAAGGTTTTCGACAAGTTCAAGGAGTTGACTACGATGAGACCTTCTCACCCGTAGCGATTCTTAAGTCCGTCCGGATCATGTTAGCAATTGCCGCATTTTATGATTATGAAATTTGGAAAATGGATGTCAAAACTACATTCCTTAATGGATATCTTAAAGAAGAGTTGTATACAATGCAACCAGAAGGTTTTGTCAATCCGAAAGGTGCTAACAAAGTGTGCAAGCTCAAGCGATCCATTTATGGACTCATGCAAGCCTCTTAGAGTTGGAATATACGCTTTGATAGTGTGATCAAAGCATATGGTTTTATACAGACTTTTGGAGAAACCTGTATTTACAAGAAAGTGAGTGGGAGCTCTGTAGCATTTCTGATATTATATGTAGATGACATATTGCTGATCAAAAATGATACTGAATTTCTAAATAGCATAAAAGGATACTTGAATAAGAATTTTTCATTGAAAGACCTCGGTGAAGCTGCTTATATATTGGGCATCAAGATCTATAGAGATAGATCAAAATGCTTAATTGGACTTTCACAAAGCACATACCTTTATAATGTTTTGACGAAGTTAATGGATCAAGCAAAGAAAGGGTTCTTGCCTGTGTTGCAAGGTGTGAAGTTGAGTCTGACTCAATGCCCGACCACTGCAGAAGATAGAGAGAAAATGAAAGTCATTCCCTATGCATCAGCCATAGGTTCTATCATGTATGCAATGCTGTGTACCAGGCCTGATGTGTGCCTTGCTATTAGTTTTGCAGGGAGGTACCGAAGTAATCCAGGAGTGGATCACTGGTCAGCGGTCAAGAACATCCTGAAATACCTGAAAAGGACTAAGGATATGTTTCTCGTTTATGGAGGTGACAAAGAGCTTGTCGTAAACGATTACGTTGATGCAAGCTTTGACACTGATTCGGATGACTCTTAGTCACAAACGATACGTATTTTTATTGAATGGTGGAGCTGTCAGTTGGTGGAGTTCCAAGCAGAGCGTCGTGGCGGGATCTACGTGTGAAGCGGAGTACATAGCTGCTTCGGAAGCAACAAATGAAGGAGTCTGGATGAAGGAGTTCATATCCGATCTAGCTGTCATACCTAGTGCATCGGGTCTAATGAAAATATTTTGTGACAATGCCGGTGCAATTGCCTTGGCAAAGGAATCCAAATTTCACAAGAGAACCAAGCACATCAAGAGACACTTCAATTCCATCCGCGATCAAGTCAAGGAGGGAGACATAGAGATTTGCAAGATACATACGGCTCTGAATGTTGCAGACCCGTTGACTAAGCCTCTCTCACGAACAAAACATGATCAGCACCAAGACTCCACGGGTGTTAGAATCATCACAATGTAATCTAGATTATTGACTCTAGTGTAAGTGGGAGACTAAAGGAAATATGCCCTAGAGGCAATAATAAAGTTGTTATTTATATTTCCTTATATCATGATAAATGTTTATTATTCATGCTAGAATTGTATTAACCGGAAACTTAATACATGTGTGAATACATAGGCAAACTAAGTGTCACTAGTATGCATCTACTTGACTAGCTCGTTAATCAAAGATGGTTAAGTTTCCTAGCCATGGACAAAGAGTTGTCATTTGATAAACGGGATCACATCATTAGAGAATGATGTGATTGACTTGACCCATCCATTAATGATGTGATTGACTTGACCCATCCATTAATGATGTGATTGACTTGACCCATCCATTAGCTTAGCACTATGATCGTTTAGTTTATTGTTATTGCTTTCTCCATAACTTATACATGTTCCTATGACTATGAGATTATGCAACTCCTGAATACCAGAGGAACACTTAGTGTGCTATCAAACGTCACAACATAACTGGATGACTATAAAGATGCTCTACAGGTGTCCCTGATGGTGTTTGCTGAGTTGGCATAGATCGAGATTAGGATTTGTCTCTCCGTGTATCGGAGAGGTGTCTTTGGGCCCTCTCAGTAATGCAAATCACTATAAGCCTTGCAAGCAATGTAACTAATGAGTTAGTTACGGGATGTAGCATTATGGAACGAGTAAAGAGACTTGCCGGTAACGAGATTGAACTAGGTATTGAGATACCGATGACAAAGGAAACAACGTATGTTGTTATGCGGTTTGATGGATAAAGATCTTCGTAGAATATGTAGGAACCAATATGAGCATCCAGGTTCTGCTATTGGTTATTGACTGGAGATGAGTCTCGGTCATGTCTACATAGTTCTTGAACCCGTAGGGTCCGCACGCTTAACGTTCGGTGACGATCGGTATTATGAGTTTATGTGTTTTGATGTACCGAAGGTAGTTCGGAGTCTCGGATATGATCATGGACATGACGAGGAGTCTCGGAATGGTCGAGAATTAAAGATCGATATATTGAAAGCCTATGTTTGGACATCGGAATGGTTCCGAATGAGTTTGGGCATTTACCAGAGTATTGGAAGGTTACCGGAACCCCCCGGGGAGTATATGGGCCTTATTAGGCCTTATTGTAATGTGGAGGGCGCGCCCCCCTATCCCAATCTGAATTGGGTGGGGGGCTGCCCCCCCCCCCCCCGTCCTTATCTCCTACTCCTACTAGGGAAAGGGGGAATCCACCTCCCGGTGGGAGTAGGACTCCCCCTAGGGCGCGCCATAGAGAGGGCCAACCCTCCCCTCCTCCACTCCTTTATATATGGGGGAGGGGGAACCCCATAGACACACAAGTTGATCTCTTAGCCGTGTGCGGTGCCCCCCTCCAGCATAATCCACCTCGGTCATATCGTTGCAGTGCTTAGGCGAAGCCCTGCGCCGGTAGCTTCATCATCACCATCATCACGCCGTCGTGCTGACGAAACTCTCCCTCGACACTCAACTGGATCTAAAGTTCGCGGGACATCACCGAGCTGAACGTGTGCAGATCGTGGAGGTGTTGTATCTTCGGTGCTAGGATTGGTCGGATCCTTAAGACGTACGACTACATCAACCGCGTTGTCATAACGCTTCCGCTTACGTTCTACAAGGGGACAACACTCTCCCCTCTTGTTGCTATGCATCACCTAGATAGATCTTGCGTGTGCGTAGGAATTTTTTTGAAATTACTGCATTCCCCAACAAGAGTCATCCAGATCATTTTCTCTCTATCTTCTGCAGTGGTCGGGCATTGTGTCTGACTGAACTTCACACCTTGTAACACAGGCAAGAACCCTTTCTTTGCTTGATCCATTTTGAACTTCTTCAAAACTTTATCAAGGTATGTGCTTTGTGAAAGTCCAATTAAGCGTCTTGATCTATCTCTATAGATCTTGATGCCCAATATATAAGCAGCTTCACCGAGGTCTTTCATTGAAAAATTCTTATTCAAGTATCCTTTTATGCTATTCGGAAATTCAGTATCATTTCCAATCAACAATATGTCATCCACATATAATATCAGAAATGCTACAGAGCTCCCACTCACTTTCTTGTAAATACAGGCTTCTCCAAAAGTCTATATAAAACCATATGCTCTGATCACTCTATCAAAGAGTATATTCCAACTCCGAGATGCTTGCACCATTCCATAAATGGATCGCTGGAGCTTACACACTTTCTTAGCACCTTTTGGATCGACAAAACCTTCTGGTTGCATCATATACAACTCTTCTTTAAGATATCCATTAAGGAATGCAGTTTTGACATCCATTTGCCAAATTTCATAATCATAAAATGCGGCAATTGCTAACATGATTCAGATGGACTTAAGCATCGCTATGGGTGAGAAGGTCTCATCGTAGTCAACTCCTTGAACTTGTCGAAAACCTTTTGCAACAAGTCGAGCTTTGTAGATTGTAAGATTACCGTCAGCGTCAGTCTTCTTCTTGAAGATCCATTTATTCTCTATGGCTTGCCGATCATCGGGTAAGTCAACCAAAGTCCACACTTTGTTCTCATACCTGGATCCTGTCATGGAATTGTCACGGCAGATGTCCTAGTGAAAGGACTTAGTCATGGAGCCATCGCGACGGGTTAGTGTAACACCCTCGATGCGGCTATATCTCCTACGTGTCGAAGCACGACTTAGAGGCATAACCGCATTGAAAGCAATGTCGCAAGTAAGGTAATCTTCACAACATCCCATGTAATATAGATAATAAAAGGGGAAGGTACATAGTTGGCTTACACTCGCCACGTCAAACAAAGTACATAAATAGCATTACATCAACCAATCACTCATGGCCCGACTACGGTGCCAAAATAAAAGATCAACCCAACATGCGACACGGTCCCGATCGCCCCAACTGGGCACCACTACTGATCATTAGGGAAAGACACATAGTAACGGCGTGAGTCCTCATCGAACTTCCACTTGAGCTCAAGCGCGTCATCTGGAACGGAGTCGTCTGGCCCTGCATCTGGTTTGGAAGTAATCTGTGAGCCACAGGGACTCAGCGATCTCGCACCCTCGTGATCAAGACTATTTAAGCTTATAGGTAAGGCAAGGTAAATATGTGGAGCTGCAGCAAGCGACTAGCATATATGGTGGCTAACCTGTTCGCAAAAGAGAGCGAGAAGAGAAGGCAACGCGCGAACGAATAACTAGAGAACAAACCTGCGGCAAGCATTACTCCAACACCGTGTTCACTTCCTGGACTCCGCCGAGAAGAGACCATCACGGTAACACACACCATTGATACATTTTAATTAAGTTAAGGTTCAAGTTATCTACAACCGGACATTAACAAATTCCCATCTGCCCATAACCGCGGGCACGGCTTTCGAAAGTTCAAATCCCTGCAGGGGAGCCCCAACTTAGCCCATGACAAGCTCTCACGGTTAATGAAGGATATACCTTCTCCCGGGACATTCCGATCAGGCTCGGTATCCCGGTTCTACAAGACACTTCGACAAGTTAAAACAAATCCAGCAACACCGCCCGAAAGTGCCGACAAATCCTGATAGGAGCTGCACATGTCTCGTTCTCAGGGCACACTCAGATGAGCCAAAAGTCGGGTAGGCCAGCCCAGAGTTGCCCCTGGTAGCCCCGGACATCGCTCGGTTGGACCAACACTCAGAGGAGCACTGGCCCAGGGGGTTTAAAATAAGATGACCCTCGGGCTCCGGAAACCCAAGGGAAAAAGAGGCTAGGTGGCAAATGGTAAAACCAAGGTTGGGCACTGCTGGAAAAGCTTTATTCAAGGCGAACTGTCAAGGGGTTCCCATTATCACCCAACCGCGTAAGGAACGCAAAAATCCGGGAACATAACACCGATATGACGGAAACTAGGGCGGCAAGAGTGGAACAAAACACTAGGTAAAAGGCCGAGCCTTCCACCCTTTACCAAGTATATAGATGCATTAAGATAACAAGATAATATAATGATATCCCAAACAAGAAAATAATGTTCCAATAAGGAACGGTCTCCAATCTTCACCTGCAACTAGCAACGCTATAAGAGGGGCTGAGCAAAGCGGTAACATAGCCAATCAACGGTTTGCTAGGACATGGTGGGTTAGAGGTTTGACATGGAAATTTGGGAGGCATGATAAGCAAGTGGTAGGCATCGTAGCATAGGCATAGCAAAAGAGCGAGCATCTAGCAAAGCAAAGATAGAAGTGATTTCGAGGGTATGATCATCTTGCCTGCAAAATTGTCAGAGTTGACTGGATCCTCGAAAGCAAACTCAACGGGCTCCTCGTTAGCGAACTCGTCTCCCGGCTCTACCCAAACAAGACAAACAAGCAAAAAGGACACAATCAACCACGTGCAAACTCAAACAACATGATGCAAACATGGTATGCTATGCGGGATGCGATATGTGAAGCATATGCAAGATTTGACAAGGAATGAATGAACCTGGCCTCAACTTGGAAATCCAAGTGTGCCACTGGAAAGGTGAGGTGATTTCGGTTGAAATCGGTATAAAGAACACCGGAATCGGAGACACGGTTTGGAAATGGCAAGCAATTCAAATATGGCACCGGTCTGCGATATACAGCAAGTAGCCATCTAAATGCAACAAGCTAAACATGCTACAGCACCCAAACATGGCAACAAAATACATGGCAGGGATCCATTCATGAATCTTAACAAAAGATGAACACTAAGCTATGGCCAATTCATTCATTAACAGGTTCAAACAAGCATGGCAAAAGTGCAATTGGTAAACAGATTTTCAGACTTAGTGAAATTAACACTTGTCTGGAATTTCAGATCAGATAGCACACTTTGGATCATGAAAACTATATACTAAAGGGACTGAACATGGCAAATTAAAGCATGGCATGGAGCTACTCAAAGAGCTTAACAAAAGTCCCTTAGTGACCTTGAGCCAAAAGGGATCATAAAATACAATTGCAAGCATGTGAACATGGCAAAAACATAATCAGATCACAGACTTAGTGAAAAACTGGAGCATGCAAATCAGATATCAAGTAGGCATGTTTACGAACTCGATGCACTCACTACAGAGCATGTCATGACAATATAAGCATACACCCATCAAGAATACACATTATACAAGCTAGACATGGCAAGAACAATAACCTAGCATGCACGGATCAAATACAACATCCTCGGCAAAATCGCTAACAAGTAGACAATCTGCCCAGATTCACGAAATAGCAAATGTAGAGCTCGATTGACTCAAGCTAGGGTACTCCATAATTTCAAACAAAGACATGGATGGATAGAGCACTACAAGATTAACAAATCATCCTTACTGATCATCCTCAAAAGAGGCACAGATCACTAGGAAACAACATGACATATGGCATATTGATAAAAACAGTCCAAGGACTTAGTGGAATTGCTAAGTCCCTGAAATCGGCATTAACGAATGCACCACTTTGCAAGCTTGTGCTAGTCACCACACACATCACCAAAATACATGGATGGCGCCTCTGGAAAGATGACAAAGCATATAACAAAACTCATGAAGAGCTCAGGGGCATATCATGCACACATTAATCATGGCAAAAATGACAAATAGCTATTTGGAGCAGCAGATCTGACAATTAACTCAAATAGCACTCTTCCAACAGCATTTCGGGCATCAAGATGAACTCAAATGAAAATGATGCAATGAGATGAAATGATGTACTCTCTAGGGCGAACATTTTGATATGCTACAAGCCCAAAACGGATCTAAGGATGCAAAGTTACGGCACGATGAACATAGCAAAATAAATAGAGTTAGGAACGAGAAAGTCAACCCCTAGGGTTTCCAGATCCAGATCGGATCTCGCCGGAGTTACTATAGCTGGCGCACCTCCCGATGTTCAATGTCGCCGGAGCCGAGGTCGGAGGTCGAGGAGGAGGACGACGGAGGGCAGCGGGCCGCCGGACGACGAGGGGGCGAGGCGCGGCCGGGTCGCCGGCGTCGAGGAACCGCGGCGGGGAGGCAGAGGTCGCCGGGGCCGGCCGGGCGACGATCTCGCTGGCGTGGAGGAGAGGCGGCGGGGCTGGACGGCTCGGACGCGGCGCGGCGGCTTGGTCACCGGACGTGGGGAGGACGAAGGCGCGGGGCGGCGACGCGTGCGTGGGCCGAGAGGGCTCTCTCCAGGCCCAGGCGGGCCCGCGCGGCGGCGATGTGGGCGCGGTGGCGGCGGCGAATGGAGAGGCGCCACGTGGCGGCGGCGGGCGCAGTGGACACGTCCGGCGCCGGCGAACGTTGTCCGGCGCACGGAGGAAGAAGAGGGTTAGGGTTTTGGGGAAGAGATCCGAATTTTTATGGAAGGAGCTATATATAGGCCTAGAGGGAGCTAGGAGAGTCCAAATAAGGTGCGGTTTTCGGCCACGCGATCGTGATCGAACGCTCTAGATGATGGAGAGGGTTTTTGTGGGTTTTGGGCCAAAATGGAGGTGTGTTGGGCTGCAACACACACGAGGCCTTTTTGGTCCCTCGGTTAACCGTTGGAGCATCAAACGAAGTCCAAATGGTACGAAACTTGACAGGCGGTCTACCGGTAGTAAACCAAGGCCGCTTGGCAAGTCTCGGTCCAATCCAGAAATGTTTAACCCCCACACACGAAATAAAGGTAGAAATGACCACCGGAGGAGAACGGTGCGCCGCAATGCAAAACGGAAAACGGGGAAAATGCTCGGATGCATGATATGAACACGTATGCAAATGCAATGCACATGATGACATGATATGAGATGCATGACAACAACAACCACAGACGGAGACAGAAACCCGAACCCGAGAAAATAAAATAACTTAGCGCCGGAAACGGCAAGAGTTGGAGTACATATTAGGTTAATCATATCCGGGGTGTTACAACACTCCACCACTACGAAAGGATCTCGTCCTGAGATCTAGGACTGGAAGAACGCCGGGTACTCAGAACGGAGGTGATCCTCGCGTTCCCAGGTAGCTTCACGGTCGGAATGGTGTGACCACTTGACTTTGAGGAATTTGATTGACTTATTGCGAGTCTTGCATTCAGTCTCTTCAAGAATAGCAACGGGGTGCTCATGATAAGAGAGATCTTCTTGGAGATCAATGTCTTTGAAGTTGACGGTGCGGTCAGGAGTCTTGAAGCACTTGCAGAGCTGAGAGACATGGAACACGTCATGCACATTTGCAAAGTTTGAAGGAAGCTCGAGTTGATAGGCGAGATCGCCTCTCTTGCTGACGATCTTGAAAGGTCAGACGTATCTAGGGGCAAGCTTCCCTTTGATACCTAAGAGACGAGTACCCTTCATTGGAGAGACGCGGAGGTAAACATGATCTCCGATCTCGAAAGCCAAATCGCGGTGCTTACTATCATAGTAGCTCTTCTGGCGTGATTGCGCTGCTTTGAGGTTGTAACAAATGACTTTGCACATTTCCTCTGCCTCTGTGATTAAGTCATTTCCCAGAAGTTGACGTTCGCCGGTTTCAGACCAGTTGAGAGGGGTACGGCACTTCCTGCCATACAGGATTTCGAATGGGTCCTTGCCCGAACTTGCTTGAAAACTATTGTTTTAGGAGAATTCAGCATATGGAAGACAATCTTCCCACTTCATGCTGAAGGAGATCACACAAGCCCTGAGCATATCTTCAAGAATCCGATTGACACGCTCGACTTGACCGCTAGTTTGAGGATGGAAAGCTGTGCTGAAGCGGATGTTGGAGCCCATGGCCTTCTGAAAAGAATCCCAAAACTTGGAGGTAAAGATGCTGCCACGGTCTGAAGAGATCACCTGTGGAATACCGTGCAGAGAGACAATCCGAGAGGTATAGAGCTCCGCCAATTGAGCTGCAGTGATTGACTCTTTGATAGACAGAAAGTGAGCCACTTTAGTGAGTTTGTCGATGACAACGAATATAGCATCATTGCCACGCTTGGACTTTGGAAACCCAGTCACGAAGTCCATCTCAATGTGGTCAAACTTCCATTATAGAATGGCAAGAGGTTGGAGGAGACCAGCTGGCCTTTGGTGTTCTGCCTTCACTCTTCTACGGACATCACACTCATTCACAAACTGAGCAATCTCGCGCTTCATTCGAGTCCACCAATAAGCCTGCTTGAGGTCCTGATACATCTTCGTGCTCCCAGGGTGGATGGAGAGGAGTGAATTGTGAGCCTCGTTCATGATAACCTTACGAAGATCACCTTTGGGCACAACAATACGATCCTCGAAGAAGAGAGTGTCCTTGTCATCAAGGCGGTAGCACTTATACTTGGGTTGACTCTTGGCAATCCCAATCTTCACCTTCTTCACCATAGCATCAAGAAGCTGAGCTTGGCGAATCTGGTCTTCCAAGGTAGGAGAGACTTGAAGGTTGGCGAGGAAACCTTGAGGAACAACTTGCAGATTAAGTTTGCGGAAAGCTTCACAAAGCTCGGGTTGATAAGGCTTGAGAATAAGACTGTTGCAGTAAGCCTTCCTGCTCAAAGCGTCAGCAATCACATTGGCCTTGCTTGGAGTATACTCGATACTCGGATTATACTCTTGAATCATTTCGACCCATCGAGTCTGCCTGAGGTTGAGATTAGGCTGAGTGAAGATGTACTTGAGACTCTTGTGGTCAGTGAAAATGTTCACTTTTCTTCCCAATAAGAGATGTCTCCAAGTCAAAACAGCATGCACAACTGCCGCCAACTCGAGGTCATGAGTGGGGTAGTTCTTCTCGTTGGGCTTCAACTGGCGAGAGGTATAAGCCACAACTTTCTTCTCTTGCATCAACACTGCACCAAGACCTTGAAGAGAGGCATCGCAAAAGACCTAGAACGGTTTGGATTCATCGGGAGGAGTCAGAACTGGAGCAGTGACCAATTTCTCTTTCAAAGTGTTGAAAGAAATGTCACACTCCGGAGACCAAACGTACTTGACATGCTTCTGGAGAAGATTTGAGAGAGGCTTCGCGATCTTAGAAAAGTTCTCAACGAACCTTCGACAGTAGCTTGCGAGACCGAGGAAGCTACGGAGTTGCTTCACATTCTGAGGTGGTTCCCAATTCACAATTGCAGACACCTTCTCAGAATTCACCGCAATGCCCTTAGCAGAGATGATATGCCCAAGATATAGAACCTCATCGAGCCAAAATTCGCACTTAGAGAACTTGGCGTAGAACTGATGTTCCCTGAGCTTATCGAGCACCAAACGCAAGTGCTTGGCATGATCTTCCTTGTTCTTCGAAAAGACCAGAATGTCATCGAGATAGACCAAAACGAAGTCATTGGTGTAGGCGTTGAAGATGAAGTTCATCATGCGAGAGAAAGTCGGAGGAGCGTTGACGAGCCCAAAAGACATGACAGTGTATTCATATGAACCATAGCTTGTCCTGAAAGCCGTCTTGGGAATATCTTGCTCACGGATTCGAATCTGGTGATAGCCCATACGGAGATCAAGCTTGGAGAATACTTGGGCACCTTTGAGTTGTTCGAACAGCTCATTGATGTTGGGAAGTGGGTATTTGTTCTTGATAGTCTTCTTGTTCAATGGACGGTAGTCAACACAAAGTCGGTCCATTCCATCCTTCTTCTTCACAAAAAGAACTCCACAACCCCACAGAGAAGAACTAGGTCGGATGAGACCCATTCTCTCTTGAATATCGAGTTGCTTTTTCAGCTCCTTCAACTCTTCAGGTCCGAGCTTGTAAGGACGCTTGCACACCTGTTCTGTGCCAGGCTCAAGATCAATTACGAATTCAACTGGCCGGTGCGGAGGCAGTCCTGGAAGCTCTTCTGGAAAGAAGTCTTGATATTCGCAAACGACTGGAATTTGCGAGATGGCATCCAGTTCACCCTTCTCATTGAGAGAAAACAGACAGATTGTATCATCACGAGCGGCAAAGACAATTACATCCTCAGACGAATGAGTCAATTGAATCTGCCTGGCAGCACAATCAAGATGCGCCTTGTGCTTAGAAGCCAATCCATTCCGAGAATAAGATCAATATCCGAGTTGCCAAGAACCACCAGAGAAGAAAGGAACTTGTAGTCGCCCAACGTGATAGTAACATCTGGGGCCATAGCGCTTGCATTCATGAATTTACCCGGAGAAACAACAGATAACTAACTATGCAAATCTTGTAAAGGCAACTCATGCTTAGAAACAAATGGTCTCGAGATGAAACAATGCGATGCACCAGTGTCAAAAAGAACTTTTGCAGGAATATCGTTAACAGGAAGGTTACCCATGATGACATCTGACGAGTCCTCTGCCTGAGCTGCATTCATCAAGTTAACCTTGGCAGACTTGGGGTTATGCTTGACCACAGCTGTACTTGCCGATCTCACAGGAGGAGGAGGAGGGAGACGCCTCTGATTGAAGCATTTGTTGGCATAGTGACCCTTCTGTTGGCACTTGTTGCACGTGACCTCTGAAAGCGGACGGTGATACGAAGCACTCGATCTTGGAGCTTGAGATGAAGTCTTGTTCTGAAAGCCAGGGTTGGGTGGGTGGGAAGATCCACTACCACCTTTGCTCTTCTGATACGGCTGACGGAACGGAGGAGGAGGAAGCCAATACTTCTGCTGCTTGGCCACTTGAGTAGAGGAAGAAGGAGTAGCATCTCTGACTCGCTTCTTGGAAGCATCACACCTCAGTTGAGCAGCCTCTTGCTTCAATGCCATGTTGTAGAACTCATCGTACCTCAAGGGCTCAAAGAGAACAAGAGCTAGCTGGATTTCTTCTCTAAGACCACCCCTGAACTGATATATCATGCTCTTCTCGTCAGGGACGTCCTGCTTAGCAAAGCGGGCGAGCTTCTGAAACAACTTGTTGTAGTCATATACAGACATAGAGCCTTGCTTCAGGTTGTGGAATTCCTCACGCTTGCTTTCAACCACGGTCCGAGGAATATGATGAGCTTTGAAGTCTTGACGGAATTCATCCCAGGTAATCACACGGCCACCTCTGGAATCCTTGTACTGCTGGAACCATTCTGCAGCTTGGTCTTTGAGTTGGAAGGAAGCGAACTTGACAAAGTCCTCAGGCCTGACGTTACTGCACTCGAAATGCTTGCATAAGTCCACGAGCCAATCGTCAGCATCAGTTGCCTCAACACAATTGCTGAAAGTCTTTGACCTATTAGCAAGTAACTGGTTGAGTGTAGCAAAGTGATTCTGATTGTTGCCTTGGTTCGCTTAGTTGCGCTCTTGAAGAATTTGCATGATCAACTGCGTGTTTGCATTGGTAGCGGCCATCACAGCTTGCCATGCCTCCGGAGGAGGGGGAGGTGGTGGCGGATCTTGATTCTGATTCTGATTGCTACTCTTAGCGGGAGCCATCCTGAAGAGGGTGACATCCGTTAGCACATTGACAGATAAAATTGAAGCTGAATCAAGCGGGTTGAAATTGCAACATATAGTCTTCACATCCGAACATAAGAACGAATGCATTCCACTTGAAATGGTCACATATCCATAAATTGAGAAGCCACTAGAATTTAGGTAGAGGAATAAATCAACAAGGTACGGAACAAGAACGAATACTCGGTAAGAAATCCCAATCTCAAACCAAATATCCGTGGAAGAAGAACTAGAGCTACAAGAATTCCCACCTATGAAACTCCCGAACCTTTCCGGTTATGCAATCAGGTGTTGGGGATACAGGGGAAGCATAATATCTCATCCAAATCTAGCAAATCCTACATCCAGTTGTATCCATCCTTCAACACATAACCGAGAAAAAACTTCGGAAACCATCTACCTCAACCTTCGAAAAGCATCCGTTATACAAGTTATGGCAATACTCCCGAACTCCCGCCCCAGTACTGGGTGGCGTCGAGGTTATCTCACCAACAACTGCATAAAAGAGATTTTCGATGTCGGCGTACTAAACTCAGGTATTCCAGAACTGCAACGATAAAATTGTGACGACAACACCTCGGAGCTCAACTCCCCGGGACACTGCCACAACCCCTAAATGATAGGAGGCACCAAGAACAATGTTCTCGTCACAAATCCATCGGAACGATTCCAAGATACCCGCGTGATCCTAAAATTTTTTTTAGTGAAATTTGAGAAGAGAAGAGATAAAACTCTACGTCAGGATGCCTCACCAGAGCGATGAAGGGACTGGGGAGTAAAAAGAATTCCTAAACTCTCCGATATATAATTCCTAAATGACTCAAAACATTTTTTCTAGACTCAACTCGGCTGCTAAAAACGATCAAGCAGTGGGGGCTCCTAAGGTCGGGGAAGGCTCTGATTACCAACTTGTAACGCCCATGATGCGGCTATATCTCCTACGTGTCGAAGCACAACTTAGAGGCATAACCGCATTGAAAGCAATGTCGCAAGTAAGGTAATCTTCACAACATCCAATGTAATATAGATAATAAAAGGGGAAGGTACATAGTTGGCTTACACTCGCCACGTCAAACAAAGTACATAAATAGCATTACATCAACCAATCACTCATGGCCCGACTACGGTGCCAAAATAAAAGATCAACCCAACATGCGACACGGTCCCGATCGCCCCAACTGGGCACCACTACTGATCATCAGGGAAAGACACATAGTAACGACGTGAGTCCTCGTCGAACTCCCACTTGAGCTCAAGCGCGTCATCTGGAACGGAGTCGTCTGGCCCTACATCTGGTTTGGAAGTAATCTGTGAGCCACAGGGACTCAGCAATCTCACACCCTCGCGATCAAGACTATTTAAGCTTATAGGTAAGGCAAGGTAAATATGTGGAGCTGTAGCAAGCGACTAGCATATATGGTGGCTAACCTGTTCGCAAAAGAGAGCGAGAAGAGAAGGCAATGCGCGAACGAATAACTAGAGAACAAACCTGCGGCAAGCATTACTCCAACACCGTGTTCACTTCCCGGACTCCGCCGAGAAGAGACCATCACGATAACACACACTGTTGATACATTTTAATTAAGTTAAGGTTCAAGTTATCTACAACCGGACATTAACAAATTCCCATCTGCCCATAACCGCGGGCACGGCTTTCGAAAGTTCAAATCCCTGCAGGGGAGTCCCAACTTAGCCCATGACAAGCTCTCACAGTCAACGAAGGATATACCTTCTCCCGAGACATTCCGATCAGGCTTGGTATCCCAGTTCTACAAGACACTTCGACAAGTTAAAACAAATCCAGCAACACCGCCCGAATGTGCCGACAAATACCGATAGGAGTTGCACATATCTCGTTCTCAGGGCACACTCAGATGAGCCAGACGTCGGGTAGGCCAGCCCAGAGTTGCCCCTGGTAGCCCCGGACATCGCTCGGTTGGACCAACACTCAGAGGAGCACTGGCCCGGGGGGGGGGGGGGGTTAAAATAAGATGACCCTTGGGCTCCGGAAACCCAAGGGAAAAAGAGGCTAGGTGGCAAATGGTAAAACCAAGGTTGGGCACTGCTGGAAAAGCTTTATTCAAGGCGAACTATCAAGGGGTTCCCATTATCACCCAACCGCGTAAGGAACGCAAAAATCCGGGAACATAACACCGATATGACAGAAACTAGGGCGGCAAGAGTGGAACAAAACACTAGGCAAAAGGCCGAGCCTTCCACCCTTTACCAAATATATAGATGCATTAAGATAACAAGATAATATAATTATATCCCAAACAAGAAAATAATGTTCCAACAAGGAACGGTCTCCAATCTTCACCTGCAACTAGCGACGCTATAAGAGGGGCTGAGCAAAGCGGTAACATAGCCAATCAACGGCTTGCTAGGACATGGTGGGTTAGAGGTTTGACATGGAAATTTGGGAGGCATGATAAGCAAGTGGTAGGCATCGTAGCATAGGCATAGCAAAAGAGTGAGCATCTAGCAAAGCAAAGATAGAAGTGATTTCGAGGGTATGATCATCTTGCCTGCAAAGTTGTCAGAGTTGACTGGATCCTCAAAAGCAAACTCAACGGGCTCCTCATTAGCGAACTCGTCTCCCGGCTCTACCCAAACAAGACAAACAAGCAAAAAGGACACAATCAACCACGTGCAAACTCAAACAACATGATGCAAGCATGGTATGCTATGCGGGATGCAATATGTGATGCATATGCAAGATTTGATAAGGAATGAATGAACCTGGCCTCAACATGGAAATCCAAGTGTGCCACTGGAAAGGTGAGGTGATTTCGGTTGAAATCGGTATAAAGAACACCGGAATCGGAGACACGGTTTGGAAATGGCAAGCAATTCAAATATGGCACCGGTCTGCGATATACAGCAAGTAGCCATCTAAATGCAACAAGCTAAACATGCTACAGCACCCCAAAATGGCAACAAAATACATGGCAGGGATCCATTCATGAATCTTAACAAAAGATGAACACTGAGCTACGGCCAATTCATTCATTAATAGGTTCAAACAAGCATGGCAAAAGTGCAATTGGTAAACAAATTTCAGACTTAGTGAAATTAACACTTGTCTGGAATTTCAGATCAGATAGCACACTTTGGAGCATGAAAACTATATGCTACAGGGACCGAACATGGCAAAGTAAAGCATGGCATGTAGCTACTCAAAGAGCTTAACAAAAGTCCCTAGTGACCTTGAGCTAAAAGGGATCAGAAAATACAATTGCAAGCTTGTGAACATGGCAAAAACATAATCAGACCACAGACTTAGTGAAAAACTGGAGCATGCAAATCAGATATCAAGTAGACATGTTTACGAACTCGATGCACTCACTACAGAGCATGTGATGACAATCTAAGCATACACCCATCAAGAATACACATTATACAAGCTAGACATAGCAAGAACAATAACCTAGCATGCACGGATCAACTACAACATCCTCGGCAAAATCGCTAACAAGTAGACAATCTGCCTAGATTCACGAAATAGCAAAAGTAGATCTCGATTGCCTCAAGCTAGGCTGCTCCATAATTGCAAACAAAGACATGGATGGATAGAGCACTACAAGATTAACAAATCATCCTTACTGATCATCCTCAAAAGAGGCACGGATCACTAGGAAACAACATGACATATGGCATATTGATAAAAACAGTCCAAGGACTTAGTGGAATTGCTAAGTCCCTGAAATCAGCATTAACGAATGCACCACTTTGCAAGCTTGTGCTAGTCACCACACACATCACCAAAATACATGGATGGCACCTCTGGAAAGATGACAAAGCATATAACAAAACTCATGAAGAGCTCAGGGGCATATCATGCACACATTAATCATGGCAAAAATGACAAATAGCTATTTGGAGCAGCAGATCTGACAATTAACTCAAATAGCACTCTTCCAACAGCATTTCGGGCATCAAGATGAACTCAAATGAAAATGATGCAATGAGATGAAATGATGTACTCTCTGAGGCGAACATTTTGATATGCTACAAGCCCAAAACGGATCTACGGATCCAAAGTGACGGCATGATGAACTTAGCAAAACAAATAGGGTTAGGAACGAGAAAGTTAACCCCTAGGGTTTCCAGATCCAGATCGGATCTCACTGGAGTTACTGTAGCTGGCGCGCCTCCCGATGTTCAACGTCACCGGAGCCGAGGTCGGAGGTCGAGGAGGAGGACGGCGGAGGGCGGCGGGCCGCCGGACGATGAGGGGGCGAGGCGCGACCGGGTCGCCGGCGTCGAGGAACCGTGGCGGGGCGGCGGAGGTCGCCGGGGCCGGCCGGGCGACGAGCTCACCGGCGTGGAGGAGAGGTGGCGGGGCTGGCCGTCTCGGACGCGGCGCGGCGGCTTGGTCGCCGGATGCAGGAAGGATGAAGGCGTGGGGCGGCGACGCGCGCGTGGGCCGGGAGGGCTCTCTCCAGGCCCAGGCGGGCCCGCGCGGCGGCGATGTGGGCGCGATGGCGGCGGCGAATGGAGAGGCGCCACATGGCAGCGGCGGGCGCAGTGGACACGTCCGGCGCCGGCGGACATTGTCCGGCGCACGGAGGAGGAAGAAGAGGGCTAGGGTTTCGGGGAAGAGATCCGAATTTTTCGGGAAGGAGCTATATATAGGCCTAGAGGGAGCTAGGAGAGTCCAAATGAGGTGCGGTTTTCGGCCAAGCGATCATGATCGAACGTTCTAGATGATGGAGAGGGTTTTGGTGGGTTTTGGGCCAAAATGGAGGGGTGTTGGGCTGCAACACACACGAGGCCTTTTCGGTCCCTCGATTAACCGTTGGAGCATCAAACGAAGTCCAAATGGTACGAAACTTGACAGGCGGTCTACCGGTAGTAAACCAAGGCTGCTTGGCAAGTCTCGGTCCAATCCGTAAATGTTTAACCCCCACACACGAAAGAAAGGTAGAAATGACCACTGGAGGAGAACGGAGCGCCGGAATGCAAAACGGAAAACGGGGAAAATGCTCGGATGCATGAGACGAACACGTATGCAAATGCAATGCACATGATGACATGATATGAGATGCATGACAACAACAACCACAAATGGAGACAAAAACCCGAACCCGAGAAAATAAAATAACTTAGCACCGGAAACGGCAAGAGTTGGAGTACATATTAGGTAAATCATATCCGGGGTGTTACAGTTAGCTTAAAGGGGTTAAAGCGGGCGAGGGACGCAAGGAATTATATTGGTTCTGCCCCTTACAATGAAGGTAAAAGCCTACTCTAGTTGTGATGGAATTGCTAAGGTTTCGATGACTAGGGAGCGAATCCGCTTCGCCTGGCTCTCGAGTTATTGTTGTCTGTCTCTAAACCGCCGCCGGGTCGTCCCTTTACATACACAGGTTGACGCCCGACGGTTTACAGAATACCGAGGCCAACTCATAAACGTGCTCGGCTCGGTTTCTACCTTTCCTTGCCTTATAACATAAGTTACATATCATATGGCGGTTTATGTCTATGGGCTCTAATCCGCCTTTGGGCCCTGGGCCTTCATGTTAGACCTCCTCTGTAAAGCGCCATACTTCTTGTCTTCATGGGCTTCAAACATGAGTAACTCATTGTGGGCATAACACGGCCCCTCATGGTCGGTTTATACCTAGTAGTAATATCTCCAACATTAGGCCCCAGATTGATTTGAACTTGTTCATGTCAATCTTCAACACTTAGAAAAATTCCTCATTCCGCACCTTCGCATAAATCTTGTAAACCGCCATGACGTCATCTTCCAGGTTCGTAATAAACCTCCATGACGTCACCTGTTATTAAAAATTGAATATACCTCACCTTCATTAATGAGCCTCCAACAATCGAGGCGTCAGCTCTATCACAAATCCAATTTTTTGGGCTCCTCGATTTTTGCACCTGCCTGTTCGCCTATCTCCTTATAAATAGGCACGGCTAGTCTTCCTCATTCTTCTTCTTCCTTCTCTTGCAACCCTTCTGTCTCTCGAACTCCGCCGCCACCGCAGCGCTCACCGTCGTCCTTGATGACCCACAAGTATAGGGGATCTATCGTAGTCCTTTCGATAAGTAAGAGTGTCGAACCCAACGAGGAGTAGAAGGAAATGATAAGCGGTTTTCAGCAAGGTATTCTCTGCAAGCACTGAAATTATAGGTAACAGATAGTTTTGTGATAAGATAATTTGTAATGAGAAACAAGTAACAAAAGTAAATAAAGTGCAGCAAGGTGGCCCAATCCTTTTTGTAGCAAAGGAAAAGCCTGGACAAATTCTTTATATAGAGAAAAGCGCTCCCGGGGACACATGGGAATTATCGTCAAGCTAGGTTTCATCACGATCATATGATTCGCGTTCGGTACTTTGATAATCTGATATGTGGGTGGACCGGTGCTTGGGTGCTGCCCTTACTTGGACAAACATCCCACTTATGATTAACCTCTATTGCAAGCATCCGCACCTACAACAAAAGTATTAAGGTAAACCTAACCATAGCATGAAACATATGGATCCAAATCAGCCCCTTACGAAGCAACGCATAAACTAGGGTTTAAGCTTCTGTCACTCTAGCAACCCATCATCTACTTATTACTTCCCAATGCCTTCCTCTAGGCACAAATAATGGTGAAGTGTCATGTAGTCGACGTTCACATAACACCACTAGAGGAGAGACAACATACATCTCATCAAAATATCGAACGAATACCAAATTCACATGACTACTAATAGCAAGACTTCTCCCATGTCCTCAGGAACAAACGTAACTACTCACAAAGCATATTCATGTTCATAATCAGAGGGGTATTAATATGCATATAGGATCTGAGCATATGATCTTCCACCAAATAAACCAACTAGCATCAACTACAAGGAGTAATTAACACTAGTAGCAACCCACAGGTACCAATCCCAGACTTGGAGACAATAATTGGATACAAGAGATGAACTAGGGTTTGAGAGGAGATGGTGCTAGTGAAGATGTTGATGGAGATTGACCCCCTCCCGATGAGAGGATCATTGGTGATGACGGTGGCGATGATTTCCCCCTCTCGGAGGGAAGTGTCCCCGGCAGAACAGCTCCGCCAGAGCCCTAGATTGGTTCCTCCAAGGTTCCGCCTCGTGGCGGCGGAGTCTCATCCCGAAAGCTTGCTTATGATTTTTTCCTCAACAAAGGACTCCATATAGTAGAAGATGGGCATCGGAGGGCCACCAAGGGGCCCATGAGGTAGGGGAGCGCGCCCCCACCCTCATGGCCAGGGTGTGGCCCCCCTCTGGAACTTCTTGCGCTCAGTATTTTTTATATATTCTGAAAATGACTTCCGTGAAGTTTCGGGACTTTTGGAGCTATGCAGAATAGGTCTCTAATATTTGCTCATTTTCCAGCCCAGAATCCCAGCTGCCGGCATTCTCCCTCCTTATGTAAACCTTGTAAAATAAGAGAGAATAGGAATAAGTATTGTGACATAATGTGTAATAACAGCAAATAATGCAATAAATATCGATATAAAAGCATGATGCAAAATGGAAGTATCAGTCCTCAACCTTGGCCGCTGCATCAACCTGAGCTTGTCCAGAGAATGGCAGCGACCCTCAGTAGTAGATCTACGTCCGTAAGTTTTTGCTTTTCCGCACCTTAGATCCACATTAGGGTTTGCAAGTTCTTCTGTGTTCTTCGCTGTTCCTCACGGATTCTTCGTAGTTTCTCCACTGCATCCTCTTTTGATCTAAAAGAAGTATGGAACTCACGCGGTAGTTGTTTCGTATCTATTTCAGATGCTAGTAGATCCCCTTTTCTTGTACAAAGGCCTCCTTAGAACTGATGAACTCCTCTGTACTGGTTTTTTAGGTCTAGACTTATTTTCCTTTTCCTGACATGTGGTAGATCCAAAATTCCAATGTGAAACGGTGAAACTTGTTTTTCCTCACTTAGTCATTTTTTCTTCAGATCTGTACTTTCATTGTCTGCATCGGCGGTTTATCCTTTAGAAAATAATCTGCCATATGCCATTAGTCCCCTTGTAAACCGCCAATCACTTTACCATTTATAATAGCATCGACCTCCGGTTTAACAAGTTTGCATGCTTGAATACCTTTTCCTTAACATGCTACGCTTTATACTTGCCAACCATGAGTCTTAAACTGGCAACAATCTTTTTTCCAGCTCTTCATTCAAAATGGCCAAACAATTTTATGCTTGTAACTGGGTCCCTTCCCGGGTTACTGAAGAGCAACTAGATGGATGCGTCAGAACTAGCGCTTTACCAAAACGAAGCGAAATCCATTGGCGAGTTCCCGGTCCAGAGAATCCTCCAACCCCCAAGGATGGTAAGGTAGTGATATTTGTTGATCACATGAGTCGTGGTTTTAAACCGCCCGGGTCCAAGTTTTTCCATGATGTGCTTGCCAGCTTCCAGATGCACCCTCAAGATATTGGACCTAACTCTATGTACAATATTTGCCACTTTCAAGTGTTCTCTGAGGCCTATCTGCAAGAAGAGCCAACCGTTGAATTGTTCAGGGATTTTTTTCTGCTTGAATCATCGCACTGAATTTGACAGGCCCAACACCGAACTTGGCGGCGTTTCTATTCAGAAAAGGAAGGACGTCAGCTTTCCTCATGCAAAACTTCATAGTCATCCTAAAGAATGGAACCAGATTTGGTTCTACTGTAAGGATACTTCCCGTGATGATGAGAACCCTCTGCCGAGTTATCGTGCTCACCAGCTTACCAATACACATCCACTTCCACAACGGCTGACTGCCAAGGAACGTGCCACATACACTCCACAACTCGCCAAGCTCAGAGCCTTTATGGCTAACGGTTTGACAGGAGTTGATTTTGCTCGTTGCTGGATATCTTGGAATATTTTACCGTTAAGCCGTCGCCCCGGTTTAATGTGTTGGTACATAGGGGGATTAAAAGATCCTCGGCGACATATTGATATTCAGCTAACAGAGGCTGAAGTTACTGAGTCTGTTAAGAAGATGTTGGATGAACCGGTGGCTGTCTGCAGCAAAACATGGCTTAGTCCCTTCTGCGTTTCCAATAAACCGATAGCTGTAAGACTTGCCTCACTCCTGCTTGTACTTGATATTCTTATTTGTGTAATATTTTATGTCCTCTGTCAATCTTTTAACAGGGTGACGACTCATTCCGGAAGAAGAAGCCATAGGATAAACCGGCCAAGACCCCTCGGCCTAAGACGAAGGTTGTTAAGAAACGTGCCAAGAAAAAGGCAGCTGAATCCACCGGGTTAAACCTCGATGATGACCTTGATGATCCGGACGCAGAGGTAGAACTTGACTCTCTTGGTTCATTTTTCATACACCTCATTGACAATGATTATTATCAGGATGATGCTGAAGGCAGCCAAGCCGATGACGCAGAGGTAATTATCCTTTCCTCCGGTGCAGACCCTCTGCCAACACAAAAAATCCATCAAGCAATCCGGAAAGTAAGATTTTCTCACCCCCTAGCTCACTTGGACCCAAACTTTCTTTTGAAGAAGCAGCAACACGAAGCTCGCCGCACAACCCGGCACAGCGGCCAAGTAGTCACTTCAGCCGGTTTACCAAACACTCCGGCTTGGAAACGTCGATCTGAGGTCTCACACACTTCCGATACTTCTTATCCCAAGGCGGGTTATTTCCGACAACCTCTTAATCCATCTGATTCAAATTATCAGGGAACGCCTCATTCATCATCCGGTGAGTCAACGGCCACACAGCTCCCTCCTCTTAAAACTGTTCCTGGGTAAACACTTTAAACTTAATCCTTTGATGCTTTATACTTGCGTGCTATACTAACCTTTATATCTTTTTCCTTTCAGAGCCAAGGCCAGACCCAGCAAGAAAGCTCAGGTAGATAAACCGTCTGATGACAATGTGGTTATTGAACTGGAGAGAACTCCAGAACCGGAAGGAACAAATGCTGATGGTGTGCTTGATGATCCGCCACCTCAAGATCACGACTTTGTTGTTGAACAAGTAGAACTTGATGCAACCGGCCATGTTGATAAACCGACAAGCCCGTTTCGCACTGATGATAAATCGTCAAGTCCATCTAAGGCTGCTGATAAATCGTCAACTCCAGTAAAGGCTGCTGGTGACAAGGAAGATGATGTTATAATTACTGGCATTGGCCACACCACCCCTAGCAATCCTGTTGCGTTATCAAAGCATAGTGCCAAGGAGGAACTTTCTGCTATGGGCAAAGGCAAATGGAGCACAGATTTGTCAAGCTACGCCCACCTCAACGCCCAAGAACTTCATTCTGGTTTTTTAAACCGTATGTACACAAACCCGACTACGAAGCCGGTTTAGTGAATCTAATGAAGGAGCGATATGAGGTTAATTACATAATTGTTTCTCTCTTGTGTCCAATTTCAAGTACCAACTCCAGTAGCCCCAAGGGCCGATTTATGATGCCAATCTAAACTAGCACTTTGCTATATCTCAACTCTGCATGTTTATCCTCCAAGGGCTGGTTTATCTTTTTAAGATGAACCGGTACTTTAACATTGTGATCTTTTAACTTTCGCCTGTGTAGTCCCCAAGGGCTGGTTTATCTTTCCAAGCTGAACCGGGTCTTTAACCAATGTTACTTTGAGAAAACGTATATTAGCCCCCAAGTGTCAAGAATAATACTTGTATTGTGCTTGGGACTTGTAAAATATTTCTGGTAATCAAACAAATAGGCATTAGTCCCCAAGTGCCAAGTGTATAACTTGTTATGTGCTTGGTACTTCCAATATTCACTGCCATCTCATAATATGTCTTTATCTTATAGGCTGAGCTGAGCAAAAAGGAAGCCCAAACCGCTGACCTTCAAGAAAATATCAAATCCCAGCAAGCAGAAACCTCCAAAGCCAAAGAGGAACTGACCAGTGCCTTAGCAGCCATGGAGAAGCTGAAGGAAACTTTTAATAAGGAACAGGCGGATTGGGGCACAGAGAAAACCGCATTGCAAAAGAGGGCTGAAGAAGCAGAAGCAGCCCTTAAACCGGTGGTCGAAGAGCTGGCCGGTTTAAAGCGACAGATAAATGCCATGACCGCTGTTGTGTTTGGTAAGTCTCCTCATCTAAAGTTGTCAATATATATATTATCTCATCAGTTTACCGGTTTACTGATGCTTGCAATGACACAGGAACGTGCATTACCCATCTGGGCTCTGACATGTGGATGAAGCTGAAGGCTGCCTATACTCTGATAGAGCAGTTATATTCCGGAGCTCAACGGGCCATCTGCACTGATGCGCATAACAAACCACCTCCAACTTTGATAAAGGAAACCATTGAGAGAACTGTCAATGTTGCCTGCCCGTTTGGACGAGTTAAAAAGATCAGGTGCAAGGTCAGGTGCGTTGACTGCACTAATGCGGGCTAAGGCATGGATACCAGATCTTGACTCGTCAGATATCGGCAGCGGCTTTCCTAGCATAAAAGAGGACGGCTCAGAGTTTAACAATGATGATCTTCGAAGGCTGACAAAGGAAATGCGCCCCATAGCGAGCAAATTGGCCGCAGAAACAGATCTCTCTCACTATCAGCTAGTTTATGACTCCGATCATAAAAGACTTCCTGCGCCAACACATGATGTAGAAGATCTTATTCCGCCAATCCGTAAGCACACCTATGCCCCTGATGTTGACCCCTCAAACCTTATAAGTGATGAAGCTGTGTTCCAAACCTTAACTGGAATCGATTGGGCAACTATTGACTTCCAGCCACTGGGTAGAGAGGAGGAAGATGCACCAGCGCAGGACGATCCACAACCTTCAACTCAGCCTGGTGACGAGTCATGATCCGGAGGCCGGTTTAGCCTTCTGCGTACTGCCACACTTGCCGAAAACAATTATTCTTTTGGGCATTAAAGCGCCTTGTAATAGGCTAGTTTAAAACACTTGGTCTGCTATGCCATCGTGCATACTTATTTTGCCTGATACTGTGAATCCCCCATGCTTTAGGATATATTATGTTTCATAACCCATAGCGGTGTTATTCAAATTGTTCCTGCATACAAGAAGTTTGAAAGTGTCCTGGCGGTTTACCACTCGACGGATCATGATGCCCAAATATATAGCCGGGGTTTATAACCAAGGCTGTACTTTGAAAATAATCAAAGACGAAAGAGACCTAGTAGTAATATCTCCAACATATCCCATCTCACATTCATGGCCTCAAGCCATTTTGCGGAATCTGGGATCATCATCGCTTCCTCATAGTTCGTAGGTTCGTCATGATCAAGTAACATGACCTCCAGAACAGGATTATCATACCACTCTGGTGCGGATCTTACTCTGGTTGACCTACGAGGTTCGGTAGTAACTTGGTCAGAAGTTTCATGATCATCATCATTAGCTTCCTCACTAATTAGTGTAGGAATCACTGGAACTGATTTCTGTGATGAACTACTTTCCAATAAGGGAGCAAGTATAGTTACCTCATCAATTTCTACTTTCCTCCCACTCACTTCTTTCGAGAGAAACTCCTTCTCTAGAAAGGATCCATTCTTAGCAATGCATATCTTGCCTTCAGATCTGTGATAGAAGGTGTACCCAACAGTCTCCTTTGGGTATCATATGAAGACACATTTCTCCAATTTGGGTTCGAGCTTATCAGGTTGAAGCTTTTTCACATAAGCATCGTAGCCCCAAACTTGAAGAAACGACAACTTGGGTTTCTTGCCAAACCACAGTTCATATGGTGTCGTCTCAACGGATTTCGATGGTGCCCTATTTAATGTGAATGCAGCCATCTCTAAAGCATAACCCCAAAACGATAGCGGTAAATCAGTAAGAGACATCATAGATCGCACTATATCTAATAAAGTGCGGTTACGACGTCCGGACACACCATTACACTGTGGTGTTCCAGGTGGCGTGAGTTGCGAAACTATTTTGCATTGTTTCAAATGAAGACCAAACTCATAACTCAAATGTTCACCTCCACGATCATATTGTAGAAACTTAATTTTCTTGTTACAATGATTTTCCACTTCACTCTGAAATTCTTTGAACTTTTCAAATGTTTCAGACTTATGTTTCATCAAGTATACATACCCATATCTGCTCAAATCATCTGTGAAGGTAAAAAAATAACAATACTCGCCACGAGCATCAACACTCATCGGACCGAATACATCAGTATGTATTATCTCCAATAAGTTTGTTGCTCGTTCCATTGTTCCGGAGAATGGAGTCTTAGTCATCTTGCCCATGAGGCATGGTTCGCAAGCATCAAGTGATTCATAATCAAGTGATTCCAAAAGCCCATCGACATGGAGTTTCTTCATGCGCTTTACACCAATATGACCTAAACGGCAGTGCCACAAGTAAGTTGCACTATCATTATTAAACTTATATCTTTTGGCTTCAATACTATGAATATGTGTATCACTACTATCAAGATTTAGTAAAAAAAGACCACTCATTAAGGGTGCATGACCATAAAAGATATTACTCATATAAATAGAACAACCATTATTCTCTGATTTAAATGAATAACCGTCTCGCATCAAACAAGATCCCGATATAATGTTCATGCTTAACGCTGGCACCAAATAACAATTATTCAGGTCTAAAACTAATCCCAAAGGTAGATGTAGAGGTAGAGTGCCAATGGTGATCACATCGACTTTGGAACTATTTCCCACGTGCATCGTCACCTCGTCCTTAGCCGATCTTCGCTTAATCCGTAGCCTCTTTTTTGAGTTGCAAATATTAGCAACAGAACCAGTATCAAATATCCAGGCGCTACTGCGAGCATTAGTAAGGTACACATCAATAACATGTATATCAAATATACCTTTCACTTTGCCATCCTTCCTATCCGCCAAATACTTGGGGCAGTTCCACTTCCAGTGAACGATCCCTTTGCAGTAGAAGCACTCAGTCTCAGGCTTAGGTCTAGACTTGGGCTTCTTCACTTGAGCAGCAACTTGCTTGCTGTTCTTCTTGAAGTTCCCCTTCTTCCCTTTGCCCTTCTTCTTGAAACTGGTGGTCTTGTTGACCATCAACACTTGATGGTCCTTCTTGATTTCTACCTCCGCAGCCTTTAGCATCGCGAAGAGCTCGGGAATTGTCTTATCCATCCCTTCCATATTATAGTTCATCATGAAGCTTTTGTAGCTTGGTGGCAGTGATTGAAGAACTCTATCAATGACACTATCAACCGGAAGATTAACTCCCAGCTGAGTCAAGTGATTGTGGTACCCAGACATTCTGAGTATGTGCTCACTGACAGAACTATTCTCCTCCATTTTGCAGTTGTAGAACTTATTGGAGACTTCATATCTCTCAATCCGGGCATTAGCTTGAAATATTAACTTCAACTCTTGGAACATCTCATATGCTCCATGACGTTCAAAACATCGTTGAAGTCCCGGTTCTAAGCCGTAAAGCATGGCACACTGAACTATCGAGTAGTCATCAGCTTTGCTCTGCCAGGTGTTCATAACATCTCGAGTTGCTCCTGCAGCGGGTTTGGCACCTAGCGGTGCTTCCAGGACGTAATTCTTCTATGCAGCAATGAGGATAATCCTCAAGTTACGGACCCAGTCCATGTAGTTGCTACCATCATCTTTCAACTTAGCTTTCTCTAGGAATGCATTAAAATTCAACAGAACAACAGCACGGGCCATTTATCTACAACAACATAGACATGCAAAATACTATCAGGTACTAAGTTCATGATAAATTAAAGTTCAATTAATCATATTACTTAAGAACTCCCACTTAGATAGACATCCCTCTAATCATCTAAGTGATCCCGCGATCCATATCAACTAAACCATGTCCGATCATCACGTGAGATGGAGTAGTTTTCAATGGTGAACATCACTATGTTGATCATATCTACTATATGATTCACGCTCAACCTTTCGGTCTCAGTGTTCCGAGGCCATATCTGCATATGCTAGGCTCATCAAGTTTAACCCGAGTATTCTGCTTGTGCAAAACTGGCTTGCACCTGTTGTATGTGAACGTAGAGCTTATCACACCCGATCATCACGTGGTGTCTCGGCACGACGAACTGTAGCAACGGTGCATACTCAGGGAGAGCACTTGTACCTTGAAATTTAGTGAGAGATCATCTTATAATGCTACCGTCATACTAAGCAAAATAAGATGCATGAAGGATAAAGATCACATGCAATCAATATAAGTGATATGATATGGCCATCATCATCTTGTGCCTTTGATCTCAATCTCCAAAGCACTGTCATGATCACCATCGTCACCGGCTTGACACCTTGATCTCCATGGTAGCATTGTTGTCGTCTCGCAACTATTGCTTCTACGACTATCGCTACCGCTTAGTCATAAAGTAAAGCAATTACATAGCGATTGCATTTCATACAATAAAGCGACAACCATATGGCTCCTGCCAGTTGCTGATAACTGTGTTACAAAACATGATCATCTCATACAATAATTTATATAATCACGTCTTGACCATATCACATCACAAGATGCCCTGCAAAAACAAGTTAGATGTCCTCTACTTTGTTGTTGCAAGTTTTACATGGCTGCTACGGGCTTAGTAAGAACCGTTCTTACCTACACATCAAAAACCACAACGCGGTATAGTGATTGCTTTTTGATCTTCAGAAAGAACCCTGTTCATTGAATCCGAATCAACTAAAGTTGGAGAAACTGACACCTGCCAGTCACCTGTGTGCAAAGCACGTTGGTAGAACCAGTCTCATGAACGTGGTCATGTAATGTCGGTCCGGGCCGCTTCATCCAACAATACCGTCGAATCAAGAAACAACTAGTGATGGCAAGCAATATGTATATACCCACGCCCACAACTCCTTTGTGTTCTACTCGTGCATATAACATCTACGCATAGACCTGACTCGGATGCCACTGTTGGGGAACGCGGTATTTCAAAAAAATTCCTACGATCATGCAAGATCTATCTAGGGATGCATAGCAACGAGAGGGAGAGTGTGTCTATGTACGCTTGTAGACCGAAAGCGGAAGCGTTAAGTAACGCGGTTGATGTAGTCGAACGTCTTTGCGATCCAACCGATCAAATACCGAACGCACAACACCTCCGCGATCTACACATGTTCAGCTCGGTGATGTCCCTCGAACTCTAGATCCAAGTGAGGCCGAGGGAGAGTTTCGTCAGCACGACGGCGTGTTGACGATGATGCTGAAGTTACCAACGCAGGGCTTTGCCTAAGCACTATGGCAATATGACCGAGATGGAAATCTGTGAAGGGGGGCACCGCACACGGCTAAGAGATTAACTTATGTGTCTATGGGGTGCCCCCCTCCCCCGTATATAAAGGAGTGGAGGAGGGGAGGGCCGGCCTCCTATGGCGCGCCCCAAGGGGGGATTCCTACTCCTAGGAGTAGGTTTCCCCCTTTCCCTAGTTGGAGTAGGGGGAGAAGGAAGAGGAAGAGGGAGAGAAGGAAAGGGGGGCGGCCCCCCTCCCAATTTGGATTGGGCTTGGGGGGCGCACGCCTCCCACTTGGACGCCTCCTCCTCTCTCCCACCATGGCCCATTAAGGCCCATTAACTCCCTGGGGGGTTCCGGTAACCTCCCGGTATTCCGGAAAATGCCCGAACCTATCCGAAACATTTCCAATGTCCAAACATAGCCTTCCAATATATCAATCTTCATGTCTCGACCATTTCGAGACTCCTCGTTATGTCCGTGATCACATCCGGGACTCTGAACTATCTTCAATACATCAAATCTCATAACTCATAATACATATCATCATCGAACGTTAAGCGTGCGGACCCTACGGGTTCGAGAACTATGTAGACATGACCGAGACTCATCTCTGGTCAATAACCAATAACGGAACATGGATGCTCATATTGGTTCCAACATATTCTACGAAGATCTTTATCGGTCAAACCGCATAACAACATACATTTGTTCCCTTTGTCATCGGTATGTTACTTGCCCGAGATTCGATCTCGATATCATCATACCTAGTTCAATCTCGTTATCGGCAAGTCTCTTTACTCGTTCCGTAATGCAACATCTCGAAACTAACTCATTAGTCACATTGCTTGCAAGGCTTATAGTGATGTGCATTACCGAGAGGGCCCAAAGATACCTCTCCGACAATCGGAGTGACAAATCCTAATCTCGATCTATGCCAACTCAACAAACACCATCGGAGACACCTGTAGAGCATCTTTATAATCACCCAGTTATGTTGTGACGTTTGATAGCACACTAAGTGTTCCTCCGGTATTCGTGAGTTGCATAATCTCATAGTCATAGGAACATGTATATATTATGGAGAAAGCAATAGCAATAAACTAAACGATCATAGTGTTAAGCTAACGGATGGGTCAAGTCAATCACATCATTCTCTAATGATGTGATCCCGTTCATCAAATGACAACTCATGTCTATGACTAGGAAACTTAACCATCTTTGATTAACGAGGTAGTCAAGTAGAGGCATACTGGCGACACTCTGTTTGTCTATGTATTCACACATGTACTAACTTCCCGGTAATACAATTCTAGCATGAATAATAAAGATTTATCATGATATAGGGAAATATAAATAACAATTTTATTATTGCCTGGCATATTTCCTTCAAATAAATGATGTAGATGCAAATATTTTTACTCAGGGGATAGGTCGTGATGTAAAATAAGCCGTGATGCAAATTTGCATCACTTGAGGCTCTCAAGCAAATTTTACATCACCAACAGACCACATGGGGGCTACGTGACTGGAGCAAAATTTGCATCACCAAGTACTATTTTTATATTATTATCAAGCGCTCCAACAAATAATGTAAAATAGGGCACCCACAAGACAACGTGATGTGTTTTGCAGCACCTTTGATAAGCAAAACTTATATGGTCCGTGTGTGGATATGCGGTTGCTGTGCTTGGTGAGGTCTAGAGCACTATCTGGATGGTTTAGTTAGTGTTTCATCGTTCATGCTTTTGTCCGCACAAGATATATGTGATGTTGTAGCTAGCCCCTCTAAGAGTCTAGGCAGCGAGTTTGTGCTAAAAGAAGAAAACAACGTTCGCCTAGCTCAAAATAAAACAACCTACAACCAGCAACAAACAATCCACAACAAAAATAGGGCCACAAAAAGAAATGATGTCATTCATAACATGACTTAATTATGTCACATCTAATGTACCCTACACAGACCCAAAAAGAAAGGATTTTAATTTGACCGATTTGATTTAAAAGCAATGTGTTTTTTAAATCTTGAAATAGATTTGGATAGTATTGACTTCATTGGATATTTATTGATTTTGTAGTACAAATGAGTTAGTGTAGAGGGGTGTGCGCTTGCGTGCGCCACGGAAAGAAAGAAAAAAGCGCGCGCGCACACACATATACATCATACTAGCATTTAGATTAGGTTTATAGTATTTGAAGCTTGTTTTCCGTTAGGAAAGCACCCCCCCCCCCCCCCCCCCCCCCCCCCCCCAAGGAAAGAAAATCATGATAATCATCTAAATCAGCGGGGCCTTTTTCACCGCAACCAGTTACGGCGTAGATCCTCTATTCTTTAACTGACCAGGAGTCTCGCATCAGTCTACCACTTGCATTGGTCTCGTCGATTCGCCTTCCGATCGCCATGGAGAAGCAGCAGCAGGAGAGGATGCTCCTCCAAGCCGCCTTCGACGGCAACCTCCGCCTCGTCAAAAGTAACCCGACCAAGCTCGTGTTTGCTCTTTTATCTTATTATTAGGGTTCGTTGGTCTGCCCTAGGTGTGGATCCAAGTGTGTTTAGTACCTGAGTCAATGCTAAGCATTTCCCGTCGCGCGCGTGTGCCAAGAGATGGCGCGGAGGCTCAACTCGGGGCCAGGCGAGGCGGCCATCATGGCCGCGGTGGTTGACGGAAACTGCGGGAACAGCGCGCTGCACCTGGCGGCCATGGAGGAGAAGATGGACGTCTGCAGGTATCTCGTGGAGGACCTCCGCCTTGACATCAACCAAACAAACGACAATGGTTAGGTTGCCTTCCCTTCAATTCTGCATCTCTTGCATAGTTATACGGCCTGAAGAGAGCGTTATGCAACTTTTTTTTTTGTCTTCCGAAAATAGAAAACAAAATGAACAATTCTTTCTATGGGTTTCTTCTTTTTCGGGCCTTTCTATGGGTTTCAGTTTCACAAATATTTTTGGCACCGCACGCTTAAGTTTCAGTATTTCTGTGAAATTCAATGAAAGTGAGGGCCATTCATCTGCAACACCCTTGGCATATTGTTGGTTATCGTACGCTGCATACACTTATACTTAAATTCGAAGTTGAGTTTAAATATTTTAAATTCATTCATGGGACATTTATACCAGCATATCTTGATTTCTTGAATGTATAGGTGTCTCTTGCACCTTCATTTGTGTCTTTGTGCTATCTTTGTTTTAAACAGCAAACATAGGAGAGTCACTGCGTAATGCATCAATTAGGACTAATGATGTTCCGGTTCCACATTGAGCACTTTTAACAGTAGTAATTGATCCGTGCCTTGTCCATAAAGGAACATTTGTATTGTTGAAGGCAGGTTTGATTTTGTGCTGAGCTACTGGTCTTTGTTTTTCTTACAGGTGAAACTCTGCTATTCCTTTCTGCATTTTTTGGGAGAACTGTGGCTGCAAAATATCTTCTTGCTCATGATGCCGATCCAAAGTTAGGTGGTAAAACAGGATCGCCTCTCCATGCTGCTGCACACAAAGGTCTCTCTCATGTAAACACACACAAATAATATATAATTTGGAATAATTATTTTCAATACTATTTAAGTGCATATGAAATCACACGATACAAACTGCAGTAGGCTCTTGAAAACGATTGAAAGATCTAGAGGGTTTAGGAGTGGCCCCGGCCTTCATGCGGTCCAATCTGACCGACAAGGCAGGCGCAAATATATTCGCATAAGTTTTTTTTTTTTGCAAATTGTTGTTTAGTTATCCTGAGCATGGCCCTAGTTAACTTCTTAACTGTTCTGTCAAAATTTGAACTAGTATATTAGTCTAAAATCGTAATTTGGCTGGCAATTCTGATAAAGAGTATCTCGAGGTATGGTCAGGTGTCATGCATGTGTGAAAGACAAGTTAAATGTTGGGAAATAATTTGGAGTTATTAACTTTTTAATAATTTCTTCTTCAGAACATCAAGGAATAGTCAACCTGCTGCTTTCAAGAGGAATTGATGTGGATTTACCTTCCCCGCTTGGGACTCCGTTGCATTTGGCTGCTACTTATGGTCAAGATGGCACAATGAAGATTTTGTTGGAGCACCACGCAGATGTAAGACATCAGTTCTCTGTACACACTGGGCTGTTCAAAAGAAGAAGAAAAACCGGATTTGTGAAGACCCTTAAGAATGTATACATCCCATTGACGCTATCATGCACTGGAATGGGAACAATGTGGCCACTTTTACTTTGGTACATGAAGAGTTTATTTTGGTACAAAGCTACGGATATATATTCAGCATTTGATCATAATTACGTAGTTCTTTTGAAGTGAAACACAGTCACTTCCCCACAGTATGGTAAATATTATGTCTAATTTCTTTGTGAACATCACCAATACATGCATAATATATAACACCAAATGAGGTGATATTATTTCTCTAGTTTTCCTTTCTTCACGTATGGGAATTTGATCTATCCACTTTCTGCAGCCAAACAAGGTTCTCAACCTTGATGATACCCCGTTGAGTATGGCCATAAGACCCATACCAACTGCATCGGTGAACTGTGTGAAGCTACTCATTAAGGTTAGTCACCTTCCTTCGTGGATCTCCGTTAAGTGTATTCTGTAGGACAATTTTATCCCATCATGAGTAATTTGTCTTTGTATTACATCTCAAGCACTAACTCAGGTGATCAAATAATAATTAATTTACTCAGGCTGGCGCTGATGTGGATTTCACTGACTCGAATGGTGGTAGTTACGTGGCGTTGGCAGCAACTTGTGGCTCAGCTGGCATCATGAACTGTTTACTAGAAGCTGGTGCTAACCCGAATATTGCAGATGAAGTGAGTTATACAGTTTCCAGTTTGACTGCTGTCAGGCTCTACTTCTCATGCGTACTTTTTGTTGGTATTTACCTGACTACTATTGGTCCTCTATGAGGTCAGGCAGTAGAATAAGCTGATCTGGCCCCATTTGTTCTTTTCGTAAATTTTCATAAATAAATTTATGCACTAAAAGTGACACACTTCTCTTAAGATTTTCGTTACAATTAACTGCAGAAATTAACCCAAGATTTTCTTGGACGAGGATGGGTGAGGGCATTAGGCTATTCCATAATTGCTTCATGCATTTGATATTGTGCAAAGTATATTTAGTTATTTGTTTGAAATGTGCTAAATTTTGAATCACATTGACATAGAAATTGTTTGCAACTGCACATGATATTTATATTAGTGATTATTCATTGCGAAATCTACAATGTCTTCTGCTCTTGCAGTTTGGTATAACTCCAATTGAAGTTGCTGCTTCCCAAGGCAGAAGAGAAATTGTTGAAATGTTATTTCCTGTAACTTCTCCGATTTCAAAGCTTCCCGATTGGAGCATTGACGGGATCATTTCGCATGTGAAAACTTTTGGTTTGCAGCAGGTATGTGTCTCCTTCTATGATCACTTGTAGCTCCATAATACTTTCTTTGGTTCACTATATCTGCCATCAGCTCACTATGCATACGAACTCAGAAAAAACCCAGATCTAAGAAATATTTTATGAGAAATGATCATGGCCCTACTAAATGACATGCAAGTATGCAAGCATGCTCGCACTTAATCTCATTCAAATCATTAAATTATGGGTAGATATTGGAAACACTGTATTAAATATACACTTGATTTTGGCCGTGGACAATTATTTTAAGCAGAGATTTCAAGGCATGTGACAGTTTTAAGGCGTCTCTAGCCGATCCCTTAAAAGGCGTTAACTCCTTATATTTTTTATTTTGAGGAGTAAAACCACACCTAGCCGAACTCTTATCCGGCCTAACTCCTTATAATCTTTAAGCACTGGCTCTTTAGGCCCTCAAATATACTCGACCGGCACCACTTCTCACGGTAAACTTTGGCACCGCATTGACGCCGGTGTTGCCTCCGGCGTCCACCTGCAGGCTTGCTGACACCCTGCAACCTCCGCACTTTGATCCACCCGCCAGTCGCTGGAATTGACAGATATCTCCACTGCTGCCGCCTTTATCTCGTGGCCGAAAAAACAACCAGACATGCTTCGTTTGTTCCAAAACGAAGCCGGCGGATGACGGAGATGATGTAGAACGCCTGCCGAGGAGCTTTGTGGCGCCGTTATTGTGCCAAGACCGGCGATCTTTGTAGGCGAACGGTGAGCTTTGTCATCGCCCGAGGAGTTCGATTTGAGGCCCGCCGTTGACTGCGGCCTTCTACTGCCTGCCTGCCGTCCACCCCTAGCTTCGGATTCGATCAACTCCGCCAGTCGAAGCTCTAACCTTCTCCGTCGGAAAGGTGTTCGATGAATTGCTTAGGTGCGCTTTCTATAGCTATTTTCATTACGTGTTGTTGTTTTTGCAATCAAATTCAACCCAGAATATTGCATAGGGTAGATGAGGTTGAGGGAGATGGTCTTCGACGACTCTTTGTCGGAAGAGGAGGAAGAAGATGATGATTTTGAAATCGCCATTATGGTGATTGTTAATAATGACTTCCGGAGACCGAGACTAGGATCATAGTTTGGCCGCTTGTGCATCAATCGAGATAGAGCAGAGGGCCATGAGAAGCTTATGAAGGATTATTTCAATCCCAATGCAACCTACCTGGAGAAGTATTTTCTTCCATGGTTTTGGATGCACCGACTCTCTTCCTCACCATTGCAAGAGCTGTGGAGAAGCATGGATGGTTTAAATTGAGGAGGTATGCATCAGGGGAGATAAGTGCGAGCCCATTAATGAAGTGTGTCGCGGCTGTTCGAGTGCTTGCATATGGGTGTTGGGCTGATGCCATTATTGACTATGTCCACATCGGGGAAGATTCAATCTTGTAGGCCATTCAAAGATACACACGAGCCATGATTGAGATGGGGCAGAGTACTTGAGGGCTCCCAATGATGAAGATGCCTAGAGGCTTTTGGCTTTGAGTGAAAAACATGGATGGCATGGTATGCTTGGATCAATTGATTGCATGCACTAGACATAGAAGAATTGTCTTGTGGGATGAAATGTTCAGTACAAAGGGCACCCAAAAGATCCAACAATCGTCCTTGAGGCAGTTGCATTGGAGGATCTATGGATTTGGCATTCATACTTTGGATTGCCTAGCTCTCGTAATGATCTGAATGTGCTGTCGAGATTATCACTATTTGGAGTGCTTTTTGTTGGAGATGCTCCTCCTTGCAACTATGTTGTCAATGATGACCGTCAGTACACAATGGGTTACTACCTTGCAGATGGCATCTATCTTCCATGGACCACATTTGTGAAGACAACCCGTGACCTAAAGGCACTAAGAGATCCCACTTTGCAATGCGTGAATAGTCTGCAATGATGTTGAGAGAGATTTCGGTGTGCTTCAGAAGCGCTTTGCCATTGTTCATGGCCCTGCCGAGTATTCGAACCCACTGGTCCTATGGCAAATAATGACATGTTGCATCATCTCGCATAACATGAGCCATGCCAGAGAACTTTCTGTACATCACCAATGGGATCCTGTTGAGCTGGAACACGATGCAAACAACATGCATTGATTCCTCGCAGCGCATCGAAGCATCGAGAACCAAAAAGTTCATACCTAGCTCTAAGATCTTGTTTAGCATCGGTGGCTACTCCATAGCACCGGTTGATTGTTGTGCTTATATCATGCTCTTTACTTCATTTGGACCCTTTTGCGTGTTTGAATTCGAATAATTTGTTGTGAACTTTAATTTTCTAATATTCATGAATTTTGTGAACTTTGATTGTTAAGTTTGGATTTAATATGTGTGCAAATATGTAGTTGAAATGTAGTACATACACAAAATCTTAATTGGCGAAAGTTTTTTTAGGGATTTAAGTTTTAAGGGTTCGGCTAGGAATCGTTTTTCATTAGCGGATCAAATATAACGAGTGTAAGGAGCTGTTTGAGCAGAAATCCAATTCGGGCTTTGGAGCGTACGCTCCTGCGTGTCAAAAATACTTTTTGCAAATGTCAAAATTTTGAAAAAAAAATCAATCTGCACATCGTCGCACGTAAACGCTACTGGCAAATTTTTAGGGGGAAAGATTAGGCATTTTGACCTGTGCAAAAAAAACAAGACGAATGCCAAATGTTATTACTTAATTTTGTTTTTTTTTGACCGACGAAGCACTGCTATTCCGTTCACCATGAAAATTTTCAAGCAAACTTGTTACACTAACATGAACATGTACAAAAAAATTCAGAATTTTAACATTTATTATTATTATTTCTAAATTTACTGTTCAACCAGGAGCATATGCTCCTCTGAGCCAAAACGGTCATCCCGCTATTGGTGGGGCTAAATTAGAAGGGACAAGCTAGAGATGCCCTGAGTGAAATGGAGGAGAATTATTTATAGTTGCTATTAATCGCCTGTTCTTATGCCATTATGCTTATCCTTGGTAATGATATTGATAAATGATAACAACTGAAATTTATGTGCAAAGTGTCTAAATACAGCTTCTTGTTGTTGGATAATCAGCGACTAACTTCACAGGAGGGCCAAAGGCCAATACATATACAAGTGTGTGGTAAAGTGCAAGAGACCCCTTATACAATGGGGATAAACCGAAAAGGGCTATACACATCTAACACCCCCCCCCCCTCAAACTCATGGTGGATCGACAACACTGAGTTTGGAGAGAAGAAAACTATGCTGGGCTCGAGTCTGTGCCTTCGTGAAGAAATCTGCCAACTGTAACTCAGAGGGCACATAGTGAAGAGCGAGAGTCTGATCCTGCACAACAGCACGCACAAAGTGGGCATCTACACCGATGTGCTTGGTGAGCTCATGCTTCACCGGGTCACGCGCAATACTGATAGCACCAGTACTGTCTGACAATAAAGGAGTCGAGGTAGTAGCAGACACACCAAAATCCTCAAGTAGCCATCGTAACCAGATCACCTCAGCCGTCAGCATAGCCATGGCTCGCAACTCAGCCTCTGTACTCGAGCGAGAGACTGCGGTCTGTTTCTTTGTCTTCCAGGCAATAAGAGAGCCACCAAGAAAGACACAATAAGCAGACAGTGAGGGATCACTAGCCCAGGTAGCATCAGAGTAGGCCTGGAGCTCAAGAGAGCTGGAGCGGGGAAAGAAAAGACGCTGAGAGATCGTGCCACGAAGATATCGTAGAACACGGAGGAGATGACTATAGTGGACAGAGGTGGGGGCTGAAACGAACTGACTCAGAATGTGGACAGGATAGGAGATGTCAGGACGCATAACAGCAAGATAGACAAGACTGCCAACAAGGTGACGATAGCGAGTGGGATTAGGGAGAGGATCACCATCAGAGGCACGAAGCTGAACGTTGGGCTCCATGGGAGTTACAACAGTGCGCTCATCACCGAGAGCAGCGCGAGCAAGAAGGTCCTGAATATATTTTTCTTGGGAGATGTAGAAGCCATCAGAGGTCGAGGAGATCTCAATCCCAAGAAAATAGCGAAGTGGACCAAGATTAGTCATGAGAAACTGGTCATGAAGACGAGCCTTAACAAAGGCAATGTAATCAGAGTCGTCACCAGTGATGATCGTGTCATCAACATAGAGAAGGAGAAGAATCCGACCACGAGGAGACGTGTGAACAAACAACGCTGGATCATGATTACTGGGCAAGAAACCAGCGGCAGTCACCACAGAGGCGAAGCGCTCAAACCAGGCGCGGGGGGCCTGTTTGAGACCATATAGGGAGCGGCGAAGTCTACACACCATACCATTGCTGGAAGGACGCAGACGAAGAGGCAGCAAGAGCATGGGAGCTGGCAGAAGTGGTGGCAGCGGAAGGAACACAAAGCCAGTCAACCTCCCAAAGGCCCTCTGACTCACGGCGCCGAGGGCCAGCACCAACCAAAGCCTTGGTGCAACGATCCTGAATGGAGCAAGAGTCGGTGTCAAGAATGACACGACAACCAGAATCAGTAAGTTGGGCAGCGGAAAAAAGATTCATGGTAAGGCGAGGAACATGTGAAACACTCGGAACAGAAAAAGATGGAGTGGAAAGAATACCACGACTAGCGACAGGAAGAGATGTGCCATCGGCAGTAAGAACATTAACAGGCGAATCAAGAGGTCGGAAAGAAGACAAAGCGGAAGAATCAGAAGACATATGAAAGGAGGCTCCAGAACCCAAAACCCACGAAGATGTACCTGACTGTGTAGATGCCGGTGGTGGTGAGGAAGGGGATGCAGTCACAGCAGCAGCGGAAACAGTCGACGAGGAGCCTGAGGAAGCAAGAAGACGCTTGAGACGAACAATGTCCTGGTCAGTGAGTGACGGAGTCGAGGAAGACACAGGAGTCCCGCTGGAGGAGGAGCGCCTCTGGTCTCGCTTCTTCTGGCGACAATCAGACTCTGGGTGACCTGACCGGGAGCAATAACCACAGACGGTGTCACGGCGCGACGTGCCCTTCTCAGCATAAGGAGAACGGCTCACCCTCCCTGGAGGAGTAGGCAGGAGCGGCAGAGCAGTGAGACAAGCAGACAACACAGGAGCCCGGGTGGCCAACACTGACGGAACCTGAAGCAACCCAGCAGAGCGAAGGCGGGTCTCCTCAGCACAAAGCTCGGCAAGTATCTCTGAGATAGGAACACGACCACGAGCAAGCAGGTGCGCCCGTCGGGGCTCAAACTCAGACCGGAGACGAGATAAGAACTCATGAACCTTCTGAAACTCCAGATCAGACCGAGTAGTCTGACAGCAATGGCAGGTTCCACAAATGACTGTCCGAAGAGAGTCAAGCTGGCGCCAGATGGCAGAGCACTGTGAATAGTAGTCATCAACAGAAGAATCACCTTGCTGGAGGGCGTGCTCCTAACGCACCACAGAGAGGTAGAGAGCATCACCAGAGGGCTGATAGCGCTGACAGAGGTAAGACCACATCGCTGCAACTATGCCAAGTCCCATGAACTCTGAAGCAAACTGAGGGAGGACACTCGCAGTGAGAACAGCAGCAGCACGGGCATCATCATTGCACCACTGAGTGTAAGCAGACAGGTCATCACGGTACACAGAAAGAGCATCTGAATAAGCGGATACCTGCTGATCATAAGCATCAACCGCAGCATCATCTAGGGCCTTGGCGGCATCCCGATCAGCCTAAGAAGCATCAGCAGCAAGGACTGGCAGCACGGGTGAAATTGGGGCCACGGGCGCAGCAGGACATGGCGGACGAGGGACCTCGCCAGACAGAACACCCCACAAAAGAAGTCCACGCATATGAATGCGCATGAAGCACACAAACTCAGCATAGTTGGTGCCATCGAAGATCACCGAGCAGCGAGGAACAGCCACATAGCCCGAAGATGACATACTGAGATATTCCTTTCTCTTTCTCTCTCTCTCTTTTTTGGTCAACGGATCCAGAAACTGGATCGGGATCAGGGGACTCACGCACCCCCGATTTTGGATCGGGCAGGAGGCAAGCTCGCTCGAGGGGACTCACGCGCCCCCGATTTTGGATCGGGCAGGAGGCAAGCCCGCTCGAGGGGAAGCCGGCGCTCAGAGACTGAATCCCCTGAGCGGGAGCAGCCCTAGCAGAGCTCCCGAGCAAAAGCAGGCACGCCCAGGCAGAGACCCCCGAGCGGGAGCAGCCCCCGATCGAAGATGCAGCCAAGCCGGAGATGGGCCTGGGGCGGCGGCGCCTGTACGAGACAGGGAGACGAACCCAGGGCAGCGGATGGAGAGGAGGGAACCCGGGGCGGCGGCAGGCCTTGAGCGACCACGCACACGCTCGGTGCAGCGGCCTGTAGAAGAGGAGGCAGACCGGGAGCGAAACAGGGCCGGGGAGCGAGGAGGAAACGGCCGGAGACGGCCAGCGGCGGCCGGAGACTAGGTACGAGGCGCACGGAGTTGCAGCGTGCGGGAGGAAGGGGCTAACCTAGCATCTGATACCATGTTAGATAATCAGCCACTAACTTCACAGGAGGGCCAAAGGCCAATACATATACAAGTGTGTGGTAAAGTGCAAGAGACCCCTTATACAATATGGATAAACCGAAAAGGGCTATACACATCTAACACTTGTCAGTATTAGTTTGACATATTTGTTTTGACCTTGGATGTTTTTGTAATCAGGATAAACTTAAGTGCCAGAAGAAAAGAGCTGAATTGAAATTAAAAGCTGCTGAGGCTTTTAAGAGAAGTGAATATATGATGGCAGCAGAGATGTATACTGTTGTAAGTTACTGTGCTTAATCTTTATTTCTTGAAGGCTGTTTGATTAAAAAAATGCCAATTACGCAACTTGCTTGAAGGCTGCTTTGAATATTAATAAAAAAAATGGTCGAGGCTCTACTTCAGTTACTATAAAAATGCCAATTACATTGCCTGCAGTGTTGTTTTTTGTTTTTACTGCCGGAACTCTGTTTTAGTATGGCAAAAAGGAATGTAATTGCTGTACTAATGCAGGCAATGGAACTTGGCCCTAGCTCAGATGATTATGCAACCCTGCTAGCAAATAGGAGTCTCTGTTTGTTGCGCTTGGAAAATGGATCTACGGCTCTCAAAGATGCTACTTTGTGTAGAATGATGCGACCCAACTGGCCAAAAGCCTGCTATCGACAAGGGGCTGCTTTTATGCGTCTGAAGGTAACAAAACAACAAAGTAGTTATGTTCAATCTTGTACGATCATGGAATTCATCGGTGCTGTTTACTTATAGGACTACGAAAAAGCATGTGAGGTTTTCGCAGATGGCCTAAAGTTGGACCCTAAAGCCGTTGACATTGAGAATGCTTTAAGGTAAATTTTCGGTGTTCTCCTAGTCCTGTGAAAGATAAAAAATCATTTCTTATATAAGAAGTTTTAAAACTGCGAAGTTTTTATGCAGTGCAAGTGAGTGATATTTTTTTTCCGTCTCAAGTTTTATTGCATATGAAGGATGATCTAAACTCTAGTTGAATGTGAGGCGGGTTCTGGTTCCATAAATTTATGAAAAAAAAAGAGGGGGCCTTTGTTCTACTTTTATTTTTATTTTGGAAAAGAAAGTTGTATAGAAGTTGCTCCTTATGCTCACCTTGACTTTGTTATCACAGGGAAGCAACTGCAATGAAGACTTAGCCTACACGCATTACATGATACCTTGCGTAGTTGTGGCTCTCTTGTTGCTAGGTCCAGGATCAGGATATCCCAGTTGTTCTCTACTTCTCTGGTATCTACCTACAGCAACAGTGCAAGCCTCTCTTTTTTAAGACTTCTGGTTGCCCCTATCGTGTGTAAACATTACTGAATGCGATGGATGTGTATCCAGTTTCAGTTAAAAAGTCAACAAAATGCTATCAATTGAGTTCTTGTCTGTCTTCTAGATTTTTCTTGCTTTCTTTACTATTACTAGCTTCTGCTACATTGGCGTTCTCTTTGATAGTTGCAGGGGTCGCTGCTTGAGTAGAGGCTCCCAGGGGTTTGTGGTCGTTAGCCATCGGACCTGAGAGGAAATTTCCCTCCGCCTCCATGGCCGTCAGGTCGGCTCGACATGTTTGGGCAGTGTCAGTACGGCTGCACCTGTACTGATAGTGACGACAAACACTGAAGAGTCAACCGAACAGAGTGGTACAAGTGCTTAATTCAATTGGTTGAGTTAGTGGTCCTAAGGTAGTCTGGGCCGCAGCCTGTGAGTGGAAGACAACAGTATATCAGTGAGTGTCGCCGGATCGGGGTTCGTGGCGGTGGTGTTGTGGCAAATGGTGAGTGCAAGGCCTACTACAGAGACTAAAAGTGACAACCACCCCCTTGGACACTGCCTTGCTTGTGAGGGTGGCAAATGGTGATTTGCTAGTGTACTGAAGAAGTAGCAGACTTACACTGGTGGGTGCAAGGCCATACTTTCAAGTATGATTTCATGGCCATTGCTCTGGGAAGGTATGATTTAATCTTAGGTAGACCGTCTTGTCGTCGACGATTCGGCCTTCCGGCACAGTGTCCGCATTTACTCCCTTGATGTGTGTATGGTCCTTGGTAGCCTCTCGTTTGCTGGATCATCCTCAAGCTACCACCCTTCGTACAAGCATTGTCTCCCTTTCATGGCATGGCAATGGTAGCTGTTTCCTCGCCATGACTACCTTCCCCATTCTCAGTGATGCAGATGGCGCCATGGGTAGCACGTTTTTGTTACCCGATTCTCCTTCTCTGGTGGTGTGAGGCGGTGGTGGTGGTGAAGTGCTAGTGGCCTCATGCGTTACCGTGGAGGATATTCGACGGTAGAGGTGTTAGTTATGGTCAAGGACACCTTCGAAGTCTTCGATGGGGCCAAGGCTCCACTATGCATATGGAGCCCGACACACCGCATGAGGGGAGGGGTCATCCTCGCGTGGGGTGAAGAAGCCACGCCCCCCCCCCTCTTGATGTGTGTCGTCGACGATTCGGCCTTCCGGCACGGCGTCCGCATTTACTCCCTTGATGTGTGTATGGTCCTTGGTAGCCTCTCGTTTGCTGGATCATCCCCAAGCTACCACCCTTCGTACAAGCATTGTCTCCCCTTCATGGCATGGCAATGGTAGCTGTTTCCTCGCCATGACTACCTTCCCCATTCTCGGTGATGCAGATGGCGCCATGGGTAGCACGTTTTTGTTACCCGATCCTCCTTCTCTGGTGGTGTGAGGCGGTGGTGGTGGTGAAGTGCTAGTGGCCTCATGCGTTATCGTGGAGGATATTCGATGGTAGAGGTGTTAGTTATGGTCAAGGACACCTTCGAAGTCTTCGATGGGGCCAAGGCTCCACTATGCATATGGAGCCCGACGCACATATGAGGGGAGGGGTCATCCTCGCGTGGGGTGAAGAAGCCATGCCCCCCCCCTCTTGATGTGTGTCGTCGACGATTCGGCCTTCCGGCACGGCGTCCGCATTTACTCCCTTGATGTGTGTATGGTCCTTGGTAGCCTCTCGTTTGCTGGATCATACCCAAGCTACCACCCTTGTACAAGCATTGTCTCCCCTTCATGGCATGGCAATGGTAGCTGTTTCCTCGCCATGACTACCTTCCCCATTCTCGATGATGCAGATGGCGCCATGGGTAGCACGTTTTTGTTACCCGATCCTCCTTCTCTGGTGGTGTGAGGCGGTGGTGGTGGTGAAGTGCTAGTGGCCTCATGCGTTACCGTGGAGAATATTCGACGGTAGAGGTGTTAGTTATGGTCAAGGACACCTTCGAAGTCTTCGATGGGGCCAAGGCTCCACTATGCATATGGAGCCCGACGCACCGCATGAGGGGAGGGGTCATCCTCGCGTGGGGTGAAGAAGCCACACCCCCCCCCCCTTGATGTGTGTCGTCGACGATTCGGCCTTCCGGCACGGCGTCCGCATTTACTCCCTTGATGTGTGTATGTTCCTTGGTAGCCTCTCGTTTGCTGGATCATCCCCAAGCTACCACCCTTCGTACAAGCATTGTCTCCCCTTCATGGCATGGCAATGGTAGTTGTTTCCTCGCCATGACTACCTTCCCCATTCTCGGTGATGCAGATGGCGCCATGGGTAGCACGTTTTTGTTACCCGATCCTCCTTCTCTGGTGGTGTGAGGCGGTGGTGGTGGTGAAGTGCTAGTGGCCTCATGTGTTACCGTGGAGAATATTCGACGGTAGAGGTGTTAGTTATGGTCAAGGACACCTTCGAAGTCTTCGATGGGGCCAAGGCTCCACTATGCATATGGAGCCCGACGCACCGCATGAGGGGAGGGGTCATCCTCGCGTGGGGTGAAGAAGCCACACACCCCCCCCTTGATGTGTGTCGTCGACGATTCGGCCTTCCGGCACGGCGTTCGCATTTACTCCCTTGATGTGTGTATGGTCCTTGGTAGCCTCTCGTTTGTTGGATCATCCCCAAACTACCACCCTTCGTACAAGCATTGTCTCCCCTTCATGGCATGGCAATGGTAGCTGTTTCCTCGCCATGACTACCTTCCCCATTCTCGGTGATGCAGATGGCGCCATGGGTAGCACGTTTTTGTTACCCGGTCCTCCTTCTCTGGTGGTGTGAGGCGGTGGTGGTGGTGAAGTGCTAGTGGCCTCATGCGTTACCGTGGAGGATATTCGATGGTAGAGGTGTTAGTTATGGTCAAGGACACCTTCGAAGTCTTCGATGGGGCCAAGGCTCCACTATGCATATGGAGCCCGACGCACCGCATGAGGGGAGGGGTCATCCTCGCGTGGGGTGAAGAAGCCACGCCCCCCCCCCCCCGTCGACTTATGGGAGATGATACTCTTGTGGGTTGGGTCTACATCCCTTGTTATGTTGACGATCCCTGCTCCGACTCCAGGGACTGGAGGGTGGAGCTCGAAAAACAGCCTAAGGGATTTTGAGCGCGGGAACCACCCTCTCGTCCTGAGCTGAAGAGGGTGGCGAGAGTAGCACTAGAGGGATTGTTGCTGACAAAGAAAGCCAAGTCATAGATTTCCACATACCTTGTTTTTCTTTTGGAGCGCACATGAGAACTGCGATCGTATCATTAAGAGAGAAAAAAGGAGTTGACGATTACATCATGTGTGCCCGCAGGCATCCCAAAACCCAGAACTCACGTACAACCAAGCGCGCGCGCACACACACACCTACCACTCTTGCATACCCACATTTCAATGATTGGCCTGTTTTGATATCGAGGTTAGATGCCATAGCCTTCATTCACAGTTGATGGTTGTCATTAGCCCACTTCTCGCAATGGAGACCTTGTTGAAAACCCTGCGGTTCCTTTCCTTCCAGATGGAGTGTCGGTAAGGATGAAGAGCTCATATCCTTTCTCTACGTCGCAGAGATAGCACTGCTTGATGTCGTCCACCAATTGAACCCACCAGCATGCTCTGACTCGAAGGAGTGAACCTTTCCCGACCATTGGCATGAAATGCATCGAACCACACTGCACATGCGAAGGAGCATTGCACCAGTAGATGATCCAAGGTCTCATGCTCCTGCTAGTACGATACGACCCTTATCATGAGCCGATCGGATCTGACATTTGTTCTTTATGAGTGAAGAGTGTGAGTGGTTGATGGTTGGGTGCTGGTGATCGCCCAAATGTGTATAGTGTAGCCACAAGGCTCCATTCATTATTACAATGGCTTTTCAAGGCTATAGGAATATCAATTTTTGGTTATTAGGGTGAAATATCAAATTTTCAATGCAATATTTAGTTCAAAATAGTAAAAGAGATCGTGTGCTGCAATGGGGTGACAAATTTGCCACCTTGAAATCAACCCAAGACAACCCGTACAATTCTGTTTAATTGTCTACCCTTCCTTAATACACCCCAAGACAACCCACACAATTACTTTTAATTGTTGAAATGCATCATTCCTTTTAATGCCCCCATGACAACCCTTAATTCTGTTTCATCTCTTTTTGTCTTGTTGATATTTAGGCAATGAAAGTGCTAGTTATCGACTGGGGGTGAATAGGCGATTTTTATGTAAGTCTTCAAAACACGAGGTCTTTGAAGACAGACAATCAAATGGAACCTATATGATATGCAGCGGAAAATAAACTACTCTAGACAGAACATAGTTAAGTAAGCAATATAATGAAAGCATGAAGACTAATAGCAGCTAGGTAGTGAAAGTGCTAGTTATCGACTAGAGGGGGTGAATAGGCGATTTTTATGAAAGTCTTCAAAAACACGAGGTCTTTGAAAACAAACAATAGAAATGAACCTATTGATACGCAGCGGAAGGTAGACTACACTAGACAAGCCATAGTCAAGATAGCAATGAAGTGAAAGCACGAAGACTATCATCAACTAGGTAGTAAGGATCAGGATGGAAGACAATATGAAGCCAAACAGTAAACAGTCTTTACTCAGTGAAGTCAATCAGATCATACAGGCAAACAATGACTTCATGAAGACAAACTGTAAAGTGAAGGAAAGTGAAGGATAGAACTAGTTGCTTGGTGAAGACAAGGATTTGGTAGACCAGTTCCAGTTGTTGTGACAATTGTACGTCTGGTTAGGGAGGCTGAGATTTAACTCACAAGGCCGCGTCTTCACCTTATTCTCCTTGAGCTAAGGACACCCAGTCCTCGCCCAATCACTCTGGTAAGTCTTCAAGGTAGACTTCCAAACCTTCATAGACTTCGTTCACCGGCGACCCACAATGACTCTTGGATGCTCAGAACGCAAAGCCTAACCGGCTGGAGGAATCACAGTCCTCAAGTGTAACAAGTCTTCAGGTCACGCAGACAGAAAGACTTCAGTGATGCCTAACACTCTTTGGCTCTGGGTGTTTAGGGCTTTGTCCTTGCAAGGATCTCTCTCTCAAATGCTTCAGAGGTGGGTTGCTCTCAAACGACAAAAGCCGTGCACTAACTCTGAGCAGCCACCAATTTATGGTGTAGGGGTGTGCTATTTATAGCCAGGAGGCAACCCGGCCTAATTTGTCTGAAATGACCCTGTGTCACTAAGGAACTGACATGTGTCCAACGGTCAGATTTCAAACACACACGGCAGCTTGACTTGGGCTACAAGTAAAGCTGACTCATCCAGCTCTGGATAAGATTTGCTCTCATTGTCTTCGTTCGAAGACATAGGATTTGGTTGAGCATCTCATCAGTCACTCTGACTTTGTTCACTTTGAACTCACTTAACAGTACAGTGGTTCATATGACTCAACAAAGAAGAAAAAGAAACTATGAAACAACTATGTCTTCGTACTCCATAGTCTTCACGTGAATGTCTTCTCATGTCATAATCTTTAGTGTGAATATCTTAACAAACCACCATTGTCTTCAATGTCTTCACACATTTTTAGGGATCATCTCTGGTAGGTAAACCGAATCAATAAGGGACTGCTACCTGTGTTATCCTGCAAATCTCACAAACACATTAGTCCCTCAACCAAGTTTGTCGTCAATACTTCAAAACCAACTAGGGGTGGCATTAGATGCACTTACAGGTAGTACAGATCGGAATGGAAGACAATATGAAGCCAAACAGGTAAAAGTCTTCGCACAGTGAGTCAAACAGATCAGGCACACAAGCAATGACTTCACGAAGACAAACTAAAATTTAAAGGAGGTGGGGGATAGAACCAGTAGCTTGGTGAATATAAGGATTTGGTAGACCAGTTTCAGTTGTTGTGATAATTATACGTCTGGTTAGGGAGGCTGAGATTGAACTCGGAATATCACGCCTTCACCTTATTCCTCTTGAGCTAAGGACACCTAGTCCTCGCCCAATCACTCTGGTAAGTCTTCAAGGTAGACTTTCAAACCTTCACAGACTCTGTTCACCGGCAATCCACAATGACTCTTGGATCCTTAGAACGTGGCGCCTAACCGGCTAGAGGATACATGGTCCTCAAGTGTAACAAGTGTAAGTGCATCTAGTGCCACCCCTAGTTGGTTTTGGAGTATTGACGACAAACCTAGTTGAGGGACTAATGTGTTTGTGAGAATTGCAGGATGTCCCTCATTGATTCGGTTTTACTACCAGAGATGACCCCTAAAAATGTATGAAGACATTGAAGTCAAAGGTGGTATATGAAGATATTCACATTGAAGACTATGACAAGAGAAGACACGATATGAAGCCTATGGAGCTCGAAGACTTAGATGTTTCGTAGTTCTTTTTCTTTTGTGTTGAGTCATAGGAACCACCGTACTGTTAAGTGGGGTCCAAGAGAACCGGTCAGAATGACTGAAGTGATGCCTAAACCAGAAACCTATGTCTTCGAGTGAAGACTATGAGAGCGAATCTTGTCCAGAGTCGGACAAGTCAGCTTTGCTTGTAGCCCAAGTGAAGTTGCCGTGTGAGTTTGAAATCTGACCGTTGGAACACGTGTCAGTTCCTTAGTGACCCAGGGTCATTTCGGACAAATCAGGTCGGGTTGACAAGTGGCTATAAATAGCCCACCCCCTACAACCATAAATGGTTGGCTGCTCAGATTGAAAGCACGGCTTTTGTCGTTTGAGAGCAACCCACCTCGAAGCCTTTGAGAGAGAATTCCTTGCGAGGATAAAGCCCTAACCACCAGAGCCAGAGAGAATTGGGCATCACTTAAGTCTTCTTGTCTGTGTGATCTGAAGACTTATTACACTTGAGGACTGTGCATCCTCCAGCCGGTTAGGCGTCATGTTCTGAGCATCCAAGAGACATTGTGGATTGCCGGTGAACGAAGTCTGTGAAGGTTTGGGAGTCTACCTTGAAGACTTACCAGAGTGATTGGGCGAGGTCTATGTGACCTTAGCTCAAGGAGAATACGGTGAGGGCTGGGTGTCCTGAGCTGCGTGTTCAGGACTGGGTGTTCGGGACTGTGTGTCCTAAGGTTTAAATACCTAGCCGCTCCAACCAGACATACAGTTGTCACAGCAACTGGAACTGGTCCAACAAATCATTGTCTTCAACGAGTCACTGGTTTCATCTTCACTTCACTTTACTTACTGTTACTCCTTGTGAAGTCATTGTATGTTTGCTCTATCATTTGTCTTCACTGAGTGACTGCGTGTTCTGTTTGGCTTCACAATATCTTCCTACCTGATCCTTACTACCTAGTTGCTATTAGTCTTTGTGCTTTCACTTCATTGAATACTTGACTATGGTTTGCCTAGTGTAGTCTACCTTCCGCTGCATGGTAATAGGTTTAATTTTATCGTTTGTCTTCAAAACTCCCATGTTCTGAAGACTTTCATAAAAATCGCCTATTCACCCCCCCTCTAGTCGATATAACGCACTTTCAATTGGTATCAGAGCAAGGTGCTCCCTTGTTCTGTGTGATTCGGTTTAACCACCTGGAGTTTTAGCTATGTCGACTGCAGGGATAATTAAAGTCTCCGCTGCGTGCCCCGTCTTCGATGGAACTGAATATCCCTACTGGAAGAATAAGATGCGCATGCATCTTGAAGCCATTGACGTCGACCTATGGTATGTCGTCGAGAATGGCGTTCCCAAGGCTAGAGAAGGTGTCACTGCTGCTGATGTCAAGAAATTCGTTCAACTGGACTCTACTGCCAAGAATATCATCTGTGGTCATCTGACCAAAGGACAGTATGGCCGTGTGAGTGCTTTAAAGACATCCAAGCTGGTCTGGGACTGGCTCTCCAAGGTAAATGAAGGCATCTCAACCCAGAGAGATCAGAGAATCAGTGTCCTTCGCAACCTCTTCAACCGCTTCAAGCGAAATGACAATGAGAATGTCCAGCACACATTTGACCGACTCACTGACATCACAAATGAGCTTCAAGCCCTCGGCGCCACTGAGATTACCAAACACGAAGTCGTCAAGACGCTGCTGAGATCACTTGATAGTTCGTTTGACATCCTGGCCCTGATGATTCAAGAATGTCCTGATTTCAAGACACTCGATCCGTCTGACATACTTGAGAGGCTCAACACACATGAGTTTCAGCTTTCGGAGAAAAGAGATATCTACGGTCCAAACTATGGGCGAACTCGTGCCTTGAAGGCAAAAGTTGTCTCCTCATCTGAAGAAGAATCTGACAGCAGTTCTGATGATCCTAAAGACATTGGAAGGGAACTTGCTATGCTTGTCAAGAAGTTCCAAAAATTCACCAAGAAGAAAGGCTTCAGAAAGTCTTCCCGATCAAGTTCAAGGAATGATGAAGCTCCTACTCATGACTACAAGAAGAAAACATGTCACAAGTGCAAGAAACTTGGCCACTTCATCTCTGAGTGTCCACAGTGGGACAATGAGAACAAGAAGAAGAAGAAGAAGAGCAAGGAATATGACTCTGACAACAACAAGAAGAAGAAGAAGAAGAAGAAGAAGAAATACTCAAAGTCTTCTTCCAAGTCTTCCTCAAAGTCTTCATCACACAAGAAGAGCTCATCTGGCAAGGCACGTGTGTTTGTTGGCAAGGAAATGGATTCAGAGGAGGAGTCTGCTTCTGAGGAGGCGGAGGTGGAGTCTGAGGAGGAATCCGACTCAGGCATCACAAGTCTGGCTACAGCATACGTTGCCAAGTCCATCTTCAACACTGAAGACAATGACTTCATCACCGACACCGATGCAAATGACAAGGACTACTCCGCTTCTACCTACTGCTTCATGGCACGCGGTGCCAAGGTAAACACACGCACTACTCACTATCAAACATCTAGTGACGATGACTCTGATTATGGTTCAAAACCTAGCTACAAAACACTTGCTAAAATTGCAACTGAACAACAGAAAGCTATGGAACATATTCAAAAACTGTTAGACAGAAGCGATGATCTGTTAGGTGCTGAAATGACTCGATCTGAATCCTTAATTGAAGACATAAAAAATCTTCACGTTAAGTATCAGGAACTTGAAAGTCGTCATGAAACTCTCTCAACAACTCATGAAAAGCTTTCCTATGATTATCTTCAAAGGAAGCAGGATCTTGAGAAATTGAGAGCGGTTCATGAAGATCTTCAAACGGAAAATGAGTCACTTCGCGCCAAACAGATCAGTCCCGCTTAGGAAGGATTTGAACCACCATGTCTTAAATGCATTGAGCGTGATAATGCTACTTCTGTTGCTAAATGTTCTACTGCTACTGTTGTTGCAATATCTTCAACTGTTGATGTGGTAACTAACCCCTCTGTTGAGGATACCACCGCTATTGCTGATGAGAATGCTAGGTTGAAGTCATTGCTTGAAACAGGGATGTACAAAAGTCTTCAAGGGCATCAGACACTATGTGATGTCCTCAAAAAGCAGATTCTGAACCGAAACCCTAGGAAAGAGGGTGTTGGGTTCATAAGGAAAATGAATGCAGATGGCTCTTACTGGAAACCTGAGCAGTACCCCAAAACCATGTGGGTTGCTGCAAAGGAACCTTCAGCAGATCCATCCAATCTAACTGGCTTCACTTGTGCTAACCCCATTATCATTGATGAATCCTTTGATGCAAACTATATACTGTTTAAGAATCAGAATGGTGTAGTGTTTGCCAGGTACATTGGTACTAACTGCAGGAATGGACCGCCTATGAAGAAGATTTGGGTTCCGAAAAAGTGTCTGGAAAATCTTCCTGTGAATGTCTTCATGACACCTCACATGAAGAAGACAAACCTCAGACCAAAGGCTTCATACGGTCCAAAGGCTTCATACAGACAGAGGACTCACCTGAGTCGCACTAACGCAAATGTTTTGCAGGGAAACCATACTCAGGCATATGAATATGAGAGCGGTTCATCAAACCGCCATGTTCATAAGACCAAGAACTATTCTTCTTATTCTTATGAGTACTATTGTCCGCCTGCAAGACTGTTTGCTAGGGCTTCAAAGCCAAAATTCTCAGATGCTGCACTTAGACTTATTGCTTCTAAGCCACCCGTGAAGATGTGGGTGGCTAAGAAAGCTTAACTCTTTTTGCAAGGAAAGGTCTCTAGCAGAAAACCAAAATCGTCTGACGCTATTGCTGGGGACCTTAAACATCTTGTAGGGCGCAAGATCAAATGCCCAAATGGTCTTACTATGTACTTCATACCTGAATCGCTTGCTACTCTCCCTATTAGTCCTAACCTGGATCTAAGCTTTCATAACCCACTGGTTCGTCAAATGTTTTTGCTTCACAATGCTCTTGATGAAGCCTATCCCCCTAGCTGCACTGTAGGGTACGACACCAGCGTCTTCAGAATGGATTATTGTCAGTGGGTGTACAAATCACATGACTGGCAAAAGAAGTCTTCTTATGGACTCAACCTTACGTCCATCCGACAAGAGCCACATCACATTTGCTGACACTGGTAAAAGTAAGGTATTGGGTCTAGGTAGAGTTGCAATCTCAAGGGATCAACACATGGATAAAGTCATGCTTGTTGAATCCCTTGGCTTCAACTTAATGTCTGTCTCAATGCTTTGCGATTTGAACATGATCGTAATGTTTGGAAAATATCGTTGCCTTGTACTAATGGAATCTGACAAGTCTCTAGTGTTAGAAGGGTATCGAAAAGATGATTTGTACGTGGTAGATTTCTCAGCAGGGCCACAGCTTGCAGTATGTCTTCTAGCAAAGGCTTCAGAATGCTGGCTCTGGCATCGGAGGCTTGGACATGCTGGCATGAGGAACCTCCACACCCTTGCGAAGAAGAAGCATGTCATAGGCATCGAGGGCATCAAGTTTAAGAAAGACCACTTATGCGGTGCCAGTGAAGCAGGGAAGAGGACGAGGGCCAAACATCCCTCGAAGACAATCATGACCACTACTCGACCCTTCGAACTGCTTCACATGGATCTTTTCGGTCCCACTCATTACTCAACTCTAACTACTACTGCTTGCCTCTATGGCTTCGTTATTGTTGATGATTATTCTAGATATACTTGGGTGCACATAATCCTTTACAAGACTGAAGTGCAGGATGTCTTCAGACGCTTCGCCAATCGAGCTAGAACAACTTTGGTGCCAAGATAAAGCACATCAGAAGTGACAATGGCACTGAATTCAAGAACACTGGCCTTGATACATATCTTGATACCTTGGGCATCACACATGAATTCTCAGCCCCGTACACGCCACAGCAGAATGGCGTCGTCGAACGCAAGAAAAGAACACTAATTGAGATGGCCAGAACGATGCTAGATGAATACAAGACCCCAAGAAAATTCTGGCCCGAAGCCATTGATACTGCATGCCATACAATCAATCGTGTTTATCTTCACAAGCTACTGAACAAGACATCTTATGAGCTCCTTACTGGCAAGAAGCCAAATGTCAGTTACTTCAGAGTATTTGGCGCAAGGTGCTGGATCAAGGACCCACATCACACCTCAAAATTTGCACCAAAAGCACATGAGGGTTTTATGCTTGGATATGGAAAGGATTCGCACTCCTACAGAGTCTTCAATCTCTTTCATTACAAAGTGGTTGAAACAGTGGATGTGCGGTTCGATGAGACCAACGGTTCACAAAGAGAGCAGCTGCCAAATGTGCTAGATGAAGTTCCATCCAGTGAATCAATCAAGCTAATGGGAACTAGAGAAATTATACCTTCTGAAGCTCATCCTGAAGAAGAACTTATCATTTCAGCACCTGATCAACATGAAGACAATGCTCAGCCTGAAGACATTCCTTCCAACAACGACAATGAACAGCAAGAGCAAAGTCTTCGCCCTGTACATCCTCGCATTGCCAATGAAGTGCAGATTGAAAGAATAATTGATAGCATCAATGCACCTGGTCCACTCACTCGTTCAAGGGCAACTCAGCTAGCAAATTTCTGTGGGCACTTTGCATTCGTCTCAATAGCAGAACCCAAGAAAGTTGAAGAAGCCTTCATGGAACCTGAATGGATTCAAACTATGCAAGAAGAGCTTCAACAGTTTTAGCTGAATAATGTATGGGAACTGGTTAAGCGTCCTGATCCACGGAAGCACAATATAATAGGCACCAAATGGATATACCGCAACAAGCAAGATGAGCATGGTCAAGTTGTCAGAAACAAAGCTCGTCTCGTTGCTCAAGGATATACTCAAGTGGAAGGCATTGACTTCGATGAAACATTTGCTCCTGTGGCTAGACTTGAAGCCATACGCATACTGCTGGCCTATGCAAATCATCATAACATACTTCTATATCAAATGGATGTGAAGAGTGCCTTTCTCAATGGCAAGATTGAAGAAGAAGTGTATGTTGCACAACCGCCTGGCTTTGAAAATCCAAAACATCCTGACATGGTATACAAGCTCAACAAGGCACTGTATGGCCTCAAACAAGCCCCTCGGGCCTGGTATGACACACTCAAATACTTCCTGAAGAGCAAAGGCTTCATACCTGGTTCCCTAGATCCCACTCTTTTCACGAAGACATATGATGGTGAACTGTTTGTGTGCCAAATATATGTGGATGACATTATCTTCGGCTGCACCAATCAGAAGTACAGTGAAGAGTTTGGATATATGATGCAAGAGCAATATCAGATGTCCATGATGGGGGAGCTGAAGTTCTTCCTTGGTCTTCAAATACGACAACAACGCAATGGCATCTTCATATCTCAAGAGAAGTATCTCAAAGATTGCCTGAAGAAGTTCGGTATACAAGACTGCAAAGGCTTCACAACACCAATGCCAGCCAAACATCATCTGGGTCCTGACGACAATGGTAAAGAGTTCGATCAAAAGGTATACCGCTCCATGATTGGTTCTTTACTTTATCTATGTGCATCTAGGCCAGATATTATGCTTAGTGTTTGCATGTGTGCTCGATTTCAAGCGGCACCAAAGAAGTCGCATCACTTAGCTGTGAAGCGAATTCTTCGATATTTGGCTCACACCCCAACTCTAGGATTATGGTATCCAAAGGGCTCAGAGTTTGATCTGGTTGGATTCTCGGATGCTGATTATGCTGGTGACAAAGTTGATCGCAAGTCTACATCAGGAACATGTCACTTTCTGGGACGATCACTTGTATGTTGGTCTTCAAAGAAGCAGAACTGTGTATCTCTCTCCACTGCTGAATCTGAATACATTGCTGCTGGATCTTGCTGCGCTCAGCTTCTGTGGATCAAGCAAACACTCAAGGACTATGGCATTCATCTGAAGCAAGTGCCACTTTACTGCGACAACGAAAGCGCCATCAAGATTGCCAACAACCCAGTTCAGCACTCGAAGACAAAGCACATTGAAATTCGTCATCACTTTCTCAGAGATCATGTTGTGAAGGAAGACATTGATATCATACACGTCAACACTGAAGAGCAATTGGCGGATATCTTCACCAAGCCCTTGGATGAGAAGAGGTTTTGCAAGTTACGGTGTGAGCTAAATATCCTGGAATCCTCAAATGTCCTGTGATCAGGCACACATCCTAACCCTTATGCATATTGATGACTTAGATGTGCAACACACGAAGTAAAGTATATCTTCAATCAATGAAGACATACATTCTAAGTGTGAATACATTAATATGGAATTTGACTTCGGAGCGCCACGATAATTGTGCGCCGTGTCTGGGTCTAATACTTCCTATACGGTGGGTAACGCCACCACCAAATGTTCTATTTTGAAGTGTTTCACTCATGGCGTTACCTTTCAATGTCTTCACATTTGGTTTGGCTTCGATCTCAACATATTTTCATGATTATCTTCACTATGTTGATTATAGATATATATATATATATATTAGTGTTCTGTCCTCTACAGCATTCACTTATAGCTATGTCTTCGTGTTGAATCTTTTGAACTAAGTGAATGTGATCGGACCCTAACCTCTCTATGCTTTCTATCTCAAACTCTATCTCCCCAAGTCATATGCATTCTATTGAAACTGTTGAATGTCTTCTCTGCGTCCTTGTCAGCAGAAGATACAGAGACAACCATTAAATCCATTTTCAATGCTCATTCCTCCACATGAAATCCGGAGAAGTAGGAACAACCACCCGACAATCCAGGCGTACGTGGGACGTGGAACAAACCCCAAAATTCCGCATAATGGCCACGTGTTCCTCAGATGCGAATCGCCAGGGGCACCTGTGTAATAGCACAGTGCCGCCCCTGTGCCTATAAATACACACTCACAACGGTCATTATCTCTTCTTCCACCCTCGCACGAGCCCTAGCGCCATCGCTAGCCCTCGACGACGCCGGCGACGAAGCGCTTCGCTGCCGCAACCTCTCCGATGCCGTCTTCACGCCGACCGCGGACATCGTCCTCTCCGCCGTGGCCGTAGGTGTCCTCCGTCGCCAAGTTAGGGCACGGAAGATCGAACTGCTCGGCCTCATCTTACACTCCGTCTAGCAGTTCTTAGTGTGGTAAATAAAACTTCCTCTTTTACAACACCATTGATCCTATGGATTTGTCACTTTCTACCACAAGCAGTTTCTGTTCACACAAGCTAGATCTCTCTCATACTGCATCTCATAACATGCCTAGTATATTCACTTGTGCTTCACAAAGCAGTTAGATTCCTCACTTGTACTGATCTGTGGATTCATACAAATCTGGAACCAACTTCTTATCTATGAGTGAATGTCTTCGCACGATGAGGTCAATGTCTTCTAAACTGATTTATCTTCAAAATCTTCTGAGAATGCATATGACCTCTTCCCCTTCCCTCGCACCTTAATGCTGTCACAGGTACATGTCCGTGGGAGAATCCTTTGGTTCTCATAGTCTGCATTCATTTGCAGAATTCTTACAGCATCACATAAATTCTCCCGAAGCCAGTTCCTGTTGGTCCAGCAAACGAAAACCTTTGAAGCCTTTGAACGTCTTGAAGCCTTTCAAGTTAAAGTTTATGGTTTCAGAGAAAGCAGCAAGGAAGGGTGGCAGAAAGCGTCATGGTGAGACCTCCAGAGATCTGCCAGATGAACTCTCAGAAATGTACAAGACAGATCCTGAAGAGGATTACAGTCAGCGCAAGACCCGAATCCAATGGATTCGAAGATATTGGGCAGAACAATGGTTCAAATACAGATTTGTGACCCAGGAGTATGCTGAGAAAAACGCCATCAAGAGACCGTGGGGAGACATCCTATTCAAGAATCTTCTACCCAGGTCCAGAGATGAAGCCATTGCTCAAGGCTTCTATCCGTGCATGGTCCGTGGACCACAGCCTGCTGATGCACACTCGTCGTCTCTGCTATGGTGTCGTGACGACAATCTGTTCAAGCGCAACTTCCAGTTTGCTCAAAACTCTGCGAAGCAGAACAAGAAGACTTTTGGGTTAGACTTCAACCCTGGTCCCTCATCTCCAAGGGCAGATGGCACACGACATGCAGAACCCAATGTCATCGGTCCTTTTGCCAACCTTGAAGGCCTCATCACCTACATCTTAGTTCAAGGGACTGCAGTGAATGAGCCTGCAGCTAACACTAAATCAGAAGAAGCTCCTGCAGCTCTGAAGACAAAGAAGCTGAAGAAGCCTAAAGCTTCAAAACCTGCCCCTTCACCAAAAGTCTCAAGGGCTAAGCCACTGGCAACTGCACCTCCTGAAGACAGTGTGCAGTCTGAAGACTTATCACGCGTCTCCAAGCCCCAGAAGGCCAAGATGCCTCTGTCTCACACTGGCAAAGAGCTAACAGTTGCTGCCATTCTGCGCAACGACGACATTGATCTGTCAAGTGATGAAGATCTTGCAGATGACGCTCTTGAGCAACTCATCAAGAGCAAAGAAGAAGCAAAAATCTTTAATGATCTGCCTCTCTTTGATGTCACCATCATCCACAACTTCATTGACGAGTGGTTTGACACGCCAAACATCAGCTTTGAAGATCTGCAGCTACCCATTGGCCTCAGTGTCGCCTTCCAAGGCGCCATTGCTTCAGAACTTGCTATTGCCCAGCGCATTGTTGAACTGAAGCAGAAGATTGACTATGAAAAGGCTCAGTTCAAGAAGCATATGGCCAAGCTCAGCGTGCAAGAAGTGAAGAACTTCAAGACAATGATGCACGAGCTCAAGGAAGCCTTTGTGAAAAAGCGTGCAGAAGCTCAGGGTTCGCGTGAGCGCATGAAGACTCTGGCTGACAGATGTGTGCAAGCCTATAATGAGGCTGAGAAGCGCAAGGCACTTGGGCGTCCTGGCATCGACCCCAGGATGGCCGCAAAGAAGAAGAAGAAGCCTGCTACGGCTGAACCTGATGCACCAAGGCAAGAAGCAGTTCCGATTGTCTTCCCAACTAGACTGACTGGCTCGAAGCCAAAAAGCCGGTCAACAGCTTCAGAGCTCAAGAAGACAAGGACTGCTGAGGCTGAAGCCAGGAAGAGGAAACACTCTGAAGCCTCTCCTGCTGCCCCCTCCAAGAAGAAGAAGACCAAGAAAGCTCGGGCTACTTCCATAGAGCCCTTGATAGTTGAACCCATTTCTATGGTCTATCCTGAAGCTGAACGACAACTGACAATTCATGAGCCTGCTTCCACAGAGGCTCATGAAGCTGAAGACATTCCAGCAGCTGATCCCTTCGTTGCTGAAGACATTGGTCATCATGACAATGTAGTCGATGGTGCAGTCCTTCCTCAGTTTGAAAACAGAAAACTCATCAGTATTGGTCGTCCACTGACGCCAATTGCACAGGATGCTTCATGGGCGGATCGCCCACAAGAGGAAGAAGACTATGAGACCCAGCCCACTCCAACTCCACAGGAGTCGTCTGCGCTCCGCAGGCTTTGCAAAGGTCCAAGGCCTCAAGTCTCTGCTGAAGACATTCCGGCTGCATCAGTTGCAGAAGAAGGAGTCCCACAAGATCCCACTCCCCTGTCCCACCAAGAAGCAGTTCTCCAGGAGAATGTGCTTGTGACCGACCCTCCAGCTAGTCAAGTGGAGGATGAAAATCGTGAGGCTGCCACAACCACCAATGAAGCTAATATGGAGCCCTCCCCAGCAAAAGCTTTAGAAGACAGCGAAGCCACTGATCCCGCCACTTCTGTTCCTGAGTCTGCTGCCGGTCCCCAATTCAACTATCATGTTGAGCACAGGCCTCAGGTCCAGAAGCCAATCCCAAGACTGCCAAGGTTTCCAGGTCCTGCATCAGCACCTGGCTCCTTCAACATCAATGGCTTCAGGGCAGACAACACGTTCTTCAATAGCTCCAGGAACCCCTACTCAAGGGAAAGGATATCATCTGATTGGTTCTGGAGCTATCCTCAGCGAAGCTATTACTCTTGCATTATTTACAACCAAGGTCGCATCTTCCCCCACAAGCGCCTTGATGTTGAAGCTATAGCTGGTCTGCCCTGTCTAGAAGAAGCGTTGGATTGCTTCAAGCAAGTGGGTCTGCTGCAGTTTGTTACTGATGAAGAGCATTGGAATGAAGAGCTGCTGCTACAATTCTATGCCACACTTCACATCAGAGGGTACAGCAGAGATCCGAAGACTTGGGTCCTGGAGTGGATGACTGGCAACGTTCATCACGAAGCCAATGCATTTGACATCATTGAGCTCACTGGCTTTCCCACTCCTGGCGATCTCTTCGAGCAAGGCTGTCAGCTGCATGCTGAAGCTATTGAGAGCATCTTTCAGTGGCCAGAACCTGATACGAGTCAGATGCTCAGCATGATGAAGCCATTGCCCCAAGATGCTGCTTATCCCACAGAGTTCTTTGTTGAAGACCTTGAGTATCTGCCAAGAACCATCTATCACATCATCAGGCGAACTCTCTGTCCTATCAAAGGGCACTCTCCAAATGCCAAGCTTCAGGGTGCAATGAAGACTTTGGTCTTCTATATACTTCATGGCAAATGCTTCAATGCACAGGACTTCTTCATACGCCAACTTGCTGCATCAGGCATTGATCTGATTGGTTTGAAGTTCTACGCCCCTTGGGTCATGCGGCTGATCAAGCTATACTCCGCCATCTCGTATCAGCCCTCAGCCCGCAACCATCGGATCTTCTTGCCTGACGTGGACATGTCTACTGAAGCCATATATTCTGAGCCTGCCAAGCAACCTCTAAGTCTTCAGAATGCAGAACATCAGAGTTTTACTCAGAACGTTGACGGAGTTGAAGCAGTTTCTCGGGTGTATCCTTTGGCTGGCACTACACGTGCACCACACCCTGCTTCCACTGAAGCCACTAACAGTGCCACTGCTCCAAGACCCAAGAAGCGCACTCGTGTTCTCAATGACCGAGAGATTCTTGTGGCTCTACATCAGAAACAGGATAGGCATCATGACTGGCTGAAGCGTCAGATGAAAAGCCTCTTGGTGGATGTTAATCGCACTCGAAATCTTGCCACCAAGAATGCTTTCGTTGCCCATGAAACCTGTCGCCGCACATGGAAAGGGCTCACGATGATGTGTTCTGAAGCTGATCTTCAAGAGGATGGCTTCTCTGAGAGATTCAAGTTTGACTCCACACCTCCTCGAAGGGCTGTGCTGCTAGGAACTCCATCCCTTGAAGACTCTGAGTTCTCTTCCTCTGCTGCCACAGTGACTGCCAGAATTATTGAGGAAGAAGACGATGCTACTTCACCGCCACCTCCTTCAGCACCGCCAAACAACACCAACAACCCTGCTACTTCACCTACTCCTCATGGGAACGAGTAGAGGCTCTATGTCTTCAAACCTTTTTGGTCATTACTGACAAAAGGGGGAGAAGCATATGAGATTGATAGTCTTCAAGCGGGTCCATATGGGTGGGTGCCTTATATTTTGCTTCGTGCTTACAACTCTCGTTTTTGCTACATTTGGTTCTTATGAGTTGTAACACTTAAACTAGATGGTCGTCTGCTACTTATTTGCCACCTTGTTTTGCGAAGATAAATTCCGCATGTGCGACGATAAATTCCGCACTTAGCTCATTCTGCAGACGTCCATTTTCCATTATGCATGTCATTATCTTCATATACTTTCACATGCATAGTGGATTGTCATCATAAGTTGAAGTGGATCTCCACAAGTACAACCTGCCATGTGCATTTGCATTCCAAAAGCAAATTAACTCATATGCACATCTTCAGGGGGAGCCCTTGCAACTTATGAAGACAATTCCTTATTCTTTACAATTTCACAGATTATATTCCCCGTTGAAAACTTCAACTAGTTTGTCATCAATCACCAAAAAGAGGGAGATTGTAAGTGCATCTAGTGCCACCCCTAGTTGGTTTTGGAGTATTGACGACAAACCTAGTTGAGGGACTAATGTGTTTGTGAGAATTGCAGGATAACACAGGTAGAAATCCCTCATTGATTCGGTTTTACTACCAGAGATGACCCCTAAAAATGTATGAAGACATTGAAGTCAAAGGTGGTATATGAAGATATTCACATTGAAGACTATGACAAAGGAAGACACGATATGAAGCCTATGGAGCTCGAAGACTTAGATCTTTCGTAGTTCTTTTTTCTTTTTGTGTTGAGTCATAGGAACCACCGTACTGTTAAGTGGGGTCCAGGAGAACCAGTCAGAATGACTGAAGTGATGCCTAAACCAAAAACCTATGTCTTCGAGTGAAGACTATGAGAGCGAATCTTGTCCAGAGTCGGACAAGTCAGGTTTGCTTGTAGCCCAAGTAAAGTTGCCGTGTGAGTTTGAAATCTGACCGTTGGAACACGTGTCAGTTCCTTAGTGACCCAGGGTCATTTCAGACAAATCAGGTCGGGTTGCCTAGTGGCTATAAATAGCCCACCCCCTACAACCATAAATGGTTGGCTGCTCAGATTGAAAGCACGGCTTTTGTCGTTTGAGAGCAACCCACCTCGAAGCCTTTGAGAGAGAATTACTTGCGAGGATAAAGCCCTAACCACCAGAGCCAGAGAGAATTGGGCATCACTTAAGTCTTCTTGTCTGTGTGATATGAAGACTTATTACACTTGAGGACTGTGCATCCTCCAGCCGGTTAGGCTCGCGTTCTGAGCATCCAAGAGACATTGTGTATTGCCGGTGGACGAAGTCTATGAAGGTTTGGGAGTCTACCTTGAAGACTTACCAGAGTGATTGGGCGAGGTCTATGTGACCTTAGCTCAAGGAGAATACGGTGAGGGCTGGGTGTCCTGAGCTGCGTGTTCAGGACTGGGTGTTCGGGACTGTGTGTCCTAAGGTTTAAATACCTAGCCGCTCCAACCAGACATACAGTTGTCACAGCAACTGGAACTGGTCCAACAAATCATTGTCTTCAACGAGTCACTGGTTTCATCTTCACTTCACTTTACTTACTGTTACTCCTTGTGAAGTCATTGTATGTTTGCTCTATCATTTGTCTTCACTGAGTGACTGCGTGTTCTGTTTGGCTTCACAATATCTTCCTACCTGATCCTTACTACCTAGCTGCTATTAGTCTTTGTGCTTTCACTTCATTGAATACTTGACTATGGTTTGCCTAGTGTAGTCTACCTTTCGCTGCATGGTAATATGTTTAATTTTATCGTTTGTCTTCAAAACTCCCATGTTCTGAAGACTTTCATAAAAATCGCCTATTCACCCCCCTCTAGTCGATATAACGCACTTTCAACAAGTCTTCAGATCACACGGACAGAAAGACTACAGTTATGCCTAACACTCTTTGACTCTGGGTGTTTTGGGCTTTGTCCTCGCAAGGATTCTCTCTCTATCAAAGGCTTCGGAGGTGGGTTGCTCTCAAACGACAAAAGCCGTGCACTAACTCTGAGCAGCCACCAATTTATGGTGGAGGGGGTGGGATATTTATAGTCAGCAGGAAACCCGACATGATATGTCTGAAATGACCCTGTGAAAGTGTGTTGTATCGACTAGAGGGGGGTGAATAGGCGATTTTTATGAAAGTCTTCAAAATGTGGAAGTTTCGAAGACAAACAATAGAAATAAACCTATTACCATGCAGCGGAAGGTAGACTACACTAGGCAAACCATAGTCAAGTATTCAATGAAGTGAAAGCACAATGACTAATAGCAGCTAGGTAGTAAGGATCAGGTAGGAAGATATTATGAAGCCAATCAGAACAAGCAGTCACTCAGTGAAGACAAAAGATAAAGCAATCATACAATGACTTCACAAGGACCAACAGTAAGTAAAGGGAAGGGAAGGATGAAACCAGTGACTCGTTGAAGACAATGATTTGTTAGACCAGTTCCAGTTGTTGTGACAATTGTACGTCTGGTTAGGGCGGCTAGGTATTTAAACCTGAGGACACACAGTCCCGGACACCCAGTCCTGAACACGCAGCTCAGGACACCCAGTCCTCACCGTATTCCCCTTGAGCTAAGGTCACACAGACCTCGCCCAATCACTCTGGTGAGTCTTCAAGGTAGACTCCCAAACCTTCACAGACTTCGTTCACCGGCGATCCACAATGACTCTTGGATGCTCAGAACGCGACGCCTAACCGGCTGGAGGATTCACAGTCCTCAAGTGTAATAAGTCTTCAGATCACACAGACAGGAAGACTTAAGTGATGCCTAACACTCTTTGGCTCTGGGTGTTTAGGGCTTTATCCTCGCAAGGAATTCTCTCTCAAAGGCTTTGAGGTGGTTTGCTCTCAAACGACAAAAGCCGTACTCTAACTCTGAGCAGCCAACCGTTTATGGTGGGCTATTTATAGCCACTAGGCAACCCGACCTGATTTGTCCGAAATGACCCTGGGTCACTAAGGAACTGACACATGTTCCAACGGTTAGATTTCAAACACACATGGTAACTTTACTTGGGATACAAGCAAAGCTGACTTGTCCAACTCTGGACAAGATTCGCTCTCATAGTCTTCACTCGAAGACATAGGATTTTGGTTAAGCATCACTTCAGTCATTCTAACTGGTTCTCTTGGACCCTGCTTAACAGTACGGTGGTTCCTATGACTCAACAAAGAAGAAAAAGAACTATGAAAGATCTAAATCTTCGCGCTCCATAGTCTTCATGCGATGTATTCTCTTGTCATAGTCTTCAATGTGAATGTCTTCACAAAGCGCCTTTGACTTCAATGTCTTCATACATTTTTAGGGGTCATCTCTGGTAGGAAAACCGAATCAATGAGGGACTTCTACCTATGTTATCCTGCAATTCTCACAAACACATTAGTCCCTCAACTAGGTTTGTTGTCAATACTCCAAAACCAACTAGGGGTGGCACTAGATGCACTTACAATCTCCCCCTTTTTAGTGATTGATGACAAACTAGTTGAAGTTTTCAACGGGGAATATAATGTGTGAAATTGTAAAGGATAAGGAATTGTCTTCATAAGTTGTAAGGGCTCCCCCTGAAGATGTGCATATAAGTGATTTGCTTTTGGAATGCAAATGCACATGGCAGGTTGTACTTGTGGAGATCCTCTTCAACTTATGATGACAATTCATCATGCATGAAAAGTATGTGAAGATAATGACATGCATAATGGAAAATGGACGTCTGCAAAATGATCTAAGTGCGGAATTTATCGTCGCAGATGCGGAATTTATCATCGCGTCACAAAGTAGCAAATGAGTAGCAGACGACCATCGAGTTTAAGTGTCACAACTCAAAGAACCAAATGTATCAAAACGAGTTGTAAACACTAGGCAAAACATAAAGTAACCGCCCATATGGACCCGCTTGAAGACTATCAAACTCATATGCTTCTCCCCCTTTTGTCAGTAAGGGCCAAAAAGGTTTGAAGACATAGAGTATCTACTCGTTCCCATGAGGAGTAGGTGAAGTAGCAAGGTCGTCGGTGTTGTTAGGCGGTGCAGACGATCTCGGGGCAGTGTCGACGCGTGCTGAAGGAGGGGGCGGTGAAGTAGCATCGTCTTCGTCCTCGATCACTCTGGCATTCACAGTTACCACAGAAGAAGAGAACTCGGAGTCTTCAAGAGAGGGGGTTCGTCGCAGCACAGCCCTTCAGGGATGTGTGGAGTCAAACTTGAAACGTTCAGAGAAGCCATCCTCTTGAAGATCATCCTCAAAGCACATAAGCGTCAGCCCTTTCCATGTACGCCGACAAGTTTCATGGGCAACAAAGGCATTCTTGGTGGCAAGATTGCGAATGCGGTTGACATCCACCAAGAGGCTTTTCATTTGACGCTTTAGCCAGTCATGATGCCGATCCTGTTTCTGATGAAGAGCAACTAGAAGCTCTCAGACATTGAGAACACGAGATCGCTTCTTGGGCCGTTGGGCAATGGTGCTTTCAGTGGCTTCAGTGAGGGCACGATGAGGTGCACGTTTAGTGCCAGCCAGAGGATAAACACGAGTGACTGCTTCAACTCCTTCAATGTTCTGAGAGAAACTTTGATGCTCCGCATTTTGAAGACTAAGAGGCTCCTTGGCAGGCTCTGGATAGAGGGCTTCAACGGACATATCCACGTCAGGCATAAAGATCCGATGATTGCGAGCAGAGGGCTGATATGAGATAGCTGAGTGGAGTTTGATCAGCCGCATTATTCATGGAGCGTAGAACTTCAAGCCAAAAAGATCAGATCCTGAAGCAGCAAGTTGGCGGATGAAGAAGTCTTGTGCGTTGAAGCATTTGTCGTGAAGAATATAGAAGACCACAATCTTCATTGCACCTTCCAGCTTTGCATATGGGGAATGTCCTTTGATGGGCCAGAGAGTTCGCCTTAAAATGTGATAGATGGTCCTTGGCAGATACTCCAGGTCTTCAACAAGGAACTCCTTAGGATATGCAGCGTCTTGTGGCAAAGGCTTCATCATGCTGAGCATCTGACTCATGTTCGGTTCAGGCTTCTGAAAGATGCTCTCCATAGCTTCACTGTGAAGTTGACATCCAGGTTCATAGAGATCTCCAGGAGAGGGCAGACCAGTGATCTCAATGATATCAAAGGCTTTGGCTTCGTGATGAACATTTCCTGTCATCCACTCAAGGACCCAAGTCTTCGGATCTCTGTTGTAACCACGTATGTGAAGAGTGGCATAAAATTGGAGCAGCAACTCTTCGTTCCAGTGCTCTTGGTCGGTGACGAAAGGTAACAATCCAACCTCTTTGAAGCAATCCAGAGCTTCTTCCAAGCAGGGCAGACCAGCTATTGCTTCGGTGTCAAGACGCATATGTGGGAAGATGCGACCTTGATTGTACAGAATGCAGGAGTAATAGCTTCGCTGAGGCTTATGCTCTATATGATAGTCAAACTGAGGACCAGCAGCAGGCGCAGTAACAGAAGCAGTAGCATCATTGGCTTCGCTGACTTCTGGTTCTTGGGTTGGTGTAGGCTCCACATTTGCTTCAGCCATGACAGCGTCAGTGGCTTCATTGGTGTTGGTGGTGGCAGCCTCAAGATTTTCTACCTCCACTTGATGAGCTGGAGGGTCAGGCATAGACACGTTCTCCACGAGAACAACTTCGTCAGTAGTTGGGGGAGTGGGGACACGTTCTTCTTCTTGGGTGTCATCGGCTGATGCAGCCGGAATGTCTTCAGCAGCTTTAGCTTCAGATTCAGAGACTGGAGGCCTTGGTCCTTTGCGAAGCCTGCGTAACGCTGGCGACGCTTTTAGAGAAGGAGTTGGCTGGGCCTCAAGGTCATCTTCTTCTTGTTCTTGTGGGTGATCAGCCCATGATGCATCCTGAGCAATTGGCGTCATAGGACGACCAATGCTGATGAGTTCGCTGTGCGTAAGCACAGGCGATGATACCTGTTGGTGCTCGATCTAAGGAAGAACTGCATCATCTTCAACATGGTCATGGTGACCAATGTCTTTAGCAGCAGTGGGATCAGCTGCTGGAAAGTCTTCAGCTTCATGAGCCTCTGTGAAAGCAGGCTCATGGACAGTCAGTTGGCGCTCTTGATGTTCAGCGGCAGGGCGAACCATGGAGATGGGTTCAACAATTAAGGGCTCTGTGGGAGCAGCCCGTTCCTTCTTGGTCTTCCGCTTCTTCTTGGAGGGAGCAGGAGCAGAGGCTTCAGGATGTTTCCTCTTTCTGGCTTCAGCCTCAGCAGTCCTCGTCTTCTTCAGTTCTGTAGTGGTAGACCTGGCTTTTGGCTTCGAGCCAGTCATGCTGGTTGGGAAGACAACGGGATGTGCTTCCTGCCTTGGTGCGTCGGGTTCGTCCATAGCAGGCTTCTTCTGCTTCTACTTTGCAGCCATCCTGGGGTCGATGCTAGGACGACCAAGCGCCTTGCGCTTTTCAGCCTCATTGTAGGCTTGCACACTCTTGTCAGCCAGGATCTTTATGCGCTCATGAGAACCTTGAGTTTCTGCACGTTTCTCGAGAAAGGCTTCTTTGAGCTCGTGCAGCATAGTCTTGAAGTTTTTCACCTCTTGCACGCTGAGCTTGGCCATGTGCTTCTTGAACTGGGCTTTCTCAAAGTCAATCTTTTGCTTCAGTTCGACGATATGCTGAGCTAGAGCTAGCTCTGAAGAAATGGCGCCATGGAAGGCGACACTGAGGCCAATTGGAAGTTGCAGATCTTCAAAGCTGAGGTTGGGCATGTCAAACCACTCATCAATAAAGTTGTGGATGATTGCCACGTCAAAGAGAGGCAGATCATTGAAGATTTCTGATTCTTCTTTGCTCTTGATCAGTTGCTCAAGAGCGTCATCTGCAAGATCTTCATCACTGGACAGATCAATGGCATCGTTGCGCAGAATAGCAGCAGCAGTCAGTTCTTGGCTGGTGTGTGGCAGAGGCATCTTGACTTTCTGGGGCTTGGAGATGCGTGACAGATCTTCGGACTGCACACTGTCTTCAGGAGGTGCAGTAGCCAGTGGCTTTGCCCGTGAAATTTTTGGTGCTGAGGCAGGCTTTGAGGCTTTAGGCTGCTTCAGTTTCTTTGGCTTCGGCGCTGCAGGCGCTTCATCTGATTCAGCGTCATCTGCAGGCTCATTCACGGCTGTCCCTTGAACCACGATATGAGTGATGAGACCTTCCAGGTTGTAGAAGGGCCTAACAAGATTGGGTTCAGCTTCGCGGGTGCCATCGGCACGGGGAGCAGAGGGACCAGGGTTGAAGTCTAGTCCCAATGACTTCTTGTTCTGCTTCGCCGAATTCTGGGCAAACTGGAAGTTGCGCTTGAACAGATTGTCGTCACGACACCATAGCAGTGACGATGGGTTAGCATCCGCAGGCTGTGGTCCACGGACCATGCAGGGATAGAAGCCTTGTTCAATGGCTTCATCTCTGGACCTGGGTTGAAGATTTTTGTAGAGGATGTCTCCCATGGTCGCTTGATGGCATTCTTCTCAGCATATTCCTTTGTCACAAACCTGTACTTGAACCACTGTTCTGCCCAATATCGTCGAATCCATTGGATTCGTGTCTTGCGCTGATTGTAATCCTTTTCAGGATCTGTCTTGTACAGCTCTGAGAGGTCATCTGGCAGATCTCTTGATGTTTCTCCTCGACGCTTTCTGCCACCCTTCCTTGCTGGTTTCTCTGCAGCCATGAACTTTAAACTGAATGGCTTCAATACATTCAAAGGCTTCAAGGGTTGTCGCTTGCTGGACAAACAGGAACTGGCTTCGGGAGAATTTATGTGATGCTGTAAGAATTCTGCAAATGAATGCAGACTATGAGAACCAAGGGATTCTCCCACGGACATGTACCTGTGACAGCATTAAGGTGCGAGGGAAGGGGAAGAGGTCATATGCATTCTCAGAAGATTTTGAAGATAAATCAGTTTAGAAGACATTGACCTCATCGTGTGAAGACATTCACTCATAGATAAGGAGTTGGTTCCAGATTTGTACGAATACATGGATCAGTACAAGTGAGGAATCTAACTACTTTGTGAAGCATAAGTGAATATACTAGGCATATTATGAGATGCAGTATGAAATAGATCCAACTTGTGTGAACAGAAACTACTTGTGGTAGAAAGTGACGAATCTATAGGATCAAAGGGGCTGTAAAAAGGAAGTTTTATTTACCACACGAAGAACTGCTAGACGGAGTGGAAGAGGAGGCCGAGCAGTTCGATCGTCCGTGCCCTAACATGGCGACAGAGGACACCTACGGCGACTACGGAGAAGACGATGTCCGCGGTCAACGTGAAGACGGCGTCCGAGAGGTTGCGGCAGCTAAGCGCTTCATCGCCGGCGTCGTCGAGGGCTAGCGGTGGCGCTAGGGTTCGTGCGAGAGTGGAAGAAGAGATAATGACTGTGGTGAGCCGTGTATTTATAGGGACAGGGGCGGCTCAGTGTAATATATTACACAGGTGCCCCTGGCGATTCACATCTGAGGAACACGTGGCCATCATGCAGCATATCGGAGATTGTTCCACGTCCCACGCACGCCTGGATTGTCGGGTGGTCATTCCCACTTCTTCGGGTTTCAGGTGGAGGAATTAGCATTGAAAGTGGACATAATGTTTGTCTCTGTATCTTCTGCTGACAAGGACGCAGAGAAGACATTTGACAGTTTCAAGAGAATGCATATGATTTGGAGAGATAGAGTTTGAGATAGAAAGCATAGAGAGGTTAGGGTCCGATCACATTCACTTAGTTCAAAAGATTCAACAAGAAGACATAGCTATAAGTGAATGCTGTAGAGGACAAAACACTAGTATATATATAATCAACATAGTGAAGATAATCATGAAGACATGTTGAGATTGAAGCCAAACCAAATGTGAAGACATAGCAAATGTAACGCCATGAGTGAAACACTTCAAACAGAACATTTGGTGGTGGCGTTACCCACCGTATAGGAAGTATTAGACCCAGACACGGCGCATAATTATCGTGGCGCTCCGAAGTCAAATTCCTCATTAATGTATTCACACTTATAATGCATGTCTTCATTGATTGAAGATATACTTTACTTCGTGTGTTGCACATCTAAGTCATCAATATGCATAAGTGTTAGGATGTGTGCCTGATCACAGGACATTTGAGGATTCCAAGATATTTAGCTCACACCGTAACTTGCAAAATCTCTTCTCATCCAAGGGCTTGGTGAAGATATCTTCCAATTGCTCTTCAGTGTTGACGTGTATGATATCAATATCTTCCTTCACAACATGATCTCTGAGAAAGTGATGACGAATCTCAATGTGCTTTGTCTTCGAGTGCTGAACTGGGTTATTGGCAATCTTGATGGCGCTTTCGTTGTCGCAGTAGAGTGGCACTTGCTTCAAATGAATGCCATAGTCTTTGAGTGTTTGCTTGATCCACAGAAGCTGAGCGCAGCAAGATCCAGCAGCAATGTATTCAGATTCAGCAGTGGAGAGAGATACACAGTTCTGCTTCTTTGAGGACCAACATACAAGTGATCGTCCCAGAAAATGACATGTGCCTGATGTAGACTTGCGATCCACCTTGTCACCAGCATAATCAGCATCCGAGAATCCAACCAGATCAAACTCTGAGCCCTTTGGATACCATAATCCTAGAGTTGGGGTGTAAGCCAAATATCGAAGAATTCGCTTCACAGCTAAGTGATGCGATTTCTTTGGTGCCGCTTGGAATCAAGCACACATGCAAACACTAAGCATAATATCTGGCCTAGATGCACATAGATAAAGTAAAGAACCAATCATGGAGCGGTATACCTTTTGATCGAACTCTTTACCATTGTCGTCGGGACCCAGATGATGTTTTGCTGGCATTGGCATCGTGAAGCCTTTGCATTCTTGCATACCGAACTTCTTCAGGCAATCTTTGAGATACTTCTCTTGAGATATAAAGATGTCGTTGCGTTGCTGACGTATCTGAAGACCAAGGAAGAACTTCAGCTCACCCATCATGGACATCTGATATTGCTCTTGCATCATATATCCAAACTCTTCACTGTATTTCTGATTGGTGCAGCCGAAGATAATGTCATCCACATATATTTGGCACACAAACAGTCCACCATCATATGTCTTCGTGAAGAGAGTGGGGTCGAGGGAACCAGGTGTGAAGCCTTTGCTCTTCAGGAAGTATTTGAGTGTGTCATACCAAGCCCGAGGGGCTTGTTTGAGGCCATACAGTGTCTTGTTGAGCTTGTATACCATGTCAGAATGTTTTGGATCTTCAAAGCCAGGCGGTTGTGCAACATACACTTCTTCTTCAATCTTGCCATTAAGAAAAGCGCTCTTCACATCCATTTGATATAAAAGTATGTTATGATGATTTGCATAGGCCAGCAGTATGCGTATGGCTTCAAGTCGAGCCATAGGAGCAAATGTTTCATCGAAGTCAATCCCTTCAATTTGAGTATATCCTTGAGCAACGAGATGAGCTTTGTTTCCGACAACTTAACCATGCTCATCTTGCTTGTTGCGATATATCCATTTGGTGCCTATTATATTGTGCTTCCGAGGATCAGGACGCTTAACCAGTTCCCATACATTATTCAGCTCAAACTGTTGAAGCTCTTCTTGCATAGCTTGAATCCATTCAGGTTCCATGAAGGCTTCTTCAACTTTCTTGGGTTCTGTTATTGAGACGAATGCGAAGTGCCCACAGAAATTTGCTAGCTGTGTTGCCCTTGAACGAGTGAGTGGACCTGGTGCATTGATGCTATCAATTATTCTCTCAATTTGCACTTCATTTGCAACACGAGGATGTACAGGACGAAGATTTTGCTCTTACTGATCATTGTCATTGTTAGAGGGATTGTCTTCAGGCTGAGCATTGTCTTCAGGTTGATCAGGTGCGGAGATGATAAGTTCCTCTTCAGGTTGAGCTTCAGAGGGTATGATTTCTCTAGTTCCCATAAGTTTGATTGATTCACTGGATGGAACTTCATCTAGCACATTTGGCAGGTGCTCTCTTTGTGAGCCGTTAGTCTCATCGAACCGCACATCCACTGTTTCAACCACTTTATAATGAAAGAGATTAAAGACTCTGTAGGAGTGCGAATCCTTTCCATATCCAAGCATAAAACCCTCATGTGCTTTTGGTGCAAATTTTAAGGTGTGATGTGGATCCTTGATCCAGCACCTGGCGCCAAATACTCTGAAGTAACTGACATTTGGCTTCTTGCCAGTAAGGAGCTCATAAGATGTCTTGTTCAGAAGCTTGTGAAGATAGACACGGTTGATTATATGGCATGCAGTATCAATGGCTTCAGGCCAGAATTTTCTTAGAGTCTTGTATTCATCAAGCATCGTTCGGGCCATCTCAATGAGTGTTCTGTTCTTGCGTTCGACGATGCCATTCTGCTATGGCATGTACGGAGCTGAGAATTCATGTGTGATGCCCAAAGTATCAAGATATGTATCAAGGCTAGTGTTCTTGAATTCAGTGCCATTGTCACTTCTGATGTGCTTTATCTTGGTGCCATAGTTGTTCATTGCTCGATTGGCGAAGCGTTTGAAGACATCGTGCACTTCAGTCTTGTAGAGGATTATATGCACCCAAGTATATCTAGAGTAATCGTCAACAATGACAAAGCCATAGAGACAAGCAGTAGTAGTAAGAGTTGAGTAATGAGTGGGACTGAAAAGATCCATGTGGAACAGTTCGAAGGGTCGAGTCGTTGTCATGATTGTCTTCGAGGGATGCTTGGCCCTCGTCATCTTTCCTGCTTCACAGGCACCGCATAAGTGATTTTTCTTGAACTTGACGCCCTCGATGCCTATGACATGCTTCTTCTTTGCAAGGGTGTGCAGGTTCCTCCTGCCAGCATGCCCTAGCCTCCGATGCCAGAGCCAGCATTCTGAAGCTTTTGCTAGAAGACATACGGCAAGCTGTGGTCCTGCTGAGAAATCTACCACGTACAAATCATCTTTCCGATACCCTTCAAACACTAGAGACTTGTCAGATTCCATTAGAACAAGGCAACGATATTTTCCAAACATCACAATCATGTTTAAATCGCAAAGCATTGAGACAGACATTAAGTTGAAACCAAGGGATTCAACAAGCATGACTTTATCCATGTGTTGATCCTTTGAGATTGCAACTCTACCTAGACCCAATACCTTACTTTTACCAGTGTCAGCAAATGTGATGTGACTTTTGTCGGATGGACGTAAGGTTGAGTCCATAAGAAGGCTTCTCTTGCCAGTCATGTGATTGGTACACCCACTATCAATAATCCATTCTGAAGCTGATTGTGTCGTACCCTACAGTGCAATTAGGGGATAGGCTTCACGAAGAGAATTGTGAAGCAAAAACATTTGACGAACCAGTGGGTTATGAAAGCTTAGGTCGAGATTTTGACTGATAGGGCGAGTAGCAAGCGATTCAGGAACAAAGTACATGTAAGTGCATCTAGTGCCGCCCCTAGTTGGTTTTAGAGTATTGACGACAAACCTAGTTGAGGGACTAATGTGTTTGTGAGAATTGCAGGATAACACAGGTAGAAGTCCCTCATTGATTCGGTTTTCCTACCAGAGATGACCCCTAAAAATGTATGAAGACATTGATGTCAAAGGTGGTATATGAAGATATTCACATTGAAGACTATGACAAGAGAAGACACCGCATGAAGCCTATGGAGCTCGAAGACTTAGATCTTTCGTAGTTCTTTTTCTTCTGTGTTGAGTCATAGGAACCACCGTACTGTTAAGTGGGGTCCAAGAGAACCAGTCAGAATGACTGAAGTGATGCTTAAACAAAACCTATGTCTTCGAGTGAAGACTATGAGAGCGAATCTTGTCCAGAGTCGGACAAGTGAGGCTTGCTTGTAGCCCAAGTAAAGTTGTCGTGTGAGTTTGAAATCTGACCGTTGGAACACGTGTCAGTTCCTTAGTGACCCAGGGTCATTTCAAACAAATCAGGTCGAGTTGCCTAGTGGCTATAAATAGCCCACCCCCTACAACCATAAATGGTTGGCTGCTCAGATTCAGAGTACGGCTTTTGTCGTTTGAGAGCAACCCACCTCGAAGCCTTTGAGAGAGAGAATTCCTTGCGAGGATAAAGCCCTAACCACCGAGAGCCAAAGAGAATTAGGCATCACTTAAGTCGTCTTGTCTGTGTGATCTGAAGACTTATTACACTTGAGGACTGTGCATCCTCCAGCTGGTTAGGCGTCGCGTTCTGAGCATCCAAGAGACATTGTGGATCGCCGGTGAACGAAGTTTGTGAAGGTTTGGGAGTCTACCTTGAAGACTTACCTAGCCGCCCTAACCAGACGTACAGTTGTCACAGCAACTGGAACTGGTCCAACACATCATTGTCTTCAACGAGTCACTGGTTTCATCCTTCCCTTCTCTTTACGTACTGTTACTCCTTGTGAAGTCATTGTATGATTGCACTATCTTTTATCTTCACTGAGTGACTGCTTGTTCTGTTTGGCTTCATAATATCTTCCTACCTGATCCTTACTACATTGCAGCTATTAGTCATTGTGCTTTCACTCTATTGAATACTTGACTATGGCTTGCCTAGTGTAGTCTACCTTCCGCTGCAGGGTAATAGGTTCATTTCTACTGTTTGTCTTCATAACTTCCACGTTTTGAAGACTTTCATGAAAATCGCCTAATCACCCCCCCTCTAGTCGATATAACGCACTTTCAGTACATAATAAGACCATTTGGGCATTTGATCTTGCGCCCTACAAGATGTTTAAGGTCCCCAGCAATAGCGTCAGACGATTTTGGTTTTCTGCTAGAGACCCTTCCCTGCAAAAGAGAGTTAAGCTTTCTTAGCCACCCACATCTTCAAGGGTGGCTTTGAAGCAATGAGTCTAAGTGCAGCATCTGAGAACTTTGGCTTTGGAGCCCTAGCAAAAAGTCTTGCAGGTGGACAATAGTACTCATAAGAATAAGCAGAATAGTTCTTGGTCTTATGAACATGGCGGTTTGATGAACCACACTCATATTCATAGGCCTGAGTATGGCTTCCCTGCAAAACATTTGCGTTAGTGCGACTCAGGTGAGTCCTCTGTCTATATGAAGCCTTTGGACCGTATGAAGCCTGTGGTCTGGGGTTGTCTTCTTCACCTATGGTGTCATGATGACATTCACAGAAAGATTCTCCAAACACTTTTTCGACACCCAGATCTTCTTCATAGGCGGTCCATTCCTGCAGTTAGTACCAATATACTTGGCAAACACTTCACCATTCTGATTCTTAAACAGTTTATAGTTTGCATCAAAGGATTCATCAATAACAATGGGATTAGCACAAGTGAAGCCAGATAGGGTGGATGGATCCGCTGAAGGTTCCTTTGCAGCAACCCATGTGGTTTTGGGGTACTGCTCAGGTTTCCAGTAAGAGCCATCATCATTCATTTTCCTTTCGAACCCAACACCCTCTTTCCTAGGGTTTCGGTTCAGGATCTGCCTTTTGAGGACATCACATAGTGTCTAATGCCCTTTGAGAATTTTGTACATCCCTGTTTCAAGCAGTGTCTTCAACCTAGCATTCTCATCAGCAATAGCAGTGGTATCCTCAGCAGAGGGGTTAGTTACCACATCAACAGTTGAAGATATTGCAATAGTAGCAGCAGTAGAACATTCAACAACAAAGGTAGCGTTATCACGCTCAATGCATTTAAGACATGGTGGTTCAAATCCTTCCTGAGCGGAACTGATCTGTTTGGCGCGAAGTGACTCATTTTCCTTTTGAAGATCTTCATGAGCCGCTCTCAATTTCTCAAGATCTTGCTTCCTTTGAAGATAATCATAGGAAAGCCTTTCATGAGTTGTTGAGAGCATTTCATGACGACTTTCAAGTTCCTCATACTTAACATGAAGATTTTTTATGACTTCAATTAAGGACTAAGATCGAGTCATTTCAGCGTCTAACGGATCATCGCTTTTGTCTAACAGTTTTTGAATATGTTCCATGGCTTTTTGTTGTTCAGTTGCAATTTTAGCAAGTGTTTTGTAGCTGGGTTTGGAATCACAATCAGAGTCATCTTCACTAGATGTTTGATAGTGAGTAGTGCGTGTGTTTACCTTGGCACCGCGTGCCATGAAGCAGTAGGTAGGAGCGGAGTAGTCCTTGTCATTTGCATCGGTGTCGGTGATGAAGTTGTTGTCTTCAGTGTTGAAGATGGACTTGGCAACGTATGCTGTAGCCAGACTCGCAACGCCAGAATCGGACTCCTCCTCAGACTCCACCTCCGCCTCCTCAGAAGCGGACTCCTCCTCTGAATCCATTTCCTTGCCAACAAACGCACGTGCCTTTCCAGATGAGCTCTTCTTGTGTGATGAAGACTTGGAGGAAGACTTGGAGTATTTCTTCTTCTTCTTGTCGTCAGAGTCATACTCCTTGCCCTTCTTCTTCTTCTTGTTCTCATTGTCCCACTACGGACACTCAGAGATGTAGTGGCCAGGTTTCTTGCACTTGTGGCATGATCTTTTCTTGTAGTCATGAGCAGAAACTTCATCATTCCTTGAGCTTGATCATGAAGACTTTTTGAAGCCTTTCTTCTTGGTGAATTTTTGGAACTTCTTCACAAGCATAGCAAGCTCATTTCCAATGTCTTCAGGATCATTAGAACTGTTGTCAGATTCTTCTTCAGACGTGGAGACAACTTTTGCCTTCAAGGCACGAGTTCGCCCATAGTTGGGACCGTAGATGTCTCTTTTCTCAGAAAGCTGAAACTCGTGTGTGTTGAGCCTCTCAAGTATGTCAGACGGATCGAGTGTCCTGAAGTCAGGACGTTCTGGAATCATCAGGCCTAGGGTGTCAAACGAGCTGTCAAGTGATCTCAGGAGTGTCTTGACGACTTCATGCTTGGTGATCTCAGTGGCGCCGAGAGCTTGAAGCTCATTTGTGATGTCAGTGAGTCGATCAAATGTGAGTTGGACATTCTCATTGTCATTTATCTTGAAGCGGTTGAAGAGGTTGCGAAGGACATTGATTCTCTGATCTCTCTGGGTTGAGACGCCTTCATTGACCTTGGAGAGCCAGTCCCAGACTAGCTTAGATGTTTCCAAAGCACTTACACGGCCATACTGTCCTTTGGTTAGATGACCACAGATGATGTTCTTGGCAGTGGAGTCCAGTTGAACGAACTTCTTGACATCAGCAGCGGTGACACCTTCACCAGCCTTGGGTGCCATTCTTGACGACATACCATAGGTCGACATCAATGGCTTCAAGATGCATGCGCATCTTATTCTTCCAGTAGGGATATTCAGTTCCATCAAAGATGGGGCATGCAGCGGAGACTTTAATTATCCCTGCAGTCGACATAGCTAAAACTCCAGGTGGTTAAATCGAATCACACAGAACAAGGGAGTACCTTGCTCTGATACCAATTGAAAGTGCGTTATATCAACTAGAGGGGGGTGAATAGGCGATTTTTATGAAGTCTTCAAAATGTGGAAGTTTCGAAGACAAACAATAGAAATAAACCTATTACCATGCAGCGGAAGGTAGACTACACTAGGCAAACCATAGTCAACTATTCAATGAAGTGAAAGCACAATGACTAATAGCAGCTAGGTAGTAAGGATCAGGTAGGAAGATATTATGAAGCCAATCAGAATAAGCAGTCACTCAGTGAAGACAAAACATAATACAATCATACAATGACTTCACAAGGACCAACACTAAGTAAAGGGAAGGGAAGGATGAAACCAGTGACTCATTGAAGACAATGATTTGTTAGACCAGTTCCAGTTGCTGTGACAACTGTACGTCTGGTTAGGGTGGCTAGGTATTTAAACCTGAGGACACACAGTCCCGGACACCCAGTCCTGAACACGCAGCTCAGGACACCCAGTCCTCACCGTATTCCCCTTGAGCTAAGGTCACACAGACCTCGCCCAATCACTCTGGTAAGTCTTCAAGGTAGACTCCTAAACCTTCACAGACTTCGTTCACCAGCAATCCACAATGACTCTTGGATGCTCAGAACGCGACGCCTAACCGGCTAGAGGATTCACAGTCCTCAAGTGTAATAAGTCTTCAGATCACATAGACAGGAAGACTTAAGTGATGCCTAACACTCTTTGGCTCTGGGTGTTTAGGGCTTTATCCTCGCAAGGAATTCTCTCTCAAAGGCTTCGAGGTGGGTTGCTCTCAAACGACAAAAGCCGTACTCTAACTCTGAGCAGCCAACCGTTTATGGTTGTAGGGGGTGGGCTATTTATAGCCACTAGGCAACCCGACCTGATTTGTCTGAAATGACCCTGGGTCACTAAGGAACTGACACGTGTTCCAACGGTCCGATTTCAAACACACACGACAACTTTACTTGGGCTACAAGCAAAGCTGACTTGTCCAACTCTGGACAAGATTCGCTCTCATAGTCTTCACTCGAAGACATAGGATTTTGGTTAAGCATCACTTCAGTCATTCTGACTGGTTCTCTTGGACCCCACTTAACAGTACGGTGGTTCCTATGACTCAACAAAGAAGAAAAAGAACTACGAAAGATCTAAATCTTCGCGCTCCATAGTCTTCATGCGATGTATTCTCTTGTCATAGTCTTGAATGTGAATGTCTTCACATACCGCCTTTGACTTCAATGTCTTCATACATTTTTAGGGGTCATCTCTAGTAGGAAAACCGAATCAATGAGGGACTTCTACTTGTGTTATCCTGCAATTCTCACAAACACATTAGTCCCTCAACTAGGTTTGTCGTCAATACTCCAAAACCAACTAGGGGTGGCACTAGATGCACTTACACCCTGGGTCACTAAGGAACTGACACGTGTCCAACAGTCGGATTTCAAACACACATGGCAGCTTGACTTGGGCTACAAGTAAAGCTGGCTCATCCAACTCTGGATAAGATTTACTCTCATTGTCTTCGCTCGGAGACATAGGATTTTGGTTGTTCACTTGGACCCCACTTAACAGTACGGTGGTTCCTATGACTCAAGAAAGAAGAAAATGAAACTACGAAAGAAACTACGTCTTCGCACTCCATAGTCTTCATGTGAATGTCTTCACATGTCATTATCTTCAATGTGAATGTCTTCATGTACCACCATTGTCTTCATTGTCTTCATACATTTTTAGGGGTCATCTCTGGTAAGTAAACCGAATCAATGAGGGACTTCTACCTATGTTATCCTGCAGTTCTGATAAACACATTAGTCCCTCAACGACGTTTGTCGTCAATACTCCAAAACTAAGTAGGGGTGGCACTAGATGCACTTACAGGTAACCTGCGAAGTATATAAACCAATAGGAATCCTCCTAAAGCAGCAAGGTAGGATAATTTCACATCCATATATTAGCACAGTTGGCTACAACTACTGGGGCAAGACGGGAGGTTGCGAGTTCGACCCCCTACGACCATTCATTTTTCGCCACTCCATAATCAACATAGAAGGCGTGGAGCAGGCCCAACTTATCCCACGCGCTCGGCCCATGAACGAATTCTGCATGAACCAAAGGTCCAATGAAACAAACTGTTTTTATCACATGGTGGCCAGAGGAAAAAATTAGTACTACCCCAGAAAGTGAAAATTCTTGAAAAAATTATATATATATATAGACATGCGGGGTTGGAGTACTGTATATGAGTTTTTTTCTTATTATGGTGAAAAAAACATGCCAAAGTTCCTTATTTTTAGAGGAACCGTTTTTTAGCAAAAGCAACTAGGCTTTATTAAGTTGAAATAATGTTTATAGGAATGGAGTTCTCATCATGAGGAACTCCCAGCCATACATGGCTATCAGGAGAAAGGGAAATGCCAAACCTAGCTAACCTATGGGCTTCGGAATTCGAAGCTAAATTAAAAGTTTTACAATAATCGTTAATCTCTCTGATGATGCTTCCGTAGTTTCCTCATGCGCCTTGGCTGATGTGGTTGGCAACTTGCTTGCAATCCAAACCAATGAATAATGGGTGCATACCCAAATCCTCTGCTAAGGACAAAGTGGAAGTGCTAGTGATCGACTAGAGGGGGGGTGAATAGGCGATTTTTATGAAAGTCTTCAAAACATGGAAGTTTCGAAGACAAACGATAGAAATAAACCTATTATCATGCAGCGGAAGGTAGACTACACTAAGCAAGACATAGTCAAGTATTCAATGAAGTGAAAGCACAACGACTAATAGCAGCTAGGCAGTATAGATCAGGTAGGAAGATAGTGTGAAGCCAATCAGAACAAGCGGTCACTCAGTGAAGACAAAAGATAATGCAATCATACAATGACTTCACTAGAGGCAACAGTAAGTAAAGGAATGGGAAGGATGAAACCAGTGACTCGTTGAAGACAATGATTTGCTGGACCAGTTCCAGTTGCTTTGACAACTGTACGTCTGGTTAGGGAGGCTGAGATTCAACTCAGAAGACTGTGTCTTCATCTTATTCCACTTGAGCTAAGGACACCCAGTCCTTGCCCAATCACTCTGGTAAGTCTTCAAGGTATACTTCCAAACCTTCACAGACTTCGTTCACTGGCGATCGACAATGACTCTTGGATGCTCAGAACGCGACGCCTAACCGGCTGGAGGATTCACAGTCCTCAAGTGTAATAAGTCTTCAGATCACACAGACAGGAAGACTTAAGTGATGCCTACCACTCTTTGGCTCTGGGTGTTTAGGGCTTTATCCTCGCAAGGAATTCCCTCTCAAAGGCTTCGAGCTGGGTTGCTCTCAAACGACAAAAGCCGTACACTAACTCTAAGCAGCCAACCGTTTATAGCCACTAGGCAACCCGACCTGATTTGTCCGAAATGACCCTGGGTCACTAAGGAACTGACACGTGTTCCAACAGTCAGATTTCAAACACACACGACAACTTTACTTGAGCTACAAGCAAAGCTGACTTACCCAGCTCTGGATAAGATTTGCTCTCATTGTCTTTGCTCGAAGGCATAGGATTTTGGTTAAGCATCACTTCAGTCATTCTGACTGGTTCACTTGGACCCCACTTAACAGTACGGTGGTTCCTATGACTCAACAAAGAAGAAAAAGAACGACGAAACAACTAAGTCTTCGCGCTCCATAGTCTTCACTCGATGTCTTCTCTTGTCATAGTCTTCAATGTGACTGTCTTCACATACCACCTTTGACTTCAATGTCTTCATACATTTTTAGGGGTCATCTCTGGTAGGAAAACCGAATCAATGAGGGATTTCTACCTGTGTTATCCTGCAATTCTCACAAACACATTAGTCCCTCAACCAGGTTTGTCGTCAATACTCCAAAACCAACTAGGGGTGGCACTAGATGCACTTACAATCTCCCCCTTTTTGGTGATTGATGACAAACCGGTTGAAGTTTTCAACGGGGAATAAAATATGTGAAATTGTAAAGGATAGGGTATTGTCTTCATAAGTTGCAAAGGCTCCCCCTGAAGATGTGCATATAAGTTATTTGCTCTTGGAATGCAAATGCACATGGCAGGTTGTACTTGTGAAGATCCTGTTCAACCTATGATGACAATTCATCATGCATGATATGATGTAACATAGATAATGGCATGCATAATGGAAAATGGACGTCTGCAAAATGATCTGAGTGCGGAATTTATCATCGCATCACATAATAGCAAATAAGTAGCAGACGACCATCGAGTTTAAGTGTTACAACTCAAAGAACCAAATGTATCGAAAACGAGAGTTGTAAGCACTTGGCAAAAGTAGAAAAAAATAAAGCAACCACCCATATGTAGCAAAAAAAATAAAGCAACCACCCATATTGACCCGCTTGAAGACTATCAACTCATATGCTTCTCCTCCTTTTGTCAATGAGGACCAAAAAGGTTTGAAGACATAGAGCACCTACTCGTTCCCATGAGGTGCAGGCGAGGCAGCAGGGTCATCGTTGAGATCCGGTGGTGCAGAGAAACTTGGTGCAGTGTCAACACGCGTTGAAGTTGGAGGAGGTGAAGTTGCATCATCTTGGTCATCAATGACTCTGGCATTCACTGTCGCAGCTGAGGACGAGTAGTCAGAGTCTTCAAGTGAGGGAGTCCGACGCAAGTGAGCATTTTTGGGAGGAGTTGAGTCAAACTTGAACCGCTCGGTGAATCCATCGTCTTGCAGATCAGCTTCAGCACTAAGTAAGGTCAAACTCTTCCATGACCTCCGACAGGTTTCATGAGTGACAAAGGCATTCTTGGTGGAAAGATTGCGAATGCGGTTGACATCCACCAAGAGGCTTTGCATCTGACGCTTAAGCCAGTCGTGATGTTTGTCCTGTTTCTGATGCAGCGCGACGAGAAGCTCTCGGTCATTTAGGACACGAGATCGCCTTTGAGGCCTTTGCGCAATGGTGCTTCCAGTGGCGTCAGTCTGAGCGCGAGGGGCACGTGTATTACCAACAAGAGGATAAACACGAGAAACTGCTGGAACTCCTTCAATAGGCTGGGTGAAGCTTTGGTGATCAACATTGTGAAGATAAATGGTATCCTTAGCCGGCTCTGGGTAAATAGCTTCAACTGACAGATCAACCTCTGGCAAGAATATGAGATGATTGCGCGCAGATGGCTGATAGTTGAAGGCAGAGTGACGCTTGATAAGACGCATGACCCATGGAGCATAGAATTTCAACCCAAAGATGTCGGAGCCAGATGCAGCCAACTGCCTGATGAAGAAGTCTTGAGCATTGAAGTTGATGCCATCGAAGATATAGAAAACCAAAGTCTTCATTGCTCCTTCAAGCTTTGCTGCAGATGAATGTCTTTTGACAGGCCATAGAGTCTTCCTGATGATATGGTAAAGGGTGCGAGGCAGGTAGTCTAGGTCTTCAACAAAGAACTCAGATGGGTATTCAGCGTCGTGAGGCAGAGGCTTCATCATGCTCAGCATTTGACTCATGTTGGGTTCTGGCTTCTGAAAGATGCTTTCCAAGGCATTTTGGTGTTGTTGACAACCTGGTTCATAGTATTCACCAGGAGTGGGCAGGCCTGTGAGCTCAATGATATCAAGAGCTTTAGCTTCATGATGGACATTGCCTGTAATCCACTCAAGGACCCAAGTCTTTGGATCCCTATTATAGCCTCGAATGTGGAGAGTTGCATAGAACTGTGGCAGAAGCTCTTCATTCCAGTGCTCCTTATCTGTGACAAACTGCAACAGACCAGCATCTCTGAAGCAATCTAACGCTTCTTCAAGGCAGGGCAGGCCAGCTATAGCTTCAGAGTCTAGGCGCATATGTGGAAATATGTGCCCTTGATTGTATAGGACACAGGAATAGTAGCTGCGCTGCTGATAGGTTCTTGGAGCTGTTGAAGAAGGTATTATGTGCCACGAAGCCATTCACATTGAAGACCCCAGGTGAAGTGACAGTGCCTGGGAATCGTGGAAGTATTGGCTTGGGCTTTTGGACTTGAGGTCTGTGCTCGACATGATACTCAAATTGTGGACCCGCAGCAGGTGGAGGAATCAGAACGGGCCAGCGGACCATAACGGGCTGACCACGATCAAATGCCAGCTCAATTGTATGAGGTCTTGGAGGGGGAATAGGAGCATTGGCATTGTCTTCAGGGGCTTCAGGGGCCACATTGGTTTCAGGTGCTTGTACCGCAGGTGCTTCAGCATTAACTTCGGGTGCTGCAGTGGCTTCAGATGCTTGGACTTCAGGCACCGCAGTAGCTTCAGGCACCGTATTAGCTTCAGTCATGACGACGTCATTGGCTTCAGTGGTGATGTTGGTGGCCGCCTCAGGGTTGTTAACCTCCACTTCAGGAGCTGGAGGGTCGGACACGTTCTCCTCGAGAACAACATCTTGGTGGGATGGGGGTGTAGCAACTCTTGCAACTCTTGGTGCTTATTCTTCATCGGCTGATGCAGCCAGAATATCTTCAGCCATTTTGGCATCGGATTCAGACACGTGCATAGTGGGGGTGACTTGGGGCCTTGGTCCTTTGCGAAGCCTACGTAATGCTGGCGACGCTTGTGGAGATGGAGTGTGTTGGGCCTCAAAGTCATCGTCATCTTGCACTGGTGGGGTAGCTTGCGGTTGGGGAGAGCTTGGAGTGTCTTGTCGTTGTGGGTGATCAGCCCACGATGCATCCTGAGCAGTTGGCGTCAGAGGACGACCAATGCTAATGAGTTCAATGTGCGTGAGCACAGGCGATGATACCAATTGGTGCTCGATCTGAGAAAGGACTACATCATCTTCAACATTGTCGTGAGGACCAATGTCTTCAGCTGCGTGGGGTCAACAGCTGGATTATCTTCAGGATTGTCTTCAGCTTCAGGAGCCTCTGTGGAAGCAGGCGCATGAACTATCAACCGGCGCTCTCGATGTTCAGACGCAGGAAGAGCCACTGAGATTGGCTCGACATTAAGGGGCTCTGTGGGAGTAGCCCGATCTCTCTTCTTGGTTTTGCGTTTCTTGGATGGAGGAGCATCATCAGTAGTGCCCTTGGTTTTTCGTTTTCTAGCTTCAGCTTCAGCAGCCCTTATTTTCTTCAGTTCTGAAGCCACTGTGGGGACCTTAGGCTTCGAGCCTGTCATGCTGGCTGGGAAGACAATTGGATGTACTTCATGCCTTGGTGCTTCGGGTTCTGCCACAGCTGGCTTCTTCTTCTTCTTGGCTGCCATTATGGGGTCGATTCCTGGTCGCCCCAAGGCCTTGCGCTTTTCAGCCTCATTGTATCCTTAGACACATTTAGCAGCAAGATCCTTCATGCGCTCACGAGAACCCTTGGCTTCTTCGCGTTTGGTTCAGAAAGCTTCCTTAAGCTCATGTATCATGGTCTGGAAGTTCTGAATGTCTTCAACGTTGAGCTTGGCCATGCGCTTCTTGAACTGAGCCTTTTCATAATCGATCTTATGCTTCAGTTCAACAATCTTCTGAGCTAGAGCCAGCTCAGCAGCAATGGCTCCGTGGAAGGCGATGCTTAGGCCAATCGGAAGCTGAAGATCATCAAATCTAACATTTGGGCTGTCAAACCACTCATCAATGAATGTGTTGATGATTTCAACATCAAAGAGAGGAAGGTCATTGAAGATTTCTGCCTCTTGCTTGCTCTTGATCAGCTGCTCAAGAGCATCATCGTCAAGATCGTCGTCGCTGGACAGATCAATGGCGTCATTGCGCAGAATAGCAGCAGCGGTCAGTGCTTGGCTAGTGGGTTGCAAGGGTATCTTCACTTTGGAGGGCTTGAAGATGCATGACAAATCTTCAGACTGTACACTGTGTTCAGGAGGTGCAGTGGCCAGAGGCTTCGCTTGTGAGGCCTTTGGTGCTGGGGAAGTCTTCGAAGCTTGAGGTTTCTTCAGCTTCTTTGGCTTCGATGGTGCAGGCGCTTCGTCAGAATCAGCGTCATCTGCAGGCTCATCCACGGCTGTCCCTTGAACCATGATATGAGTGATGAGACCTTCTAGGTTGTAGAAGGGCCCAACAAGATTGGGTTCAGCTTCGCGTGTGCCATCGGCACGAGGAGCAGAGGGGCCTGGATTGAAGTCTAATCCCCGTGACTTCTTGTTTTCTTTGGCCGAATTCTTGGCAAATTGGAAGTTGTGCTTGAACAGATTATCGTCGCGGCACCACAATAATGAAGATGGGTCTGCATCTGCAGGCTGTGGTCCACGGACCATGCAAGGATAGAAGCCTTGTTCAATGGCTTCAGCTCTGGACCTGGGTTGAAGATTTCTGTATAGAATGTCTCCCCCTGGTCGTTTGATGGCATTCTTCTCAGCATACTCCTGGGTCACGAACCTGTACTTGAACCACTGTTCTGCCCAATATCTTCGAATCCATTGGATTCGAGTTTTTCGCTGATTGTAGTCCTCCTCTGGATCTGTCTTGTACAGCTCATAGAGGTCAGGAGGCAAATCTCTTGAGGTGTTGCCACAACGTTGTCTGCCACCCTTCCTTGCAGATTTCTCTGGTGCCATGAAGTTTAAACTGAAAGGCTTCAAAGCTGTCAAAGTCTTCCGTCTACTGGTCAGACAAGAATTGGCTTCAGGAGAATTTATATGATGCTGTAAGAATTCTGCAAATGAATGCAGACTATCAGAACCAAGGGATTCTCCCACGGACATGTACCAGTGAGGCAGTGACAGCATTAAGGTGCGAGGGAAGGGGAAGAGGTCATATGCATTCTCAGAAGATTTTGAAGATAAATCAGTTTAGAAGACATTGACCTCATAGTGCGAAGACATTGACTCATAGATAGAGAGTTGGTTCCAGATTTGTATGAATCCACGAATAAGTACAAGTGAGGAATCTAACTACTTTGTGAAGCATAAGTGAACATACTAGGCATATTATGAGATGCAGTATGAAATAGATTCAACTTGTGTGAATAGAAACTGCTTGTGGTAGAAAATGATGAATCTATAGGATCAAAGGGGCCGTAAAAAGGAGGTTTTATTTACCACACGAAGAACTGCTAGACGGAGTGGAAGATGAGGTCGAGCAGTTCGAATCTTCTGTGCCCTAACTTGGCAACGGAGGACACCTACAGCGATGGCGGAGAAGACGATGTCCGCAGTCGGCGTGAAGACGGCGTCGGTGAGGTCGCGTCAGCCAAGCGCTTCGTCGCCGGTGTCGTCGAGGGCTAGCGGTGGCGCTAGGGTTTGTGCGAGAGTGGAAGAAGGGATAATGACTGTGGTGAGGCGTGTATTTATAGGGATAGGGACAGCACAGTGTTATTACACAGGTGCCCCTGGCGATTCACATTTGAAGGACACGTGGCTATCATGCAACACATCGGAGGTTGTTCCACGTTCCCACGCATGCCTGGATTGTCGGGTGGTCGTTCCCACTTCTCTGGGTTTCAGGTGAAAGGATTTAGCATTGAAAACGGATTAATGTTTGTCTCTGTGTCTTCTGCTGAGGATGCAGAGAAGACATTTTGACAGTGTCAATAGAATGCATATGATTTGGATAGATAGACTTAGGAAAGAAGCATAGAGGGGTTAGGGTCCGATCACATTCACTTAGTTTGAAAGATTCAGCAAGAAGACATAGCTATAAGTGAATGCTGTAGAGGACATAAACCAAATCAGTAAGTTGAAGATAAATAGGAGAACTTTTAATCATTAAAGACAAACAAAATGCGAAGACTTTGCAAATGTAACGCCATGAGATAGACACTTCAAAGGGAAAATGTTGATGGTGGCATTATCCACTGTATAGGAAATATTAGACCCAGACACGGCGCACAATTATCGTGGCGCTCCGAAGTCAAATTCCACATTAATATATTCACACTCAGAATGTAAGTCTTCATTGTTTGAAGATATACTTTACTTCGTGTGTTGCACATCTAAGTCATCAACATGCTTAAGTGTTAGGATGTGTGCCTGATCACAGGACATTTGAGGATTCCAAGATATTTAGCTCACACCGTAACTTGCAAAACCTCTTCTCATCCAAGGGCTTGGTGAAGATATCTGCCAATTGCTCATCAGTGTTGACGTGTATGATATCAATATCTTCCTTCATAACATGATCTCTAAGAAAGTGATGACGAATTTCAATGTGCTTTGTCTTCGAGTGCTGAACTGGGTTGTTGGCAATCTTGATGGCGCTTTCGTTGTCACAGTAGAGTGGCACTTGCTTCAGATGAATGCCATAGTCTTTGAGTGTTTGCTTCATCCATAGAAGCTGAGCGCAGCAAGATCCAGCAGCAATGTATTCAGATTCAGCAGTGGAGAGAGATACACAGTTCTACTTTTTTGAAGACCAACATACAAGTGATCGTCCTAGAAAATGACATGTGCCTGATGTAGACTTGCGATCCACCTTGTCACCAGCATAATCAGCATCCGAGAATCCAACTAGATCAAACTCTGAGCCCTTTGGATACCATAATCCTAGTGTTGGGGTGTGAGCCAAATATCTGAGAATTCGCTTCACAGCTAAGTGATGCGATTCCTTTGGTGCCGCTTGGAACCGGGCACACATGCAAACACTAAGCATGATATCTGGCCTAGATGCACATAAATAAAGCAAGGAACCAATCATGGAGCGGTATACCTTTTGATCGAACTCTTTATCATTGTCGTCGGGATCCAAATGGTGTTTGGCTGGCATTGGCGTCGTGTAGCCTTTCCAGTCTTGCATTCCAAATTTCTTCAGGAAATCTTTGAGGTATTTCTCTTGGGATATAAAGATGTCGTTGCATTGCTGACGTATTTGAAGACCAAGGAAGAACTTCAGCTGACCCATCATGGACATCTGATATTGCTCTTGCATCATATATCCAAACTCTTCACTGTATTTCTGATTAGTGCAGCCGAAGATAATGTCATCCACATATATTTGGCACACAAACAGTTCACCATCATATGTCTTCGTAAAGAGAGTGGGATCGAGAGAGCCAGGTTTGAAGCCTTTGCTCTTCAGGAAGTCTTTGAGTGTGTCATACCAAGCCCGAGGGGCTTGTTTGAGGCCATACAGTGCCTTGTTGAGCTTGTACACCATGTCGGGATGTTTTGGATCTTCAAAGCCAGGTGGTTGTGCAACATACACTTCTGCTTCAATCTTGCCATTGAGAAAAACGCTCTTCACATCCATTTGATACAGAAGAATGTTATGATGATTTGCATAGGCCAGCAGTATGCGTATGGCTTCAAGCCTAGCCACAGGAGCAAATGTTTCATCGAAGTCGATCCCTTCAACTTGAGTGTATCCTTGAGCAACGAGACGAGCTTTGTTTCTGACAACTTGACCATGCTCATCCTGCTTGTTGTGATATATCCATTTAGTGCCTATTATATTGTGCTTACGAGGATCGGGACGCTTAACCAGTTCCCAAACATTATTCAGCTCAAACTGTTGAAGCTCTTCTTGCATAGCTTGAATCCATTCAGGTTCCATGAAGGCTTCATCAACTTTCTTGGGTTCAGATATTGAGACGAATGCGAAGTGCCCACAGAAGTTTGCTAGCTATGTTTCCCTTGAACGAGTGAGTGGACCTGGTGCATTGATGCTATCAATTATCCTTTCAATCTGTACTTCATTTGCAACACGAGGATGGACAGGACGAAGATTTTGCTCTTGCTGATCATTGTCATCGTTAGAAGGATTGTCTTCAAGCTGAGCATTGTCTTCAGGTTGATCAGGTGCAGAGATGATAAGTTCCTCTTCAGGCTGAGCTTCAGATGGTATGATTTCTCCAGTTCTCATAAGTTTGATTGATTCACTGGATGGAACTTCATCTAGCACATTTGGCAGGTGCTCTCTTTGCGAGCCGTTAGTCTCATCGAACCGCACATCCACAGTTTCAACCACTTTATAGTGAAAGAGGTTGAAGACTCTATAGGAGTGCGAATCCTTTCCATATCCAAGCATAAAACCTTCATGTGCTTTCGGTGCAAATTTTGAAGTGTGATGTGGATCCTTGATCCAGCACCTAGCGCCAAATACTCTGAAGTAACTGACATTTGGCTTCTTGCCAGTAAGGATCTCATAGGATGTCTTGTTCAGAAGCTTGCGAAGATAAACACGATTGATGATATGGCATGCAGTATCAATGGCTTCAGGACAGAACTTTCTTGGAGTCTTGTATTCATCAAGCATCGTCCGGGCCATCTCAATAAGTGTTCTGTTCTTGCGTTCCATGATGCCATTCTGCTGCGGCATGTACGGAGTTGAGAATTCATGTGTGATGCCCAAAGTATCAAGATAAGTATCTAGGACAGTGTTCTTGAATTCAGTGCCATTGTCACTTCTGATGTGCTTGATCTTGACGCCATAGTTGTTCATGGCTCGATTGGCGAAGCGTCTGAAGACATCCTGCACTTCAGTCTTGTAGAGGATTATATGCACCCAAGTATATCTTGAATAATCATCAACAATGACAAAGCCATAGACACAAGCAGTAGTAGTAAGAGTTGAGTAATGAGTGGGACCGAAAAGGTCCATGTGGAGCAGTTCGAAGGGTTGAGTCGTTGTCATGATTGTCTTCGAGGGATGCTTGGCCCTCGTCATCTTTCCTGCTTCACAGGCACCGCATAAGTGATCCTTCTTGAACTTGATGCCCTCGATGCCTATGACATGCTTCTTCTTTGCAAGGGTGTGCAGGTTCCTCATGCCAGCATGCCCTAGCCTCCGATGCTAGAGCCAGCATTCAGAAGCTTTTGCTAGAAGACATACCGCAAGTTGTGGTCCTGCTGAGAAGTCTACCACGTACAAATCATCTTTCCGATACCCTTCAAAGACTAGAGACTTGTCAGATTCCATTAGAACAAGGCAACAATATTTTCCAAACATCACAATCATGTTCAAATCGCAAAGCATTGAGACAGACATTAAGTTGAAACCAAGGGATTCAACAAGCATGACTTTATCCATGTGTTGATCCCTTGAGATTGCAACTCTACCTAGACCCAATACCTTGCTTTTACCAGTGTCAGCAAATGTGATGTGACTTTTGTCAGATGGACGTAAGGTTGAGTCCATGAGAAGACTTCGCTTGCCAGTCATATGATTAGTACACCCACTATCAATAATCCATTCTGAAGCAGCTCGTGTCGTACCCTTGGCACCGCGTGCCATGAAGCAGTAGGTGGGAGCAGAGTAGTCCTTGAATTTGCATCGGTGTCGGTGATGAAGTCATTGTCTTCAGTGTTGAAGATGGACTTGGCAACGTATGCTGTAGCCAGACTCGCAATGCCAGAATGGGACTCCTCCTCAGACTCCACCTCTGCCTCCTCAGAAGCGGACTCCTCCTCTGAATCCATTTCCTTGCCAACAAACGCACGAGCCTTGCCAGATGAGCTCTTCTTGTGTGATGAAGACTCTGAGGAAGACTTAGAAGAAGACTTTGAGTATTTCTTCTTCTTCTTGTCGTCAGAATCATACTCCTTGCTCTTCTTTTTCTTCTTGTTCTCATTGTCCCACTGCGGACACTCAGAGATGTAGTGGCCAGGTTTCTTGCACTTGTGGCATGTTCTCTTCTTGTAGTCATGAGCAGAAGCTTCATCATTCCTTGAGCTTGATCGTGAAGACTTTCTGAAGCCTTTCTTCTTGGTGAATTTTTGGAACTTCTTCACAAGCATAGCAAGCTCCTTTCCAATGTCTTCAGGATCATCAGAACTGCTGTCAGATTCTTCTTCAGATGAGGAGACAGCTTTTGCCTTCAAGGCACGAGTTCGCCCATAGTTGCGACCGTAGATGTCTCTTTTCTCAGAAAGCTGAAACTCATGTGTGTTGAGCCTCTCAAGTATGTCAGACGGATCGAGTGTCTTGAAGTCAGGACGTTGTTGAATCATCAGGGCTAGGGTGTCAAACGAGTTGTCAAGTGATCTCAGGAGTGTCTTGACGACTTCATGCTTGGTGATCTCAGTAGCGTCGAGGGCTTGAAGCTCATTTGTGATGTCAGTGAGTCGATCAAACGTGAGCTGGACATTCTCATTGTCATTTCTCTTGAAGCGGTTGAAGAGGTTGCGAAGGACACTGATTCTCTGATCTCTCTGGGTTGAGATGCCTTCGTTGACCTTGGAGAGCCAGTCCCAGACTAGCTTAGAGGTTTCCAAAGCACTCACACGGCCATACTGTCCTTTGGTCAGATGACCATAGATGATGTTCTTGGAAGTGGAGTCCAGTTGAACGAACTTCTTGACATCAGCAGCGGTGACACCTTCACTAGCCTTGGGAACGCCATTCTTCCAGTAGGGATATTCAGTTCCATTGAAGACCGGGCACGCAGCGGAGACTTTGATTATCCCTGCAGTCGACATAGCTAAAACTCCAGGTGGTTAAACCGAATCACACAGAACAAGGGAGTATCTTGCTTTGATACCAATTGAAAGTGCTAGTGATCGACTAGAGGGGGGGTGAATAGGCGATTTTTATGAAAGTCTTCAAAACATGGAAGTTTCGAAGACAAACGATAGAAATAAACCTATTATCATGCAGCGGAAGGTAAACTACACTAAGCAAGCCATAGTCAAGTATTCAATGAAGTGAAAACACAACGACTAATAGCAGCTAGGCAGTATAGATCAGGTAGGAAGATAGTGTGAAGCCAATTAGAACAAGCGGTCACTCAGTGAAGACAAAAGATAATGCAATCATACAATGACTTCACTAGAGCCAACAATAAGTAAAGGAATGGGAAGGATGAAAACAGTGACTCGTTGAAGACAATGATTTGTTGGACCAGTTCCAGTTGCTGTGACAACTGTACGTCTGGTTAGGGAGGCTGAGATTCAACTCAGAAGACCGTGTCTTCACCTTATTCCCCTTGAGCTAAGGACACCCAGTCCTCGCCCAATCACTCTGGTAAGTCTTCAAGGTAGACTTCCAAACCTTCACAGACTTCGTTCACCGGCGATCCACAATGACTCTTGGATGCTCAGAACGCGACGCCTAACCGGTTGGAGGATTCATAGTCCTCAAGTGTAATAAGTCTTCAGATCACACGGACAGGAAGACTTAAGTGATGCCTAACACTCTTTGGCTCTGGGTGTTTAGGGCTTTATCCTCGCAAGGAATTCTCTCTCAATGGCTTCGAGGTGGGTTGCTCTCAAACAATAAAAGCCGTAAACTAACTCTGAGCAGCCAACCATTTATGGTTGTAGGGGGTGGGCTATTTATAGCCACTAGGCAACCCGACCTGATTTGTCCGAAATGACCCTGGGTCACTAAGGAACTGACACATGTTCCAACGGTCAGATTTCAAACACACACGGCAACTTTACTTGAGCTACAAGCAAAGCTGACTTACCCAGCTCTGGATAAGATTTGCTCTTATTGTCTTCGCTCGAAGACATAGGATTTTGGTTAAGTGAAAGTGCGTTATATCGACTAGAGGGGGGGTGAATAGGCGCTTTTTATGGAAGTATTCAAAACGTGGAAGTTATGAAGACAAACAGTAGAGATAAGCCTATCACTATGCAGCGGAAGTTAGATTACACTAGGCAAGCCATGGTCGAGTATTCAATAGAGTGAAAGCACAATGACAAGTAGCTGCAGTGTAATAAGGATCAGGTAGGAAGAAGTTATGAAGCCAAACAAATCATACAGTTACGTTGTGAAGACAAAAGATATAACAAGCATGCAATGGCTTCACAATGAGTAACAGTGAGTAAAAGGAAGTGAAGATGAAACCAGTGACTCGTTGAAGACAATGATGTGTTGGACAAGTTCCAGTTGCTGTGACAACTGTACGTCTGGTTGGAGCGGCTAGGTATTTAAACCTTAGGACACACAGTCCCGGACACCCAGTTCTGAACACGCAGCTCAGGACACCAAGTCCTCACCGTATTCTCCTTGAGCTAAGGTCACATAGTCCTCGCCCAATCACTCAGGTAAGTCTTCAAGGTAGACTCCCAAACCTTCACAGACTTCGTTCACTGGCAATCCACAATGTCTCTTGGATGCTCACAACGCGACGCCTAACCGTCTGGAGGATGCACAGTCCTCAAGTGTAATAAGTCTTTAGATCACTCAGACAAGAAGACTTAAGTGATGCCCAATTTACTCTGGCTCTGGGTGGTTAGGGCTTCCTCCTCGCTAGGAATTTTCTCTCAAAGGCTTCGAGGTGGGTTGCTCTCAAACGACAAAAGCCGTGCACTAAAATCTGAGCAGCCAACCGTTTATGGTTGTAGGGGGTGGGCTATTTATAGCCACTTGGCAACCCGACCTGATTTGTCCGAAATGACCCTGGGTCACTAAGGAATTGACACGTGTCTCAACGGTCAGATTTCAAACTCTCATGGCAACTTTACTTGGGCTACAAGCAAAGCTGACTTGTCCGGCTCTGGACAAGATTCGCTCTCATTGTCTTCACTCGAAGACATAGATTTTTGGTTTAGGCATCACTTCAGTCATTCTGACTGGTTCTCCTGGACCCCACTTAACAGTACGGTGGTTCCTATGACTCAACACAAAAGAAAAAGAACTACGAAAGATCTAAGTCTTCGAGCTCCATTGGCTTCATAACGTGTCTTCTTTTGTCATAGTCTTCAATGTGAAAATATCTTCATATACCACCTTTGACTTCAATGTCTTCATACATTTTTAGGGGTCATCTCTGGTAGTAAAACCGAATCAATGAGGGATGTCTACCTGTGTTATCCTGCAATTCTCACAAACACATTAGTCCCTCAACTAGGTTTGTCGTCAATACTTCAAAACCAACTAGGGGTGGCACTAGATGCACTTACAATCTCCCCCTTTTTGGTGATTGATGACAAACTAGTTGAAGTTTTCAACGGGGAATATAGTCTGTGAAATTGTAAAGGATAAGGAATTGTCTTCATAAGTTGCAAGGGCTCCCCCTGAAGATGTGCATATAAGTTAATTTGCTTTTGGAATGCAAATGCACATGGCAGGTTGTACTTGTGGAGATCCACTTCAGCTTATGATGACAATCCACTATGCATGTGAAAGTATATGAAGATAATGACATGCATAATGGAAAATGGACGTCTGCAGAATGAGATAAGTGCGGAATTTATCATCGCACATGCAGAATTTATCTTCGCAAAACAGGGTGGCAAATAAGTAGCAGACGACCATCTGGTTTAAGTGTTACAACTCATGAGAACCAAATGTAAAACGAGAGTTGTAAGCACGAAGCAAAATATAAGGCACCCGCCCATATGAACCCGCTTGAAGACTATCAATATCTCATATGCTTCTCCCCCTTTTGTCAGTAATGACCAAAAAGGTTTGAAGACATAGAGTCTCTACTCGTTCCCATGAGGAGTAGATGAAGTAGCAGGGTTGTTGGCGTTGTTTGGCGGTGCAGAAGAGCTTGGAGGTGCTGAAGCAGGTGGCGGTGAGGTAGCATCGTCTTCCTCCTCAATGATTCTGGCAGTGACTGTGGCAGCTGAGGAAGAAAACTCAGAGTCTTCAAGAGATGGAGTGCTTCGCATCACAGCCCTTCTAGGAGGTGTGGTGTCAAACTTGAATCGCTCAGTGAAGCCATCCTCTTCAAGTTCAGCTTCAGTACATATCATTGATAGCCCTTTCCATGTACGACGACAGGTTTCATGGGTAACGAAAGCATTCTTGGTGGCAAGATTTCGGATACGATTTACATCCATCAAGAGGCTTTTCATCTGTCTCTTCAACCAGTCATGATGCCTATCCTGCTTTTGATGAAGGGCCACAAGAAGCTCTCGGTCGTTGAGAACACGAGTGCACTTCTTGGGTCTTGAAGCAGTGGCACTATCAGTGGCTTCAGTTGAAGCAGGGTGTGGTGCACGTGTAGTGCCAGCCAAAGGATACACCCTGGAGATGGCTTCAACACCTTCAACATTCTGAGTGAAGCTCTGGTGTTCTGCATTCTGAAGACTCAAAGGTTGCTTGGCAGGCTCAGGATATATAGCTTCAGCAGAGGTATCCACATCTAGCAAGAAGATCCGATGGTTGAGGGCTGAGGGCTGATATGAGATCGCAGAGTGAAGCTTGATCAGTCTCATTACCCAAGGAGCATAGAACTTCAAACCAAGTAAATCTGAGCCTGATGCAGCAAGTTGGGATATGAAGAAGTCCTCTGCGTTGAAGCATTTGTCATGAAGGATACAAAATATCAGAGTCTTCATTGCACCCTCGATCTTGGCATTTGGAGAGTGCCCTTTGATAGGCTAGAGAGTCCGCCGGATAATGTGATAGATGGTTCTGGGCAGGTACTCAAAGTCTTCAACGAAGAACTCTGTTGGATAAGGAGCATCGTGGGGCAATGGCTTCATCATGGAGAGCATCTGACTCATATTCGGTTCAGGCCTCTGGAATATGCTCTCAAGAGCTTCAGTGTGTAGTGGACAGCCTTCCTCGAAGAATTCGCCAAGAGTGGGCAGGCCGGTGAGCTCAATGATATCAAATGCATTGGCTTCGTGATGGACATTGCCGGTCATCCACTCCAGGGCCCAAGTCTCGGATCTCTGTTGTATCCTTTGATGTGGAGGGTGGCATAGAATTGCAGCAGAAGCTCTTCATTCCAGTGCTCTTCATCAGTTACAAACTGCAGCAGACCCACTTGCTTGAAGCAATCCAACGCTTCCTCTAAATAGGGCAGACCAGCAATGGCTTCAACATCAAGGCGCTTGTGCGGGAAAATGCGACCTTGGTTGTATAGGATGCATGAATAGTAGCTGCGCTGAGGATAGCTCCAGAACCTATCTGATGAAATCCTTTCCCTTGAATAGGGGTTCTTGGAGCTGTTGAAGAACGTATTATCTGCCTTGAAGCTATTGATGTTAAAGGAGCCAGGTGCTGATGCAGGACCTAGGAACCTCGGCAGCCTTGGGACTGACTTCTGGACATGAGGCCTGTGCTCAACATGGTAATCAAATTGAGGACCTGCAGCAGACTCAGGAACAGAAGTGTTTGGATCAGTAGCTTCGCTGTCTTCTGAAGCTTTTGGTGGGGAGGGCTCCACATTGGCTTCAGTGTTGGTTGTGGCAGCCTCAATATTTTCAGCCTCCGCTTAACTAGCTGGAGGATCGGTCACAAGCACGTTCTCCTGGAGAACTGCTTCTTGGTGGAGCAGAGGAGTGGGCTCTTGTGGTGCTTCTTCTGCGGCTGATGCAGCCGGAATGTCTTCAGCATAGACTTGAGGCCTTGGACCTTTGCGAAGCCTGCGGAACGCAGATGACGCCTGTGGGGTTGGAGTGGGCTGGGCCTCATAGTCTTCTTCCTCTTGCGGGCGATCCGCCCATGACGCATCTTGTGCAATTGGCGTCAGAGGACGACCAATGCTGATGAGTTCGCTGTTGTCATACTGAGGAAGGGCTACATCATCTTGTACATTGTCCTGATGACCAATGTCTTCAGCAGCGATGGGGTCGGCTGCTGGTATGTCTTCAGCTTCAGGAGCCTCTGTAGAAGCAGGCTCATGAACTGTCAGTTGTCGTTCTGCGTCAGGATAGACGACAGAAAGGGGTTCAACCCTCAAGGGCTCTGTGGGAGCAGCCCGAGCTTTCTTGATCTTTTGCTTCTTCTGAGTGGGGGCAGAAGGAGAGGCTTCAGAATGTTTCCGCTTCCTGGCTTCAGCCTCTGCAGTTCGCGTCTTCTTGAGCTCTGAAGCGGTTGACCGGCTCTTTGGCTTCGAGCCAGTCGTTGCAGTTGGGAAGACAATTGGAACTGCTTCTTGCCTTGGGGCCTCTAGTTCAGCCATAGCAGGCTTCTTCTTCTTCTTCGCGGCCATCCTGGGGTCGATGCCGGGACGCCCAAGTGCCTTGCGCTTCTCGGCCTCATTGTAGGCCTGCACACATCTGTCTGCCAGAGTCTTCATTCGCTCCCGCGAACCTTGAGCTTCTGCACGCTTCTTCAGAAAGTTTTCCTTTAGTTCGTGCATCATGACCTTGAAGCTCTTCACTTCTTGCACGCTGAGCTTGGCCATATGCTTCTTGAACTGAGCCTTTTCATGATCAATTTTCTGCTTCAGTTCAACAATGCGTTGGGCAATTGCAAGTTCTGAAGCAATAGCGCCTTGGAAGGCGACACTGAGGCCAACGGGCAGCTACAGATCTTCGAAGCTAATGTTTGGTGTGGCAAACCATTCGTCGATGAAGTTGTGGATGATGGCGACATCAAAGAGAGGCAAATTGTTGAAGATTTCAGCTTCTTCTTTGCTCTTGATGAGCTGCTTGAGAGCGTCATCTCCAAGATCTTCATCACTTGACAGATCAATGGCTTCGCTGCGCAGAATGGCAGCAGCTGTGAGCTCCTTGCCGGTGTGTGGCTGAGGCATCTTGGCCTTCTAGGGCTTGGAGACGCGGGATACGTCTTCATACTGCACACTGTCTTCAGGAGGTGCAGTTGCCAATGGCTTCGCCCTTGAGATTTTTGGTGAAGGGGGCGGCTTTGAAGCTTTCGGCTTCTTTGACTACATTGGCTTCGGTACAGCAGGAGCTTCATCAGACTCAGAGTCAGCTGGAGGGTCATTCACGGCAGTCCCTTGGACTAAGATGCGGGTGATGAGGCCCTCAAGGTTGGCATACGGACCAATGATATTGGGTTCTGCGTCGCGTGTGCCATCTGCCCTTGGTGCGGAGTGTAAGTGCATCTAGTGCCACCCCTAGTTGGTTTTGGAGTATTGACGACAAACCTAGTTGAGGGACTAATGTGTCTGTGAGAATTGCAGGATAACATAGGTAGAAGTCCCTCATTGATTCGGTTTTACTACCAGAGATGACCCCTAAAAATGTATGAAGACATTGAAGTCAAAGGTGGTATATGAAGATATTCACATTGAAGACTATGACAAAGGAAGACACGATATGAAGCCTATGGAGCTCGAAGACTTAGATCTTTCGTAGTTCTTTTTTCTTTTTGTGTTGAGTCATAGGAACCACCGTACTGTTAAGTGGGGTCCAGGAGAACCAGTCAGAATGACTGAAGTGATGCCTAAACCAAAAACCTATGTCTTCGAGTGAAGATAATGAGAGCGAATCTTGTCCAGAGCCGGACAAGTCAGCTTTGCTTGTAGCCCAAGTAAAGTTGCCAAGAGAGTTTGAAATCTGACCGTTGAGACACGTGTCAGTTCCTTAGTGACCCAGGGTCATTTCGGACAAATCAGGTCGGGTTGCCAAGTGGCTATAAATAGCCCACCCCCTACAACCATAAACGGTTGGCTGCTCAGATTTTAGTGCACGGCTTTTGTCGTTTGAGAGCAACCCACCTCGAAGCCTTTGAGAGAAAATTCCTAGCGAGGAGAAAAGCCCTAACCACCCAGAGCCAGAGAACATTGGGCATCACTTAAGTCTTCTTGTCTGTATGATCTGAAGACTTATTACACTTGAGGACTATGCATCCCCAGACGGTTAGGCGTCGCGTTCAGAGCATCCAAGAGACATTGTGGATTGCCAGTGAACGAAGTCTGTGAAGGTTTGGGAGTCTACCTTGAAGACTTACCAGAGTGATTGGGCGAGGAATAAGTGACCTTAGCTCAAGGAGAATACGGTGAGGACTTGGTGTCCTGAGCTGCGTGTTCAAGACTGGGTGTCCGGGACTGTGTGTCCTAAGGTTTAAATACCTAGCCGCTCCAACCAGACGTACAGTTGTCACAGCAACTGGAACTGGTCCAACACATCATTGTCTTCAACGAGTCACTGGTTTCATCTTCACTTCCTTTTACTTACTGTTACTCATTGTGAAGCCAGTGCATGCTTGCTATACCTTTTGTCTTCACAACGTAATTGTATGATTTGTTTGGCTTCATAACTTCGTCTTACCTGATCCTTATTACACTGCAGCTACATGTCATTGTGCTTTCACTCTATTGAATACTTGACCATGGCTTGCCTAGTGTAATCTAACTTCCGCTGCATAGTGATAGGCTTATCTCTACTGTTTGTCTTCATAACTTCCATGTTTTGAAGACTTTCATAAAAATCACCTATTCACCCCCCCTCTAGTCGATATAACGCACTTTCACGGAGGGACCAGGGTTGAAGTCTAACCCCAACTTCTTCTTGTTCTGCTTCGCTGAGGTCTGGGCAAACTGGAAGTTGCGCTTGAACAGATTGTCGTCACGACACCAGAGTAGTGACGACGGATGTGTATCATCAGGCAGTGGCCCACGAACCATGCATGGATAGAAGCTTTGGGCAATAGCTTCATCTCTGGACCTGGGTACAAGGTTCTTGAATAAGATGTCTCCCCATGGTCTTTTGATGGCACTCTTCTCAGCATACTCTTGGGTTGTGAAGCGGTACTTGAACCATTGTTCTGCCCAATAGCGTCGAATCCATTGGATTCGGGTCTTGCGCTGACCATAATTCTCTTCAAGATCTGTTTTATACATATCTGCCAGTTCATCAGGCAGATCTTTGGATGTTCCTCCACGTCGCTGTCTGCCCCCCTTCCTTGCTGCTGTTTCTGAAGCCATAAACTTTAACTTGAAAGGCTTCAAGACGTTCAAAGGCTTCAAAGCCTTTTTCTTGCTGGACCAACAGAAACTGGCTTCAGGAGAATTTATGTGATGTTGTAGGAATTCTGCAAATGAATGCAGACTATGAGAACCAAAGGATTCTCCCAGGACATGTACCTATGACAGCATTAAGGTGCGAGGGAAGGGGAAGAGGTCATATGCATTCTTAGAAGATTTTGAAGATAAATCAGTTTAGAAGACATTGACCTCATCGTGCGAAGACATTCACTCATAGAAAAGAAGTTGGTTCCAGATTTGTACAAACCCACAGATCAGTACAAGTGCGGAATCTAACTACTTCATGAAGCACAAGTGAATATACTAGGCATGTTATGAGATGCAGATTGAAAGATCTAACTTGTGTGAAGAGAAACTTCTTATGGTAGAAAGTGATAGAACCATGAGATCAACAGGGGCTGTAAAAAGAAGTTTTATTTACCACACTTGGAACTGCTAGACGGAGTGGGAGATGATGCCGAGCAGTTCAATCCTCCATGCCCTAACTTGGCGACGGAAGACACCTACGGCGACGGCGGAGAGGACGATGTCCGCGATCGGCGTGAAGACGGCATCGGAGAGGTTGCGGCAGCGAAGCGCTTCGTCGCCGGCGTCGTCGAGAGCTAGTGGTGGCGCTAGGGTTCGTGCGAGGGTGGAAGAAGGAGATAATGACCGCGGTAAGTGTGAATTTATAGGCGCAGGGGCGGCACTGCGCTATTACTCAAGTGCCCCTGGCGATTCGCATCTGAGTAATACGTGGCCATCATGCGGTATTTTGGGGGCAGTTCCACGTCCCACGCACGCCTGGATTGTCGGGTGGTCGTTCCTACTTCTCCAGATTTCATGTGGATGAATGAGCATTGAAAACGGACTTAAATGTTGTCTCAGTGTCTTCTGCTGACAAGGACGTAGAGAAGACATTCGACAGTTTCAATAGAATGCATATGACTTGGAGAGATAGAATTTTGAGATAGAGAGCATAGAGAGGTTAGGGTCCGATCACATTCACTTAGTTCAAAAGATTCAACAAGAAGACATAGCTATAAGTGAATGCTGTAGAGGACAGAACACTAGTATATATATATCTATATAATCAACATAGTGAAGCTAATCATGAAGACATGTTGAGATTGAAGCCAAACCAAATGTGAAGACATTGCAAGGTAACGCCATGAGAGAAGCACTTCAAAACAGAATGTTTGGTGGTGGCGTTGCCCACCGTATAGGAAGTATTAGACCCAGACACGGCGCACAATTATCGTGGCGCTCCGAAGTCAATTTCCACATTAATGTATTCACACTTAGAATGTATGTCTTCATTGATTGAAGATATACTTCACTTCGTGTGTTGCACATCTAAGTCATCAATATGCATAAGGGTTAGGATGTGTGCCTGATCACAGGACATTTCAGGATTCCAGGATATTTAGCTCACACCGTAACTTGCAAAACCTCTTCTCATCCAAGGGCTTGGTGAAGATATCTGCCAATTGCTCTTCAGTGTTGACGTGTATGATATCAATGTCTTCCTTCACAACATGATCTCTGAGAAAGTGATGACGAATTTCAATGTGCTTTGTCTTCGAGTGCTGAACTAGGTTGTTGGCAATCTTGATGGCGCTTTCGTTGTCGCAGTAAAGTGGCACTTGCTTCAGATGAATGCCATAGTCCTTGAGTGTTTGCTTCATCCACAGAAGCTGAGTGCAGCAAGATCCAGCAGCAATGTATTCAGATTCAGCAGTGGAGAGAGATACACAGTTCTGCTTCTTTGAAGACCAACATACAAGTGATCGTCCCAGAAAGTGACATGTGCCTGATGTAGACTTGCGATCAACTTTGTCACCAGCATAATCAGCATCCGAGAATCCAACCAAATCAAACTCTGAGCCCTTTGCATACCATAATCCTAGAGTTGGGGTGTGAGCCAAATATCGAAGAATTCGCTTCACAGCTAAGTGATGCGACTCCTTTGGTGCCGCTTGAAATCGAGCACACATGCAAACACTTAGCATAATATCTGGCCTAGATGCACATTGATAAAGTAAAGAACCAATAATGGAGCGGTATACCTTTTGATCGAACTCTTTACCATTGTCGTCAGCACCCAGATGATGTTTGGCTGGCATTGGTGTTGTGAAGCCTTTGCAGTCCTGCATACCGAATTTCTTCAGGCAATCTTTGAGATACTTCTCTTGAGATATGAAGATGCCATTGCGTTGTTGTCATATTTGAAAACCAAGGAAGAACTTCAGCTCCCCCATCATAGACATCTGATATTGCTCTTGCATCATATAGCCAAACTCTTCACTGTACTTCTGATTGGTGCAGCCGAAGATAATATCATCCACATATATTTGGCACACAAACAGTTCACCATCATATGTCTTCGTGAAAAGAGTGGGATCTAGGGAACCAGGTATGAAACCTTTGCTCTTCAGGAAGTATTTGAGTGTGTCATACCAGGCCCTAGGGGCTTGTTTGAGGCCATACAGTGCCTTGTTGAGCTTGTATACCATGTCAGGATGTTTTGGATTTTCAAAGCCAGGCGGTTGTGCAACATACACTTCCTCTTCAATCTTGCCATTGAGAAAGGCACTCTTCACATCCATTTGATATAGAAGTATGTTATGATGATTTGCATAGGCCAGCAGTATGCGGATGGCTTCAAGCCTAGCCACAGGAGCAAATGTTTCATCGAAGTCAATGCCTTCCACTTGAGTATATCCTTGAGCAACGAGACGAGCTTTGTTTCTGACAACTTGACCATGCTCATCTTGCTTGTTGCGGTATATCCATTTGGTGCCTATTATGTTGTGCTTCCATGGATCAGGACGCTTAACCAGTTCCCATACATTATTTAGCTCAAACTGTTGAAGCTCTTCTTGCATAGCTTGAATCCATTCAGGTTCCAAGAAGGCTTCTTCAACTTTCTTGGGTTCTGATATTGAGACGAATGCGAAGTGCCCACAGAAATTTGCTAGCTGAGTTACCCTTGAACGAGTGAGTGGACCAGGTGCATTGATGCTGTCAATTATTCTGTCAATCTGCACTTCATTGGCAACACGAGGATGTACAGGGCGAAGACTTTGCTCTTGTTGATCTGTGTTGTTGTTGGGAGGAATGTCTTTAGGCTGAGCATTGTCTTCATGTTGATCAGGTGCTGAGATGATAAGTTCTTCTTCAGGATGAGCTTCAGAAGGTATAATCTCTCCAGTTCCCATTAGCTTAATTGATTCACTAGCTGGAATTTCATCAAGCACATTTGGCAGTTGCTCTCTTTGTGAACAATTTGTCTCATCGAACCGCACATCCACGGTTTCAACCACTTTGTAATGAAAGAGATTGAAGACTCTGTAGGAGTGCGAATCCTTTCCATATCCAAGCATAAAACCCTCATGTGCTTTTGGTGCAAATTTTGAGGTGTGATGTGGGTCCTTGATCCAGCACCTTGCGCCAAATACTCTGAAGTAACTGACATTTGGCTTTTTGCCAGTAAGGAGCTCATAAGATGTTTTGTTCAAAAGCTTGTGAAGATAAACACGATTGATTGTATGGCATGTAGTGTCAATGGCTTCAGTCCAGAATTTTCTTGGAGTCTTGTATTCATCTAGCATCGTTCTGGCCATCTCAATGAGTGTTCTGTTCTTGCGTTTGATGACGCCATTCTGCTGTGGCGTGTACGGAGCTGAGAATTCATGTGTGATGCCCAAGGTATCAAGATATGTATCAAGGCCAGTGTTCTTGAATTCAGTGCCATTGTCACTTCTGATGTGCTTTATCTTGGCGCCAAAATTGTTCATAGCTCGATTGGCGAAGCGTCTGAAGACATCCTGCACTTCAGTCTTGTAAAGGATTATGTGCACCCAAGTATATCTAGAGTAATCATCAACAATGACAAAGCCATAGAGGCAAGCAGTAGTGGTAAAAGTTGAGTAGTGAGTGGGACCAAAAAGATCCATGTGAAGCAGTTCGAAGGGTCGAGTAGTGGTCATGATTGTCTTCGAGGGATGTTTTGCCCTCGTCATCTTCCCTGCTTCACAGGCACCGCATAAGTGATCTTTCTTGAACTTGACGCCCTCGATGCCTATGACATGTTTCTTCTTCACAAGGGTGTGGAGGTTCCTCATGCCAGCATGCCCAAGCCTCCGATGCCAAAGCCAGCATTCTGAAGCTTTTGCAAGAAGACATACTGCAAGTTGTGGCCCTGCTGAGAAATCTACCACGTACAGATCATCTTTTCGATACCCTTCTAACACTAGAGACTTGTCAGATTCCATTAGTACAAGCCAACGATATTTTCCAAACATTACGATCATGTTCAAATCGCAAAGCATTGAGACAGACATTAAGTTGAAGCCAAGGGATTCAACAAGCATGACTTTATCCATGTGTTGATCCTTTGAGATTGCAACTCTACCTAGACCCAATACCTTACTTTTACCAGTGTCAGCAAATGTGATGTGGCTCTTGTCGGATGGACGTAAGGTTGAGTCCATAAGAAGGCTTCTTTTGCCAGTCATGTGATTTGTACACCCACTGTCAATAATCCATTCTGAAGACTTTGAAGACGCTGGTGTCGTACCCTACAGTGCAGTTAGGGGGATAGGCTTCACGAAGAGAATTGTGAAGCAAAAACATTTGACGAACCAGTGGGTTACGAAAACTTAGATCCAAATTAGGACTAATAGGGAGAGTAGCATGCGATTCAGGAACGAAGTACATAATGATGCCATTCGGGCATTTTATCTTGCGCCCTACAAGTTTTTTAAGGTCCCCAGTAATAGCGTCAGAAGATTTTGTTTTTCTGCAGGAGACCTTTCCCTGCAAAAGAGAGTTAAGCTTTCTTAACCACCCACATTTCAAGGGTGGCTTAGAAGCAATAAGTCTAAGTGCAGCATCTGAGAATTTTGGTTTTGGAGCCCTAGCAAACAGTCTAGCAGACGGACAATAGTACTCATAAGCATAGACAGAATAGTTTTTGGTCATATGAACATGATGGTTTGATGAACCGCTCTCATATTCATATGCCTGAGTATGGTTTCCCTGCAAAACATTTGCGTTAGTGCGACTCAGGTGAGTCCTCTGTCTGTATGAAGCCTTTGGACCGTATGAAGCCTTTGGTCTGAGGTTTGTCTTCTTCATGTGAGGTGTCATGAAGACATTCATAGGAAGATTTTCCAGACACTTTTTCAGAACCCAAATCTTCTTCATAGGCGGTCCATTCCTGCAGTTAGTACCAATGTACCTGGCAAACACTACACCATTCTGATTTTTAAACAGTACATAGTTTGCATCAAAGGATTCATCAATGATAATGGGGTTAGCACAGGTGAAGCCAGATAAATTGGATGGATCTGCTGAAGGTTCCTTTGCAGCAACCCACTTGGTTTTGGGGTACTGCTCAGGTTTCCAGTAAGAGCCATCTGCATTTATTTTCCTTACGAACCCAACACCCTCTTTCCTAGGGTTTCGGTTCAGAATCTGCTTCTTGAGGACATCACATAATGTCTGATGTCCTTTAAGACTTTTGTACATCCCTGTTTCAAGCAATGTCTTCAACCTAGCATTCTCATCAGCAATAGTAGTGGTATCCTCAGCAGAGGGGTTAGTTACCACATCAACAGTTGAAGATATTGCAACAGCAGTAGCAGTGGAACATTCAGCAACAGAAGTAGCATTATCACGCTTAATGCATTTAAGACATGGTGGTTCAAACCCTTCCTCAGCGGAACTGATCTGTTCGGCGCGAAGTGACTCGTTTTCCTTTTGAAGATCTTCATGAGCCGCTCTCAATTTCTCAAGTTCTTGCTTCCTTTGAAGGTAATCATAGGAAAGCTTTTCATGAGTTGTTGAGAGAGTATCATGACGATCTTCAAGTTCCTGATACTTAACGTGAAGATTTTTTATGTCTTCAATTAAGGATTCAGATCGAGTCATTTCAGCACCCAACAGATCATCGCTTCTGTCTAACAGTTTTTGAATATGTTCCATGGCTTTCTGTTGTTCAGTTGCAATTTTAGCAAGTGTTTTGTAACTGGGTTTTGAATCACAATCAGAGTCATCTTCACTAGATGTTTGATAGTGGGTAGTGCGTTTGTTTACCTTGGCACCGCGTGCCATGAAGCAGTAGGTAGGAGTGGAGTAGTCCTTGTCATTTGCATCGGTGTCGGTGATGAAGTCATTGTCTTCAGTGTTGAAGATGGACTTGGCGACGTATGCTGTAGCCAGACTTGCAATGCCAGAATCAGACTCCTCCTCAGACTCCGCCTCTGCCTCCTCAGAAGCGGACTCCTCCTCTGAATCCATTTCCTTGCCAACAAACGCACGTGCCTTGCCAGATGAGCTCTTCTTGTGTGATGAAGACTCTGAGGAAGACTTAGAAGAAGACTTTGAGTATTTCTTCTTCTTCTTGTCGTCAGAATCATATTCCTTGCTCTTCTTCTTCTTTCTGTTCTCATTGTCCCACTGTGGACACTCAGAGATGAAGTGTCCAGTTTTCTTGCACTTGCGGCATGTTTTCTTCTTGTAGTCATGAGCAGAAGCTTCATCATTCCTTGAGCTTGATCGTGAAGACTTTCTGAAGCCTTTCTTCTTGGTGAATTTTTGGAACTTCTTCACTAGCATTGCAAGTTCCCTTCCAATGTCTTCAGGATCATCAGAGCTGCTATCAGATTCTTCTTCAGATGAGGAAACAGCTTTTGCTTTCAAGGCATGAGTTCGCCCATAGTTTGGACCGTAGATATCTCTTTTCTTAGAAAGCTGAAACTCATGTGTGTTGAGCCTCTCAAGTATGTCAGATGGATCGAGTGTCTTGAAATCAGGACGTTCTTGAATCATCAGGGCTAGGATGTCAAACGAACTATCAAGTGATCTCAGCAGCGTCTTGACGATTTCATGTTTGGTGATCTCAGTGGCGCCGAGGGCTTGAAGCTCATTTGTGATGTCAGTGAGCCGATCAAATGTGTGCTGGACATTCTCATTGTCATTTCGCTTGAAGCGGTTGAAGAGGTTGCGAAGGACACTGATTCTCTGATCTCTCTGGGTTGAGATGCCTTCATTGACCTTGGAGAGCCAGTCCCAGACCAGCTTGGATGTCTTCAAAGCACTCACACGGCCATACTGTCCTTTGGTCAGATGTCCACAAATGATATTCTTGGCAGTAGAGTCCAGTTGAACGAAATTCTTGACATCAGCAGCAGTGACACCTTCTCCAGCCTTGGGAACGTCGTTCTCGACGACATACCATAGGTCGACGTCAATGGCTTCAAGATGCATACGCATCTTATTCTTCTAGTAGGGATATTCAGTTCCATCGAAGAAGGGGCACGCACCGGAGACTTTAATTATCCCTGCAGTCGACATAGCTAAAATTCCAGGTGGTTAAACCGAATCACACAGAACAAGGGAGCACCTAGCTCTGATACCAATTGAAAGTGCGTTATATCGACTAGAGGGGGGGTGAATAGGCGATTTTTATGAAAGTCTTCAAAATGTGGAAGTTATGAAGACAAACAGTAGAGATAAGCCTATCACTATGCAGCGGAAGTTAGATTACACTAGGCAAGCCATGGTCGAGTATTCAATAGAGTGAAAGCACAATGACAAGTAGCTGCAGTGTAATAAGGATCAGGTAGGAAGAAGTTATGAAGCCAAACAAATCATACAGTTACGTTGTGAAGACAAAAGATATAACAAGCATGCAATGGCTTCACAATGAGTAACAGTAAGTAAAAGGAAGTGAAGATGGAACCAGTGACTCGTTGAAGACAATGATGTGTTGGACCAGTTCCAGTTGCTATGACAACTGTACGTCTGGTTGGAGCGGCTAGGTATTTAAACCTTAGGACACATAGTCCCGGACACCCAGTCCTGAACACGCAGCTCAGGACACCAAGTCCTCACCGTATTCTCCTTGAGCTAAGGTCACATAGTCCTCGCCCAATCACTCAGGTAAGTCTTCAAGGTAGACTCCCAAACCTTCACAGACTTCGTTCACTGGCAATCCACAATGTCTCTTGGATGCTCAGAACGCGACGCCTAACCGTCTGGAGGATGCACAGTCCTCAAGTGTAATAAGTCTTCAGATCACTCAGACAAGAAGACTTAAGTGATGCCCAATTTACTCTGGCTCTGGGTGGTTAGGGCTTCCTCCTCGCTAGGAATTTTCTCTCAAAGGCTTCGAGGTGGGTTGCTCTCAAACGACAAAAGCCATGCACTGAAATCTGAGCAGCCAACCGTTTATGGTTGTAGGGGGTGGGCTATTTATAGCCACTTGGCAACCCGACCTGATTTGTCCGAAATGACCCTGGGTCACTAAGGAACTGACACGTGTCTCAACGGTCAGATTTCAAACTCTCATGGCAACTTTACTTGGGCTACAAGCAAAGCTGACTTGTCCGGCTCTGGACAAGATTCGCTCTCATTGTCTTCACTCGAAGACATAGGTTTTTGGTTTAGGCATCACTTCAGTCATTCTGACTGGTTCTCCTGGACCCCACTTAACAGTACGGTGGTTCCTATGACTCAACACAAAAGAAAAAGAACTACGAAAGATCTAAGTCTTCGAGCTCCATTGGCTTCATAACGTGTCTTCTTTTGTCATAGTCTTCAATGTGAATATCTTCATATACCACCTTTGACTTCAATGTCTTCATACAGTTTTAGGGGTCATCTCTGGTAGTGAAAGTGCGTTATATCGACTAGAGGGGGGTGAATAGGCGATTTTTATGAAAGTCTTCAAAACGTGAGAGTTATGAAGACAAACAGCAAATATTATGCCTATTACTATGCAGCGGAAGTTAGATTACACTAGGTCAGCCATGGTCATGTATTCAATAGAGTGAAAGCACAATGACAAACAACTGCAGTGTAATAAGGATCAGGTAGGAAGAAGTTATGAAGCCAAACAGATCATACATTCACGTTGTGAAGACAAAAGATAAAGCAAGCATGCAATGGCTTCACAATGTGTAACAGTAAGAAAAGGAAGTGAAGATGAAACCAGTGACTCGTTGAAGACAATGATATGTTGGACCAGTTCCAGTTGCTGTGACAACTGTACGTCTGGTTGGAGCGGCTAGGTATTTAAACCTTAGGACACACAGTCCCGGACACCCAGTCCTGAACACACAGTTCAGGACACCAAGTCCTCACCGTATTCTCCTTGATCTATGGTCACTTAGTCCTCGCCCAATCACTCTGGTAAGTCTTCAAGGTAGACTCCCAAACCTTCACAAACTTCGTTCACTGGCAATCCACAATGTCTCTTGGATGCTCTGAACGCGAAGCCTAACCGTCTGGAGGATTCACAGTCCTCAAGTGTAATAAGTCTTCAGATCACACAGACAAGAAGACCTAAGTGATGCCCAATTTGCTCTGGCTCTGGGTGGTTAGGGCTTTTCTCCTCACTAGGAATTTTCTCTCAAAGGCTTCGAGGTGGGTTGCTCTCAAATGACAAAAGCCGTGCACTGAAATCTGAGCAGCCAACCGTTTATGGTTGTGGGGGTGGGCTATTTATAGCCACTTGGCAACCCGACCTGATTTGTCCGAAATGACCCTGGGTCACTAAGGAACTGACACGTGTCTCAACGGTCAGATTTTAAACTCTCATGGCAACTTTACTTGGGCTACAAGCAAAGTTGACTTGTCCGGCTCTGGACAAGATTCGCTCTCATTGTCTTCACTCGAAGACATAAGTTTTTGGTTTTGAGCATCACTTCAGTCATTTTGACTGGTTCTCCTGGACCCCACTTAACAGTACGGTGGTTCCTATGACTCAACACAAAAGAAAAGGAACTATAAAAGATCTAAGTCTTCGAGCTCCATAGGCTTCATAACGTGTCTTCTTTTGTCATAGTCTTCAATGTGAATATCTTCATATACCACCTTTGGCTTCAATGTCTTCATACATTTTTAGGGGTCATCTCTGGTGGTAAAACCGAATCAATGAGGGACTTCTACCTGTGTTATCCTGCAATTCTCACAAACACATTAGTCCCTCAACTAGGTTTGTCGTCAATACTCCAAAACCAACTAGGGGTGGCACTAGATGCACTTACAATCTCCCCCTTTTTGGTGATTGATGACAAACTAGTTGAAGCTTTCAACGGGGAATATAGTCTGTGAAATTGTAAAGGATAAGTCATTGTCTTCATAAGTTGCAAGGGCTCCCCCTGAAGATGTGCATATAAGTTGATTTGCTGTTGGAATGCAAATGCACATGGCAGGTTGTACTTGGAGATCCACTTCAGCTTATGATGACAATCCACTATGCATGTGAATATATATGAAGATAATGACGTGCATAATGGAAAATGGACGTCTGCAGAATGAGATAAGTGCGGAATTTATCGTCGCACATGCGGAATTTATCTTCGCAAAACAGGGTGGCAAAACAAGTAGCAGACGACCATCGAGTTTTAGTGTTACAACTCAAAGAACCAATGAAGCAAAAACGAGAGTTGTAAGCACGAAGCAAAAATATAGCAAAACATAAGGCACCCGCCCATATGGACCCGATTGAAGACTATAAACCCATATGCTTCTCCCCCTTTTGTCAGCAAGGACCAAAAAGGTTTGAAGACATAGAGTGTCTACCCATTCCCAGGAGCAGCAGGGTCGGTGGAGTTGTTTGGCGGTGCAGAGCTTGGAGGTGCTGAAGCAGGTGGCGGTGATGTAGCATCATCGTCTTCATCAATGATTCTGGCAGTGACTGTGGCAGCAGATGAAGAAAACTCAGAGTCTTCAAGTGATGGTGTGTTGCGCATCACAGCCCTTCTAGGAGGTGTGGTGTCAAACTTGAAGCGCTCTGTGAAGCCATCCTCTTCAAGTTCAACCTCAGTGCATATCATTGAGAGCCCTTTCCATGTACGACGGCACGTTTCATGTGTAACGAAAGCATTCTTGGTGGCTAGGTTTCGAAGACGATTGACATCCACCAAGAGGCTCTTCATCTGACGCTTTAGCCAGTCGTGATGCCTATCTTGTTTTTGATGAAGGGCCACAAGAAGCTCTCGGTCAGTGAGAACACGAGTGCGCTTCTTGGGTCTTGAAGCAGGTGCACTATCAGTGGCTTCAGTTGAAGCAGGGTGTGGCGCATGTGTAGTGCCAGCCAAAGGATACACCCTGGAGATGGCTTCAACACCTTCATCGTTCTGAGTGAAGCTCTGGTGTTCTGCATTCTAAAGACTCAACGGTTGCTTGGCAGGCTTAGGATATATAGCTTCAGAGGAGGTATCCACATCTGGCAAGAAGATCCAATGGTTTTGAGCTGAGGGCTGATACGAGATCGCAGAGTGCAGTTTGATCAGCCTCATCACCCAAGGAGCATAGAACTTCAAACCAAATAAATCTGAGCCTGACGCTGCAAGTTGGCGTATGAAGAAATCCTGTGCGTTGAACCATTTGCCATGAAGGATACAGAATATCATAGTCTTCATTGCACCTTCGATCTTGGCATTTGGAGAGTGCCCTTTAATAGGCCAGAGTGTCCGCCGGATGATGTGATATATGGTCCTGGGCAGGAACTCAAAGTCTTCAACGAAGAACTCTGTTGGATAAGGAGCATCGTGGGGCAATGGCTTCATCATTGAGAGCATCTGACTCATATTTGGTTCAGGCCTCTGGAATATGCTCTCGATAGCTTCAGCATGTAGTTGACAGCCTTCCTCGTAGAATTTGCCAGGAGTGGGCAGGCCAGTGAGCTCAATGGTATCAAATGCATTGGCTTCATGATGGACATTTCTGGTCATCCACTCCAGTACCCAAGTCTTCGGATCTCTGTTGTATCCTTTAATGTGGAGGGTGGCATAGAACTGAAGCAGAAGCTCTTCATTCCAGTGCTCTTCATCTGTGACAAACGGCAGCAAACCCACTTGCTTAAAGCAATCCAAGGCTTCCTCAAGACATGGCAGACCAGCAATGGCTTCAACCTCAAGGCGCTTGTGCGGGAAGATGCGACCTTGGTTGTATAGGATGCTTGAGTAGTAGCTGCGCTGAGGATAGCTCCAGAACCTATCTGATACAATCCTTTCCCTTGAATAGGGGTTCTTGGAGCTGTTGAAGAATGTATTGTCTGCCTTGAAGCTATTAATATCAAAGGAGCCAAGTGCTGATGCAGGACCTGGGAACCTTGGCAGCCTTGGGACTGGCTTCTGAACATGAGGCCTGTGCTCAACATGGTAATCAAATTGAGGACCTGCAGCAGACTCAGGAACAGAAGTGTCTGGCTCAGTGGCTTTGTTGTCTGCTGAAGCATTTGGTGGGGCGGGCTCCACATTGGCTTCAGTGTTTGTGGTGGCAGCCTCAACATTTTCTTCCTCCGCTTGTGTAGTTGGAGGGACAACCTCAGGCATGTTCTCCTGGAGAACTGCATCTTGATGTAGCGGGGGAGTGGGTTCTGGTGGTGCTTCTTCATTGTCCTCGCCTGATGCAGCCGGAATTTCTTCAGTATGAACTTGAGGCCTTGGACCTTTGCGAAGCCTACGGAACACAGACGACGCTTGTGGGGTTGGAGTGGGCTGGGCCTCAAAGTCTTCTTCCTCCCGAGGGCGATCCGCCCATGACTCATCTTGTGCCATTGGCGTCAGAGGACGACCAATGCTGATGAGTTCGCTTGTTTCAAGCTGAGGAAGGGCTGCATCATCTTGTAAATTGTCCTGATGACCAATGTCTTCAGTAGCAATTGGGTCGGCTACTGGTATGTCTTCAGCTTCAGGAGCCTCTGTGGAAGCAGGCTCATGAACTGTCAATTGTCTTTCTGGGTTTGGGCGAACCATAGAGATAGGTTCAACCATCAAGGGCTCTGTGGGAGCAGCCCGAGATTTCTTGACTTTGCGCTTCTTCTTGCCAGGGTCAGAAGGAGAGACTTCAGAGTGTTTCCTCTTCCTAGCTTCAGCCTCTGCATTCCGTGTCTTCTTAAGCTCTGAAGCGGTTGACCGGCTCTTTGGCTTCGAGCCAGTCGTGGCGGTTGGGAAGACAATCGGAATAGCTTCTTGTCTTGGTGCCTCTGGTTCATTCACAGCAGGCTGCTTCTTCTTCTTCGCGGCCATCTTGGGGTCGATGCCAGGACGCCCAAGTGCCTTGCGCTTCTCGGCCTCATTGTAGGCCTGCACACATCGTTCTGCCAGAGACTTCATCCGCTCACGTGAGCCCTGAGCTTCAGCACGCTTCTTCAGAAAATTTTCCTTGAGCTCATGCAGCATGGTTTTGAAGCTCTTCACTTCCTGCACGCTGAGCCTGGCCATGTGCTTCTTGAACTGAGCCTTTTCATGATCAATTTTCTGCTTCAGCTCAACAATGCGCTGAGCAATGGCCAATTCTGAAGCAATTGTGCCTTGGAAGGCGACGCTGAGGCCAACGGGCAGCTGCAGATCTTCGAAGCTGATGTCTGCTGAGGCAAACCATTCATCGATGAAGTTGTGGATGATGGCGACATCAAAGAGAGGCAGATTGTTGAAGATTTCAGCTTCTTCTTTGCTTTTGATAAGCTGCTCTAGAGCGTCATCTCCCAGATCTTCATCGCTTGATAGATCAATGGCTTCGCTGCGCAGAATAGCAGCAGCAGTGAGCTCTTTGCCTGTTTGTTGCTGGGGCTCCTTTTCCTTCTGGGGCTTGGAGACGCGGGATATGTCTTCAGACTGCACACTGACTTCAGGAGGTGCAGTTTTCAATGGCTTCGCCCTTGAGATTTTTGAGGCAGGAGCCGGCTTTGAAGCTTTTGGTTTCTTCATCTGCTTTGGCTTCGGCACAGCAGGAGCTTCATCAGACTCAGAGTCAGCTGGAGGGTCATTTACGGCAGTCCCTTGGACTAAGATGTGGGTGATCAGGCCCTCAAGATTGGCAAACGGACCGATGACATTGGGTTCGGCGTCGCGTGTGCCATCTGCCCTTGGTGCGGAGGGACCAGGGTTGAAGTCTAACCCAAATTTCTTCTTATTCAGCTTCGCTGATTGTTGGGCAAACTGAAAGTTGCGCTTGAAGAGATTGTCGTCACGGCACCAGAGGAGTGACTATGGATGCGCATCATCAGGCTGTGGTCCTCGGACCATGCATGGGTAGAAGCCTTGAGCAATGGCTTCACCTCTGGTCTTGGGTATGAGATTCTTGTAAAGGATGTCCCCCCATGGCTTCTTGATGGCACATTTCTCAGCATACTCCTGAGTGACGAAGCGGTATTTGAACCACTGTTCTGCCCAATAGCGTCGAATCCATTGGATTCGGATCTTGCGCTGCCCATAGTTCTCTTCTGGATCTGTTTTGTACATTTCTGCCAAATCTTCAGGCAGATCTTTGGAAGTTCCTTCACGTCTTTGTCTGCCCCCCTTCCTTGCTGCAGCTTCTGAAGCCATAAACTTTAACTTGAAAGGCTTCAAAGTTTTCAAATGCTTCAAAGGCTTTCCTTTTCTGGACCAACATGAACTGGCTTCAGGAGAGTTTATGTGATGCTGTAGGAATTCTGCAAATGAATGCAGACTATGAGAACCAAAGGATTCTCCAACGGACATGTACCTGTGACAGCATTAAGGTGCGAGGGAAGGGGAAGAGGTCATATGCATTCTCAGAAGGTTTTGAAGATTAGTCATTTTAGAAGACATTGACCTCATCGTGCGAAGACATTCACTCATAGATAAGCAGTTGGTTCCAGATTTGTACGAACCCACGGATCAGTACAAGTGAGGAATCTAACTACTTTATGAAGCACAAGTGAATATACTAGGCATGTTATGAGATGCAGATTGAGAGATCTAACTTGTGTGAAGATAAACCTCTTATGGTAGAAAGTGACAGAACCATGAGATCAAAAGGGGCTGTAAAAAGAGGTTTTATTTACCACACTTGGAACTGCTAGACGGAAGTGGGAGTTGATGCCGAGCAGTTCAGTCCTCCGTGCCCTAACTTGGCGACGGAAAACACCTACGGCGACGGCGGAGAGGACGATGTCCGCGGTCGGCGTGAGGACGGCGTTGGAGAGATTGCGGCAGCGAAGCGCTTCGTCTCCGGCGTCGTCGAGTGCTAGCGGTGGCGCTAGGGTTCGTGAGAGGGTGGAAGAAGGAGATAATGACTGCGGTAAGTGTGAATTTATAGGCTCAGGGGCGGCACTGTGCTATTACACAGGTGCCCCTGGCGGTTCGCATCTGAGGAACGCGTGGCCAGTTTGCGGAAGTTTTGGGTTTGTTCCACGTCCCACGCACGCCTGAATTGTCGGGCGGTCGTTCCTACTTCTTCGGATTTTATGTGGATAAATGAGCATTGAAAACGGACTTTATGGTTGTCTCTTTATCTTCTGCTGACAAGGACGCAGTGAATACATTCAACAGTTTCAATAGAATGCATATGACTTGGAGAGATAGAATTTGAGATGGAAAGCATAGAGAGATTAGGGTCCGATCACATTCACTTAGTTCAAAAGATTCAACCAAGAAGACATAGCTATAAGTGAATGCTGTAGAGGACAGAACACTAGTATGTATATATCTATATAATCAACGTAGTGAAGATAATCATGAAGACATATTGAGTTCGAAGCCAAACCAAATGTGAAGATATTGCAAGGTAACGCCATGAGGGAAACACTTCAAAATAGAATGTTTGGTGGTGGCGTTACCCACCGTATAGGAAGTATTAGACCCAGACACGGCGCACAATTATCGTGGCGCTCCGAAGTCAAATTCCACATTAATGTATTCACACTTAGAATATATCTCTTCATTGATTGAAGATATACTTTACTTTGTGTGTTGCACATCTAAGTCGTCAATATGCATAAGTGTTAGGATGTGTGCCTGATCACAGGACATTTGAGGATTCCAAGATATTTAGCTCACACCGTAACTTGTGAAATCTCTTCTCATCCAAGGGCTTGGTGAAGATATCCGCCAATTGTTCTTCAGTGTTGACGTGTATGATATCAATGTCTTCCTTCACAACATGATCTCTGAGAAAGTGATGACGAATTTCAATGTGCTTTGTCTTCGAGTGCTGAACTGGGTTGTTGGCTATCTTGATGGCACTTTCGTTGTCGCAGTAAAGTGGTACTTGCTTTAGATGAATATCATAATCCTTGAGTGTTTGCTTCATCCACAGAAGCTGAGCGCAGCAAGATCCAGCAGCAATGTATTCAGATTCAGCAGTGGAGAGAGATACACAGTTCTGCTTCTTTGAAGACCAACATACAAGTGATCGTCCCAGAAAGTGACATGTGCGTGATGTAGACTTGCGATCAACCTTGTCACCAGCATAATCAACATCCGAAAATCCAACCAAATCAAACTCTGAGCCCTTTGGATACCATAATCCTAGAGTTGGGGTGTGAGCCAAATATCAAAGAATTCGCTTCACAGCTAAGTGATGCGACTCCTTTGGTGCCGCTTGAAATCGAGCACACATGCAAACAATAAGCATAATATCTGGCCTAGATGCACATAAATAAAGCAAAGACCCAATCATGGAGCGGTATACCTTTTGATCGAACTCTTTACCATTGTCGTCAGGACCTAGAAGATGTTTGGCTGGCATTGGTGTTGTGAAGCCTTTGCAGTCTTGCATACCGAACTTCTTCAGGCAATCTTTGAGATACTTCTCTTGAGATATGAAGATGCCATTGCGTTGTTGTCATATTTGAAGACCAAGGAAGAACTTCAGCTCCCCCATCATGGACATCTGATATTGCTCTTGCATCATATATCCAAACTCTTCACTGTACTTCTGATTGGTGCAGCCGAAGATAATGTCATCCACATATATTTGGCACACAAACAGTTCACCATCATATGTCTTTGTGAAGAGAGTGGGATCCAGGGAACCAGGTATGAAGCCTTTGCTCTTCAGGAAGTATTTGAGTGTGTCATACCAGGCCCTAGGGGCTTGTTTGAGGCCATACAGTGCCTTGTTGAGCTTGTATACCATGTCAGGATGTTTTGGATTTTCAAAGCCAGGTGGTTGTGCAACATACACTTCTTCTTCAATCTTGCCATTGAGAAAGGCACTTTTCACATCCATTTGATATAGAAGTATGTTATGATGATTTGCATAGGCCAGCAGTATGCGTATGGCTTCAAGCCTAGCCACAGGAGCAAATGTTTCATCGAAGTCAATGCCCTCCACTTGAGTATATCCTTGAGCAACGAGATGAGCTTTGTTTCTGACAACTTGACCATGCTCATCTTGCTTGTTGCGGTATATCCATTTGGTGCCTATTATGTTGTGCTTCCGTGGATCAGGACGCTTAACCAGTTCCCATACATTATTCAGTTCAAACTGTTGAAGCTCTTCTTGCATAGCTTGAATCCATTCAGGTTCCATGAAGGCTTCTTCAACTTTCTTGGGTTCTGATATTGATACGAATGCGAAGTGCCCACAGAAATTCGCCAGTTGAGTTGCCCTTGAACGAGTGAGTGGACCAGGTGCATTGATGCTGTCAATTATTCTGTCAATTTGCACTTCATTGGCAACACGAGGGTGTACAGGGCGAAGACTTTGCTCTTGCTGATCTGTGTTGTAGTTGGGAGGAATGTCTTCAGGCTGAGCATTGTCTTCATGTTGATCAGGTGCTGAGATGATAAGTTCTTCTTTAGGATGAGCTTCAGAAGGTATAATCTCTCCAGTTCCCATAAGCTTGATTGATTCATTAGCTGGAACTTCATCTAGCACATTTGGCAGTTGCTCTCTTTGTGAACCATTTGTCTCATCGAACCGCACATCCACTGTTTCAACCACTTTGTAATGAAAGAGATTGAAGACTCTGTAGGAGTGCGAATCCTTTCCATATCCAAGCATAAAGCCCTCATGTGCTTTTGGTGCAAACTTTGAGGTGTGGTGTGGGTCCTTGATCCAGCACCTTGCTCCAAATACTCTGAAGTAACTGACATTTGGCTTCTTGCCAGTTAGGAGTTCATAAGATGTCTTGTTCAGAAGCTTGTGAAGATAAACGCGATTGATTGTATGGCATGCAGTGTCAATGGCTTCAGTCCAGAATTTTCTTGGAGTCTTGTATTCATCTAGCATTGTTCTGGCCATCTCAATGAGTGTTCTGTTCTTGCGTTCGACGATGTCATTCTGCTGTGGCGTGTACGGAGCTGAGAATTCATGTGTGATGCCCAAGGTATCAAGATATGTATCAAGGCCAGTGTTCTTGAATTCAGTGCCATTGTCACTTCTGATGTGCTTTATCTTGGCGCCAAAATTGTTCATAGCTCGATTGGCAAAGCGTCGGAAGACATCCTGCACTTCATTCTTGTAAAGGATTATGTGCACCCACGTATATCTAGAATAATCATCAACAATGACAAAGCCATAGAGGCAAGCAGAAGTAGTAAAAGTTGAGTAGTGAGTGGGACCGAAAATATCCATGTGGAGTAGTTCAAAGAGTTGTGTGGTAGTCATGATTGTCTTCGAAGGATGTTTTGCCCTTGTCATTTTCCCTGCTTCACAGGCACCACATAAGTGATCTTTCTTGAACTTGATGCCCTCGATGCCTATGACATACGTCTTCTTCGCAAGGGTGTGGAGGTTCCTCATGCCAGCATGCCCAAGCCTCCGATGCCAAAGCCAGCATTCTGAAGCTTTTGCAAGAAGACATACTGCCAGTTGTGGCCCTGCTGAGAAATCTACCACGTACAAATCATCTTTTCGATACCCTTCAAACACTAGAGACTTGTCATATTCCATTAGTACCAGGCAACGATATTTTCCAAACATTACGATCATGTTCAAATCACAAAGCATTGAGACAGACATTAAGTTGAAGCCAAGGGATTCAACAAGCATGACTTTATCCATGTGTTGATCCTTTGAGATTGCAACTCTACCTAGACCCAATACCTTACTTTTACTAGTGTCAGCAAATGTGATGTGACTCTTGTCGGATGGACGTAAGGTTGAGTCCATAAGAAGGCTTCTTTTGCCAGTCATGTGATTTGTACCCACTGTCAATAATCCATTCTGAAGACTTTGAAGTCGCTGGTGTCGTACCCTACAGTGCAGTTAGGGGATAGGCTTCACGAAGAGAATTGTGAAGCAAAAACATTTGACGAACCAGTGGGTTACGAAAACTTAGATCCAGATTAGGACTAATAGGGAGAATAGCATGCGATTCAGGAACAAAGTACATAATGATGCCGTTTGGGCATTTTATCTTGCGCCCCACAAGTTTTTTAAGGTCCCCAGCAATAGCATCAGAAGATTTTGTTTTTGTGCTGGAGACCTTTCCCTACAAAAGAGAGTTAAGCTTTCTTAACCACCCACATCTTCAAGGGTGGCTTAGAAGCTATAAGTCTAAGTGCAACATCTGAAAATTTTGGCTTTGAAGCCTTAGCAAACAGTCTAGCAGGTGGACAATAATACTCATAGGAATAAGCAGAATAATTTTTGGTCATATGAACATGACGGTTCGAAGAACCGCTCTCATATTCGTATGCCTGAGTATGGTTTCCCTACAAAACATTTGCGTTAGTGTGACTCAGGTGAGTCCTCTGTTTGTATGAAGCCTTTGGACCGTATGAAGCCTTTGGTCTGAGGTTTGTCTTCTTCAAGTGAGGTGTCATGAAGACATTCACAGGAAGATTTTCCAGACACTTTTTCGGAACCCAAATCTTCTTCATAGGTGGTCCATTCCTGCAGTTAGTACCAATGTACCTAGCAAACACTTCACCATTCTGATTCTTAAACAGTTTATATTTTGCATCAAAGGATTCATCAATGATAATGGGGTTAGCACAAGTGAAGCCAGATAAATTGGATGGATCTGCTGAAAGTTCCTTTGCAGCAACCCATGTGGTTTTGGGGTACTGCTCAGGTTTCCAGTATGAGCCATCTGCGTTTATTTTCCTCACGAACCCAACACCCTCTTTCCTGGGGTTTCGGTTCAGAATCTGCTTCTTGAGGACATCACATAATGTCTGATGTCCTTTAAGACTTTTGTACATCCCTGTTTCAAGCAATGTCTTCAACCTAGCATTCTCATCAGCAATAGCAGTGGTATCCTCAGCAGAGGGGTTAGTTACCACATCAGCAGTTGAAGATATTGCAACAGCAGTAGCAGTGGAACATTCAGCAACAAAAGTAGCATTATCACGCTCAATGCATTTAAGACATGGTGGTTCAAATCCTTCCTGAGCGGGACTGATCTATTCGGCGCGAAGTGACTCGTTTTCCTTTTGAAGATCTTCATGGGCCGCTCTCAATTTCTCAAGTTCTTGCTTCCTTTGAAGATAATCATAGGAAAGCTTTTCATGAGTCGTTGAGAGAGTATCAAGACGATCTTCAAGTTCCTGATACTTAACGTGAAGATTTTTTATGTCTTCAATTAAGGATTCAGATCGAGTCATTTCAGCACCCAACAGATCATCACTTCTGTCTAACAGTTTTTGAATATGTTCCATAGCTTTCTGTTGTTCAGTTGCAATTTTAGCAAGTGTTTTGTAGCTGGGTTTTGAATCACAGTCAGAGTCATCGTCACTAGATGTTTGATAGCGAGTAGTGCGTGAGTTTACCTTGGCACCGCGTGCCATGAAGCAGTAGGTAGGAGTGGAGTCGTTCTTGTCATTTGCATCGGCGTCAGTGATGCAGTCATTGTCTTCAGTGTTGAAGATGGACTTAGCGACGTATGCTCTAGCCAGACTCGCAATGCCAGAATCAGACTCCTCCTCAGACTCCACCTCCGCCTCCTCAGAAGCGGACTCCTCCTCTGAATCCACTTCCTTGCCAACAAATGCACGTGCCTTGCCAGACGAGCTCTTCTTGTGTGATGAAGACTTTGAGTATTTCTTTTTCTTCTTGTCGTCAGAATCATATTCCTTGCTCTTCTTCTTCCTTCTGTTCTCATTGTCCCATTGTGGACACTCAGAGATGAAGTGTCCAGCTTTCTTGCACTTGTGACATGTTTTCTTTTTATAGTCATGAGCAGAAGCTTCATCATTCCTTGAGCTTGATCGTGAAGATTTTCTGAAGCCTTTCTTCTTGGTGAATTTTTGAAACTTCTTCACTAGCATTGCAAGTTCTCTTCCAATGTCTTCAGGATCATCAGAACAGCTGTCAAATTCTTTTTCAGATGAGGAAACAGCTTTTGCCTTCAAGGCACGAGTTCGCCCATAGTTTGGACCGTAGATATCTCTTTTCTCAGAAAGCTGAAACTCATGTGGGTTGAGCCTCTCAAGTATGTCAGACGGATCGAGTGTCTTGAATCAGGACGTTCTTGAATCATCATGGCTAGGATGTCAAACGAACTATCAAGTGATCTCAGCAGCGTCTTGACAATTTCATGTTTGGTGATCTCAGTGGCGCCGAGGGCTTGAAGCTCATTTGTGATGTCAGTGAGCCGATCAAATGTGTGCTGGACATTCTCATTGTCATTTCGCTTGAAGCGGTTGAAGAGGTTGCGAAGAACACTGATTCTTTGATCTCTCTGGGTTGAGACGCCTTCATTGACCTTGGAGAGCCAGTCCCAGACCAGCTTGGATGTCTTCAAGGCACTCACACGGCCATACTGTCCTTTTGTCAGATGGCCACAGATGATATTTTTGGGAGTAGAGTCCAGTTGAGTGAACTTCTTGACATCAGCAGCAGTGACACCTTCTCCAGCCTTGGGAACGCCATTCTCGACGACATACCATAGGTCGACGTCAATGGCTTCAAGATGCATGCGCATCTTATTCTTCCAGTAGGAATATTCAGTTCCATCGAAGACGGGGCACGCAACGGAGACTTTGATTATCCCTATAGTCGACATAGCTAAAACTCCAGGTGGTTAAACCGAATCACACAGAACAAGGGAGCACCTTGCTCTGATACCAATTGAAAGTGCGTTATATCGACTAGAGGGGGGGTGAATAGGCGATTTTTATGAAAGTCTTCAAAACGTGAGAGTTATGAAGACAAACAGCGAAGATTATGCCTATTACTATGCAGCGGAAGTTAGATTACACTAGGCCAGCCATGGTCATGTATTCAATAGAGTGAAAGCACAATGACAAACAACTGCAGTGTAATAAGGATCAGGTAGGAAGAAGTTATGAAGCCAAACAGATCATACATTCACGTTGTGAAGACAAAAGATAAAGCAAGCATGCAACGGCTTCACAATGTGTAACAGTAAGAAAAGGAAGTGGAGATGAAACCAGTGACTCGTTGAAGACAATGATATGTTGGACCAGTTCCAGTTGCTGTGACAACTGTACGTCTGGTTGGAGCGGCTAGGTATTTAAACCTTAGGACACACAGTCCCGGACACCCAGTCCTGAACACACAGTTCAGGACACCAAGTCCTCACCGTATTCTCCTTGAGCTATGGTCACTTAGTCCTCGCCCAATCACTCTGGTAAGTCTTCAAGGTAGACTCCCAAACCTTCACAAACTTCGTTCACTGGCAATCCACAATGTCTCTTGGATGCTCTGAACGCGACGCCTAACCGTCTGGAGGATTCACAGTCCTCAAGTGTAATAAGTCTTCAGATCACACAGACAAGAAGACCTAAGTGATGCCCAATTTGCTCTGGCTCTGGGTGGTTAGGGCTTTTCTCCTCACTAGGAATTTTCTCTCAAAGGCTTCGAGGTGGGTTGCTCTCAAACGACAAAAGCCGTGCACTGAAATCTGAGCAGCCAACCGTTTATGGTTGTGGGGGTGGGCTATTTATAGCCACTTGGCAACCCGACCTGATTTGTCTGAAATGACCCTGGGTCATTAAGGAACTGACACGTGTCCCAACGGTCAGATTTTAAACTCTCATGGCAACTTTACTTGGGCTACAAGCAAAGTTGACTTGTCCGGCTCTGGACAAGATTCGCTCTCATTGTCTTCACTCGAAGACATAGGTTTTTGGTTTTGAGCATCACTTCAGTCATTCTGACTGTTTCTCCTGGACCCCACTTAACAGTACGGTGGTTCCTATGACTCAACACAAAAGAAAAGGAACTACGAAAGATCTAAGTCTTCGAGCTCCGTAGGCTTCATAATGTGTCTTCTTTTGTCATAGTCTTCAATGTGAATATCTTCATATACCACCTTTGGCTTCAATGTCTTCATACATTTTTAGGGGTCATCTCTGGTAGTAAAACCGAATCAATGAGGGACTTCTACCTGTGTTATCCTGCAATTCTCACAAACACATTAGTCCCCCAACTAGGTTTGTCGTCAATACTCCAAAACCAACTAGGGGTGGCACTAGATGCACTTACAGGTAGTAAAACCGAATCAATGAGGGACGTCTACCTGTGTTATCCTGCAATTCTCACAAACACATTAGTCCCTCAACTAGGTTTGTCGTCAATACTTCAAAACCAACTAGGGGTGGCACTAGATGCACTTACATTAAGCATCACTTCAGTCATTCTGACTGATTCACTTGGACCCCACTTAACAGTACGGTGGTTCCTATGACTCAACAAAGAAGAAAAAGAACAACGAAACAACTAAGTCTTCGCGCTCCATGGTCTTCACTCAATGTCTTCTCTTGTCATAGTCTTCAATGTGACTGTCTTCACATACCACCTTTGACTTCAATGTCTTCATACATTTTTTGGGGTCATCTCTGGTAGGAAAACCGAATCAATGAGGGACTTCTACCTATGTTATCCTGCAATTCTCACAAACACATTAGTCCCTCAACCAGTTTTGTCGTCAATACTCCAAAACCAACTAGGGGTGGCACTAGATGCACTTACACAAAGCCTCCTTGCAAGCAATAGCTTCCAAAGAAGAAGCATCGGTTAGGCCTTGGGTGACTAGAATTGAGGAGCCTAAGTAGCCGCCATCCCTGCCATGATAAACTATAGTTGTTGCTCCTAAATTGTGGCCAACACCTGCATTAGCATTAATTTTGATGAGTCCAGCGGAGGAGGCAACCACCGAACCTAAGCATTTCCGCCTGGAGGCACTGTTATTTCATGTGCTGCTGGATGGTGAACTTGCTAAAGCTCTGACATAAAACTTGTGATAAAGAGATGCGTCGACAAAGGGCTTTGACTAATGCCTTTGTGTATCAGTTTACGTCTCACAGTCCATATCGCCCATAGGGTTGCCGTCAACCAAGTGAACTGATCATGTGAAAGCACATCCATCAAAGTAAACATACAATTTGTAGCATAAGGTTCAACCATGGCCATCATCTGGTCAAAAGGCTCCAGGTCAATAAATGCCCACACACATCTCGCCATTGAGCACTCAATAAGACTTAGCCTCCCAAAGTCACGCATGACACAAAATGAACATCCATCTATGTCAGACATATTTCTATGTTTTCTTACATCCTTAGTAGGTAATGAATGTTGGGCCAATCTCCACAGGAAAACTTTAAGTTTTGTCGGCACTAGAGCGTTTCAAAGAATGGTCCAAGACTTCTCATCTGCCGCATTATCAGAGGAGCCCGGTCGCTCATCAAGCCAATCTTGGCGACACTTTTTTGTTGCCACAATCATCCTATACACCGACCGTATTGAAAAGATTCCTGATTTTCTCAAAGTTCCAAGACAAATGTCCTCCATATTGCAGGTACAAATAGGAATATGCATAATTGCCAAAGCATCATATGGTAGAAAGACCTGCCTGATAACCTCGTTGTCCGATCTGGTGTTCGGGATGTCAAGTAGTTCTGAAACAAGCTGCGGTGGTTGAATCACAAGCGAGATGATTGGGCACATATATTCCTGTCTTGGGATGCGGTTGAAGTTCCATATTTCAGTGGTTGTACCATTGCCAATTCGCCTAATCAGCCCCTGTTTAAGGGTATCACACCCCTAAATGATTGCTCTTCAAATTTGTGATGGATGAGTCCCAAGTGCTGCATTCAAAAAATGAACTTCTGGGAAGTACACCGCCTTCAGTATTCTTGCACTTATTGAATAATGGTTTTCTATGATTCTCCAAGCCTGTCTTGCAAGAAGCGCAAGATTGAAAATTTCAAAGCCCTTGAAGCCCAGACCCCCCATGTATTTAGGCATGCTCATTATGTCCCATGACACCCAGTATGGTTTGCACTGGCCTCTTTTACTCCCCACCAAAAGGCTTTGATCATATATTTCAGGTGTTCACACAAACCCCTCGACAGTTTAAAACAAGACATTGAAAGTTGGGTGTCGGGGTTTTAGCTCATGTGGCTCACTAGCATATGAATGCTGGGGTGCCAGTCTCCATATGTGTGTAGTTCTGCGTTTTTCTATCCGGTGTCCTTGCCTATTGTAGGTCCAGTCCCACGTTTTCCCCTTACTTCCCTTGTTGAGGTGAGGGGGGGTGATGGTTTGGAACCTTGCTGATGGTTTTGCTGTGTTTGGATTGTTGCCAAATTGCTGGTTTGGTTAATGAAATTGGGGAAGAAATCCCTTTTGTAAGTGCATCTAGTGCCACCCCTAGTTGGTTTTGGAGTATTGACGACAAACCTAGTTGAGGGACTAACGTGTTTGTGAGAATTGCAGGAAAACACAGATAGAAGTCCCTCATTGATTCGGTTTTATTACCAGAGATGACCCCTAAAAATGTACGAAGACATTGAAGACAATGGTGGTTTATGAAGATATTCATATTGAAGTCAATGACATGAGAAGACTCCCTATGAAGCTTATGGAACTCGAAGACTTAGATCCTTCGTAGTTTTATTTCATTTATGTAGTGTCATAGGAACCACCGTACTGTTAAGTGGGGTCCAAAAGAACCAGTCAGAATGACTGTAGTGATGCCTAATTCAAATCCTATGTCTTCGAGCGAAGACTTTGAGAGAAAATCTTGTCCAGAGCCAGACAAGTCAGCTTTACTTGTAGCCCAAGTAAAGTTGCCGTGTGAGTTCAAAATTCGACCGTTGGTACACGAGTCAGTTCCTCAGTGACCCAGGGTCATTTTGGACAGATCGGGTCGGGTTGCCAAGTGGCTATAAATAGTCCACCCCCCAGAACCATAAACGGTTGGCTGCTCAGATTTCAGTGCACGGCTTTTGTCGTTTGAGAGCAACCCACCTCGAAGCCTTTGAAAGAAAAATTCCCAGTGAGGAGAAAAGCCCTAACCACCCAGAGCCAGAGTAAATTGGGCATCACTTAAGTCTTCGTGTCTGTGTGATTTGAAGACTTATTACACTCGAGGACTGTGCATCCTCCAGACGGTTAGGCGTCGCATTCTGAGCATCCAAGAGAAATTGTGGATTGTCAGTGAATGAAGTCTGTGAAGGTTTGGGAGTCTACCTTGAAGACTTACCCGAGTGATTGGGCGAGGTCTGTGTGACCTTAGCTCAAGGAGAAAACGGTGATGACTGGGTGTCTTGGACTAAGTGTCCTTGACTGGGTGTCCGGGACTGTGTGCTTTGGTTTAAATACCTAGCCGCTCCAACCAGACGTACAGTTGTCACAGCAACTGGAACTGGTCCAACAAATCATTGTCTTCAACGTGTCACTGGTTTCATCTTCACTTCCTTTCACTTACAGTTATTCATTGTGAAGCCATTGCATGCTTGCTTTATCTTTTGTCTTCACAACATGAATGTATGATCTGTTCGGCTTCATAACTTCTTCCTACCTAATCCTTATTACACTGAAGCTGTTTGTCATTGCGCTTTCACTCTATTGAATACATGACCATGGCTGGCCTAGTGTAATCTAACTTCCGCTGCATAGTAATAGGCATGATCTTCACTGTTTGTCTTCACAACTCTCACGTTTTGAAGACTTTCATAAAAATCGCCTATTCACCCCCCCTCTAGTCGATATAACGCACTTTCAATTGGTATCAGAGCCTGGTGCTCCCTTTGTTCTGTGTGATTCGGTTTAACCACCTGGAGTTTTAGCTATGTCGACTGCAGGGATAATCAAAGTCTCCGCTGCTTGTCCCGTCTTTGATGGAACTGAATATCCCTACTGGAAGAATAAGATGCTCATGCATCTTGAAGCCATTGACGTCGACCTATGGTATGTCGTCGAAAACGGCGTTCCCAAGGCTGGAGAAGGTGTCACTGCTGCTGATGTCAAGAAGTTCGTTCAACTGGACTCTACTGCCAAGAATATCATCTGTGGTCATCTGACCAAAGGACAGTATGGCCGTGTGAGTGCCTTGAAGACATCCAAACTGGTCTGGGATTGGCTCTCCAAAGTTAATGAAGGCATATCAACCCAGAGAGATCAAAGAATCAGTGTCCTTCACAATCTCTTCAACCGCTTCAAACGAAATGACAATGAGAATGTCCAGCACACCTTTGATCGACTCACTGACATCACAAATGAGCTTCAAGCCCTCGGCGCTACTGAGATCACCAAACATGAAATCGTCAAGACGCTGCTGAGATCACTTGATAGTTCGTTTGACATTCTGGCCCTGATGATTCAAGAACGTCCTGATTTCAAGACACTCGATCCGTCTGACATACTTGAGAGGCTCAACACACATGAGTTTCAGCTTTCTGAGAAAAGAGATATCTACGGTCCAAACTATGGGCGAACTCGTGCCCTGAAGGAAAAAGCTGTCTCCTCATCTGAAGAAGAATCTGACTGCAGTTCTGATGATCCTGAAGACGTTGGAAGAGAACTTGCAATGCTAGTGAAGAAGTTTCAAAAATTCACCAAGAAGAAAGGCTTCAGAAAATCTTCACGATCAAGCTCAAGGAATGATGAAGCTTCTGCTCATGACTACAAGAAGAAAACATGTCACAAGTGCAAGAAAACTGGGCACTTCATCTCTGAGTGTCCACAGTGGGACAATGAGAACAGAAGGAAGAAGAAGAGCAAGGAATATGATTCTGACGACAAGAAGAAGAAGAAACACTCAAAGTCTTCTTCCAAGTCTTCATCAAAGTCTTCATCACACAAGAAGAGCTCATCTGGCAAGGCGCGTGCGTTTGTAGGCAAGGAGATGGATTCAGAGGAGGAATCCGCATCTGAGGAGGCAGAAGTGGAATCTGAGGAGGAGTCTGATTCTGGCATTGCGAATCTGGCTACAGCATACGTCGCCAAGTCCATCTTCAACACTGAAGTCAATAATTGCATCACCGACACCGACGCAAATGACAAGAACGACTCCACTCCTACCTACTGCTTCATGGCACGCGGTACCAAGGTAAACTCACGCACCACTCGCTATGAAACATCCAGTGACGATGACTCTGAATGTGATTCAAAACCTAGCTACAAAACACTTGCTAAAATTGCAACTGAACAACAGAAAGCTATGGAACACATTCAAAAACTGTTAGACAGAAGCGATGATCTGTTGGGTGCTGAAATGACTCGATCTGAATCCTTAATTGAAGACATAAAAAACCTTCACGTTAAGTATCAGGAACTTGAAGATCGTCATGATACTCTCTCAACAACTCATGAAAAACTTTCCTATGACTATCTTCAAAGGAAGCAAGAACTTGAGAGATTGAGGGTGGCTCATGAAGATCTTCAAAAGGAAAACGAGTCACTTCGCGCCAAATAGATCAGTTCCGTTCAGGAAGGATTTGAACCACCATGTCTTAAATGCATTGAGCGTAATAATGCTAATTCTGTTGCTGAATGTTCCACTGCTACTACTGTTCCAATATCTTCAACTGTTGATGTGGCAACTAACCCCTCTGCTGAGGATACCACTGCTATTGCTGATGAGAATGCTAGGTTGAAGACATTGCTTGAAACAGGGATGTACAAAAGTCTGAAAGGGCATCAAACATTATGTGATGTCCTTAAGAAGCAGATTCTGAACCGAAACCCTAGGAAAGAGGGTGTTGGGTTCGTGAGGAAAATCAATGCAGATGGCTCTTACTGGAAACCTGAGCAGTACCCCAAAACTACATGGGTTGCTGCAAAGGAACTTTCAGCAGATCCATCCAATTTATCTGGCTTCACTTGTGCTAACCCAATTATCATTGATGAATCCTTTGATGCAAACTATAAACTGTTTAAGAATCAGAATGATGAAGTGTTTGCCAGGTACATTGGTACTAACTGCAGGAATGGACCGCCTATGAAGAAGATCTGGGTTCCGAAAACATGTCTGGAAAATCTTCCTGTGAATGTCTTCATGACACCTCACTTGAAGAAGACAAACCTCGGTCCAAAGGCTTCATACAGACAGAGGACTCACCTAAGTCACACTAACGCAAATGTTTTGCAGGGAAACCACACTCAGGCATATGAATATGAGAGCGGTTCATCGAACCGTCATGTTCATATGACCAAAAATCTTTCTGCTTATGCCTATGAGTATTATTGTCCCCCTGCTAGACTGTTTGCTAAGGCTTCAAAGCCAAAATTCTCAGATGCTGCACTTAGACTCATAGCTTCTAAGCCACCCTTGAAGATGTGGGTGGTTAAGAAAGCTTAACTCTCTTTTGCAGGGAAAGGTCTCCAGCACAAAAACAAAATCTTCTGATGCTGTTGCTGGGGACCATAAAAATCTTGTGGGGCGCAAGATAAACTGCCCAAATGGCATCATTATGTACTTCGTTCCTGAATCGCATGATACTCTCCCCATTAGTCCTAATCTGGATCTAAGTTTTCATAACCCACTGGTTCGTCAAATGTTTATGCTTCACAACACTCTTCGTGAAGCCTATCCCCCTAACTGCACTGTAGGGTACGATACCAGCGACTTCAAAGTCTTCAGAATGGATTATTGACAGTGGGTGTACAAATCACATGACTGGCAGAAGAAGCCTTCTTATGGACTCAACTTTACGTCCATCCGACAAGAGCCACATTACATTCGCTGACACTGGTAAAAGTAAGGTATTGGGTCTAGGTAGAGTTGCAATCTCAAAGGATCAACACATGGATAAAGTCATGCTTGTTGAATCCCTTGGCTTCAACTTAATGTCGGTCTCAATGCTTTGCGATTTGAATATGATTGTAATGTTTGGCAAATATCACTGCCTGGTGCTAATGGAATCTGACAAATCTCTAGTGTTTGAAGGGTATAGGAAAGGTGATTTGTATGTGGTAGATTTCTCAGCAGGACCACAACTTGCAGTATGTCTTCTTGCAAAAGCTTCAGAATGCTGGCTTTGGCATCGAAGGCTTGGGCATGCTGGCATGAGGAACCTCCACACCCTTGCGAAGAAAAAGCACGTCATAGGCATCGAGGGCGTCAAGTTCAAGAAAGATCACTTATGCGGTGCCTGTGAAGCAGGGAAGATGACAAGGGCAAAACATCCTTCGAAGACAATCATGACCACTACTCAACCCTTCGAACTGCTCCACATGGATCTTTTCGGTCCCACTCACTACTCAACTTTTACTACTTCTGCATGCCTCTATGGCTTCGTAATTGTTGATGATTATTCTAGATATACTTGGATGCACATAATCCTTTACAAGACTGAAGTGCAGGATGTCTTCAGACGCTTCACAAATCGAGCTATGAACAATTTTGGCGCCAAGATAAAGCACATCAGAAGTGACAATGGCACTGAATTCAAGAACACTGGCCTTGATACATATCTGGATACCTTGGGCATCACACATGAATTCTCAGCTCCATACACGCCACAGCAGAATGGCATCGTCGAACGCAAAAACAGAACACTCATTGAGATGGCCAGAACAATGCTAGATGAATACAAGACTCCAAGAAAATTCTGGACTGAAGCCATTGATACTGCATGCCATACAATCAATCGTGTTTATCTTCACAAGCTTCTGAACAAGACATCCTATGAACTCCTAACTGGCAAGAAGCCAAATGTCAGTTATTTCAGAGTATTTGGCGCAAAATGCTGGATCAAGGACCCACACCACACCTCAAAGTTTGCACCAAAAGCACATGAAGGCTTCATGCTTGGATATGGAAAGGATTCGCACTCCTACAGAGTCTTCAATCTCTTCCACTACAAAGTGGTTGAAACAGTGGATGTGCGATTTGATGAAACCAATGGATCACAAAGAGAGCAATTGCCAAATGTGCTAGATGAAGTTCCAGCAAATGAATCAATCAAGCTTATGGGAACTGGAGAAATTGTACCTTCTGAAGCTCAACCTGAAGAAGAACTTATCATCTCAGCACCTGATCCACATGAAGACAATGCTCAGCCTGAAGATATACCTTCAAATGACCACATAGATCAGCAAGAGCAAAGTCTTCGCCCCACACACCCTCGTGTTGCAAATGAAGTACAAATTGACAAAATACTGGACAGCATCAATGCACCTGGTCCACTCACTCGTTCAAGGGCAACTCAGCTAACAAACTTCTGTGGGCATTTCGCATTCGTCTCAATATCAGAACCCAAGAAAGTTGAAGAAGCCTTCATGGAATCTGAATGGATTCAAGCTATGCAAGAAGAGCTTCAACAGTTTGAGCTGAATAATGTATGGGAACTGGTTAAGCGTCCTGATCCACGGAAGCACAACATAATAGGCACCAAATGGATATACCGCAACAAGCAAGATGAGCATGGTCAAGTTGTCAGAAACAAAGCTCGTCTCGTTGCTCAAGGATATACTCAAGTGGAGGGCATTGACTTCGATGAAACATTTGCTCCTGTGGCTAGGCTTGAAGCCATACGCATACTGCTGGCCTATGCAAATCATCATAACATACTTCTCTATCAGATGGATGTGAAAAGTGCCTTTCTCAATGGCAAGATTGAAGAAGAAGTGTATGTTGCACAACCACCTGGCTTTGAAAATCCAAAACATCCTGATATGGTATACAAGCTCAACAAGGCACTGTATGGCCTCAAACAAGCCCCTAGGGCCTGGTATGATACACTCAAGTACTTTATGAAAAGCAAAGGCTTCATACCTGGTTCCCTGGATCCCACTCTTTTCACGAAGACATATGATGGTGAACTGTTTGTGTGCCAAATATATGTGGATGACATTATCTTCGGCTGCACCAATCAGAAGTATAGTGAAGAGTTTGGATATATGATGCAAGAGCAATATCAGATGTCCATGATGGGGGAGCTGAAGTTCTTTCTCGGTCTTCAAATACGGCAACAACGCAACGGCATCTTCATATCTCAAGAGAAATATCTTAAAGAGTGCCTGAAGAAGTTCGGTATGCAAGACTGCAAAGGCTTCACAACACCAATGCCAGCCAAGCATCATCTGGGTCCCGACGACAATGGTAAAGAGTTCGATCAAAAGGTATACCGCTCCATGATTGGGTCTTTGCTTTATTTATGTGCATCTAGGCCAGATATCATGCTTAGTGTTTGCATGTGTGCTCGATTTCAAGCGACACCAAAGGAGTCGCATCACTTAGCTGTGAAGCGAATTCTTCGATATTTGGCTCACACCCCAACTCTAGGATTATGGTATCCAAAGGGCTCAGAGTTTGATTTAGTTGGATTCTCGGATGCTGATTATGCTGGTGACAAAGTTGATCGCAAGTCTACATCAGGCACATGTCACTTTCTGGGACGATCACTTGTATGTTGGTCTTCAAAGAAGCAGAACTGTGTATCACTCTCCACTGCTGAATCTGAATACATTGCTGCTGGATCTTGCTGCGCTCAGCTTCTGTGGATGAAGCAAACACTCAAGGATTATGGCATTCATCTGAAGCAAGTGCCACTTTACTGCGACAACGAAAGCGCCATCAAGATTGCCAACAACCCAGTTCAGCACTCGAAGACAAAGCACATTGAAATTCGTCATCACTTTCTCAGAGATCATGTTGTGAAGGAAGACATTGATATCATACATGTCAACACTGAAGAGCAATTGGCAGATATCTTCACAAAGCCCTTGGATGAGAAGAGATTTTGCAAGTTACGGTGTGAGCTAAATATCTTGGAGTCCTCAAATGTTCTGTGATCAGGCACACATCCTAACACTTAAGCATATTGATGACTTAGATGTGCAACACACGAAGTAGCGTATATCTTCAAACAATGAAGACATACATTCTAAGTGTGAATACATTAATGTGGAATTTGACTTCGGAGCGCCAAGATAATTGTGCGCCGTGTCTGGGTCTAATACTTCCTATACGGTGGGTAACGCCACCACCAAACGTTCCATTTTGAAGTGTTTCTCTCATGGCGTTACCTCTCAATGTCTTCACAATTGGTTTGGTTTCATTCTCAATATGTCTTCATGATTATCTTCACTGCGTTGATTATATGGATATATATGTACTGATGTTCTGTCCTCTACAGCATTCACTTATAGCTATGTCTTCTTGGTTGAATCTTTTGAACTAAGTGAATGTGATCGGACCCTAACCTATCTATGCTCTCTATCTCAAACTCTATCTCTCCAAGTCATATGCATTCTGTTGTAACTGTGAAATGTCTTCACTGTGTCCTTGTCAGCTGAAGACATAGTGACAACCATAAAAGTCCGTTTTTAATGCTCATTCCTCCACATAAGATCCGGAGAAGCAGGAACGACCGCCCGACAATTTAGGCGTGCGTGGGACGTGGAACAAATCCCAATCGTCCTCTAACTGGCCACGCGTGCCTCAAATGCGAACCGCCAGGGGTACCTGCGTAATAGCGCAGTGCCGCCTCTATCCCTATAAATATACGATTCACTGCGGTCATTATCTCCTTCTTCCACCCTCGCACGAACCCTAGCGCCACCGCTAGCACTCGACGACGCCGGTGACGAAGCGCTTCACTGCCGCAACCTCTCCGACGCCGTTTTCACGCCGACAGCGGACATCGCTCTCTCCGCCGTCGCCGTAGGTGTCTTCCGTCGCCAAGTTAGGGCACGGAGGATCGAACTGCTCGGCCTCAACTCTCACCTTGTCTAGCAGTTCCAAGTGTGGTAAATAAAATCTCTTTTTACAGCCTCTTTTGATCCCATAGTTCAGTCACTTTCTGCCATAAGGAGTTTCTCTTCACATCAGTTAGTTATCTCGCTACATCTCATGACATGCCTAGTATATTCACTTTTGCTTCATAAGGTAGTTAGATTCCTCATTTGTACTGATCTGTGGGTTCGTACAAATCTGGAACCAACTTCTTATCTGTGAGTGAATGTCTTCGCACAATGAGGTCTATGTCTTCTAAACCGATTTATCTTCAAAATCTTCTGAGAATGCATATGACCTCTTCCCCTTCCCTCGCACCTTAATGCTGTCACAGGTACATGTCCGTGGGAGAATCCTTTGGTTCTCATAGTCTGCATTCATTTGTAGAGTACTTGCAGCATCACATCAACTCTCCTGAAGCCAGTTCTTGCAAAAGGAAGCCTTTGAAGCCTTTGAACATTTTGAAGCCTTCCAAGTTATTCATGGCTTCAGAAACAGCAGCAAGGAAGGGAGGCAGACAGCGACGTGGTGAAACGTCCAAAGATGTGCCTGATGAATTGGCAGTGATGTACAAAACTGATCCTGAAGAAAGCTATGGTCAGCGCAAGACACGAATCCAATGGATTCGAAGATATTGGGCAGAGCAATGGTTCCACTACCGCTTCGTCACTCAGGAATATGCGGAGAAGTGCGCCATCAAAAGACCGTGGGGAGACGTACTATACAAAAATCTTGTACCCAGGTCCAGAGTCGAAGCCATTGCTCAAGGCTTCTATCCATGCATGGTGAGAGGACCACAGCCAGCTGAGGCACATCCGTCATCACTTCTCTGGTGCCGCGATGATAATCTCTTCAAGCGCAACTTTCAGTTTGCACAACAGTCAGCAAAGATAAACAAGAAGAAATTTGGGCTTGACTTCAACCCTGGTCCCTCCTCACCAAGGGCAGATGGCACACGCAACGCCGATCCCAATATCATCGGGCCGTATGCCAATCTTGCAGGCCTCATCACTCGCATCCTAGTCCAAGGGACTGCTGTGAATGATCCTCCAGCAGATACTGAGTCAGATGACGCCCCTGCTGCTCCGAAGCCAAAGCAGAAGAAGCCAAAAGCTCTAAAAGCTTCAAAGCCAGCCGCTTCTCCCAAGATCGCAAGAGTGAAGCCTTTAGCAACTGCACCTCCTGAAGCCAGTGTGCAGTCAGAAGGCTTATCACGAGTGTCCAAGCCCCAAGAAGCCAAGAAGCCTCAGCCACACACAGGCAAAGAGCTCACAGCTGCTGACATTCTGCGCTGCGAAACCATTGATCTCTCAAGCGATGAAGATCTTGGAGATGATGCTCTTGAGCAGCTCATCAAGAGCAAGGAGGAGGCTGAAATCTTCAACAATCTGCCTCTGTTTGATGTCGCCATCATCCACAACTTCATTGACAAATGGTTTGACACACCAGACATAAGCTTCAATGATCTGCAACTACCCATAGGCCTCAGCGTTGCCTTTCAAGGTGCAATCACTTCAGAACTTGCAATAGCCCAGCGAATTGTAGAACTGAAGCAGAAAATTGATCATGAAAAGGCTCAGTTCAAGAAGCATGTGGCCAAGCTCAGTGTGCAAGAAGTGAAAAACTTCAAGATCATGTTGCACGAGCTGAAAGAGAACTTCCTGAAGACGCGTGCCGAAGCTCAAGGCTCGCGAGAACGCATGAAGACTTTGGCTGATCGCTGCGTGCAAGCCTACAATGAGGCAGAAAAGCGCAAGGCACTTGGGCGTCCCGGCATTGACCCCAGGATGGCCGCGAAGAAGAAAAAGAAGGCGGCTGTGCCCGAACCTGAAGCGCCAAGGTCAGAAACTGCTCCGATTGTCTTCCCCGCTGCAACGACTGGCTCGAAGCCAAAGAGTCGATCAACCGCCTCACAGCACAAGAAGACACGGACTGCAGAGGCTGAAGCTAAGAAGAGAAAACATTCTGAAGCCTCTCCTTCTGAACCCATCATCAAGAAGCGCAAGACCAAGAAATCTCGGGCTGCTCCCACAGAGCCCCTGATAGTTGAACCCCTCTGCGTCCGCTATCCTGACACAGATCGTCAGTTGACTGTGCATGAACCCAACACTGAAGACATTCCAGCAGACGAACCCTACGCTGCTGAAGACATTGGTCTCCAAGACAATGTGCAAGGTGATGCAGCCCTTCCTCAGCTTGAGACAAGCGAACTGATCAGTATTGGTCGTCCCTTGACGCCAATCACACAAGCAGCATCATGGGCAGATCGCCCACAGGAAGAAGATGAGCCACAGCCCACTGCAACTCCACAAGCGTCGCCCAAATTCCGTAGGCTTCGCAAAGGGCCAAGGGCTCAGGCTGCTGACGACATTCCGGCTGCATCAGCCGAAGAGCATGCAGAGATACCACAAGCTCCAACTCCCCCACACCAACAAGAAGCAGTTCTCCAGGAGAACGTGCCTGAGTCTGCAAATGTTGAGGCTGCCACAAACAACGCCGAAGCAAATGTGGAGCCCAACCCAACAATAGCTTCAGAAGACAATGAAGCTACTGCTCCTGAACATTTTGTGTCTGAGTCTGCTATAGGACCACAATTCAACTATCATATTGCGTACAGACCCCAGGTCCAGAAGCCGATCCCACGACTGCCAAGGTTCCCAGGTCCTGCATCAGCTCCTGGTTCCTTCAACATCAACGGCTTCAGGGCCGATAACACGTTTTTCGACCGCTCCAAGAACCCTTATTCAAGGGAACGGATTGTATCAGATAGGTTCTGGAGCCATCAACAGCGCAGCTATTATTCATGCATCCTTTACAACCAAGGCCGCATCTTTCCTCACAAGCGCCTTGAGGTTGAAGCTGTTGCTGGTCTGCCTGGTCTGGAAGAAGCACTGGATTGCTTCAAGCAAGTGGGTTTGCTGCCATTTATCACTGATGAAGAGCACTGGAACGAAGAGCTTCTGCTCCAGTTCTATGCCACTGTGCATATCAAAGGCTATAATAGAGATCCGAAGACATGGATTCTGGAGTGGATGACAGGCAATATCCATCATGAAGCCAATGCTTTCGACCTAATTGAGCTTACCGGCCTTCCCACTCCTGGCGAATTCTTTGAAGAAGGGTGCCAACTCCATGCTGAAGCAATTGAGAGCATATTTCAGCGTCCTGAGCCAGATATGAGTCAGATGCTCTCAATGATGAAGCCACTGCCTCCGAATGCACCCTATCCAACTAGATTCTTCGTTGAAGACTTAGAGTACCTGCCCAGAACAATATATCATATCATAAGGCGGACTCTATGGCCTGTAAAGGGACACTCTCGATATGCTACAATTGATGGTGCAATGAAGACTCTCATCTTCTGCATTCTACATGGCAAATGCTTCAATGCACAGGATCTCTTCATCCATCACTTTGCAGCGTCTGCCTCAGAACTGTTTGGATTAAAGTTCTATGCTCCTTGGGTTATGAGGCTGATCAAGCTTCACTCTGCAATCTCCTATCAACCCTCAGCCCGCAACCATAGGATATTCTTGCCAGATGTGGACACATCTGCTGAAGCAATATATCCAGAGCCTGGCAAGCAACCATTAAGTCTTCAAAATGCAGAACACCAGAGCTTCACTCAAAATATTGAAGGTGTTGAAGCTCTCTCCCGAGTGTATCCAATGGCTGGCACCACACGTGCCCCTGCATCAACTGAAGCCACTGACAGCACAGCTGCCAAGAGACCCAAGAAGCGCGTTCGAACACTTAATGACCGAGAGCTTCTTTTGTCTCTTCACCAAAAGCAAGATAGGCATCACGACTGGCTCAAACGGCAGATGAGAAGCATCATGCAAGACGTCAATCGCATCAGAAATCTGGCAACCAAAAATGCGTTTGTCGCACACGAGACTTGTCGCCGCACTTGGAAAGGCCTCACCATGATGAGCAATGAAGCTGAACTGCAAGAGGATGGCTTCAGAGAGAGATTCCAATTTGACTCCACGCCTCCAAGAAGAGCGGTGATGCGAAGCACACCATCACTTGAAGAGTCAGAATTCTCTTCTTCTGCTGCCACCGTGTCTGCCCGGATTATTGAAGAAGACGACGATGCGACATCATCTCCACCTGCTTCAACACACGTCGAATCTGCACCAAGCTCATCTGCACCGCCACCAAACAACTCCACCGACCCTGCTGCGCCTGGGAACGCGTAGAAAACTCTATGTCTTCAAACCTTTTTGGTCATCACTGACAAAAGGGGGAGAAGCATGATGTTTATAGTCTTCATCATGTGCGGGTCACTTTGGGCGGGTGCCACTATATTTTGCTACATTTTGCTTCGTGCTTACAACTCCCGTTTTTGCTACATTTGCTTCTTTGAGTTGTAACACTTAGCCTTGATGGCCATCTGCTACCTGCTTGTCACTCCGTTATGCGAAGATAAATTCCGCATGTGCGACGATAAATTCCGCACTCATCTCTTACTGCAGACGTCCATTTTCCATTATGCATGTCATTATCTTCATATACTTTCACATGCATAGTGGATTCTCATCATAAGTTGAAGTGGATCTCCACAAGTACAACCTGCCATGTGCATTTGCATTCAAAAGACAAATTACTTATATGCACATCTTCAGGGGGAGCCCTTGCAACTTATGAAGACAAATTCCTTTACTATTTCACAAATTATGTTCCCCGTTGGAAACTTCAACTAGTTTGTCATCAATCACCAAAAAGGGGGAGATTGTAAGTGCATCTAGTGCCACCCCTAGTTGGTTTTGGAGTATTGACGACAAACCTAGTTGAGGGACTAACGTGTTTGTGAGAATTGCAGGAAAACACAGATAGAAGTCCCTCATTGATTCGGTTTTATTACCAGAGATGACCCCTAAAAATGTACGAAGACATTGAAAACAATGGTGGTTTATGAAGATATTCATATTGAAGTCAATGACATGAGAAGACTCCCTATGAAGCTTATGGAACTCGAAGACTTAGATCCTTCGTAGTTTCATTTCATTTATGTAGTGTCATAGGAATCACCGTACTGTTAAGTGGGGTCCAAAAGAACCAGTCAGAATGACTGTAGTGATGCCTAATTCAAATCCTATGTCTTCGAGCGAAGACTTTGAGAGAAAATCTTGTCCAGAGCCAAACAAGTCAGCTTTACTTGTAGCCCAAGTAAAGTTGCCGTGTGAGTTCAAAATTCGACCGTTGGTACACGAGTCAGTTCCTCAGTGACCCAGGGTCATTTTAGACAGATCGGGTCGGGTTGCCAAGTGGCTATAAATAGTCCACCCCCCACAACCATAAACGGTTGGCTGCTCAGATTTCAGTGCACGGCTTTTGTCGTTTGAGAGCAACCCACCTCGAAGCCTTTGAAAGAAAAATTCCCAGTGAGGAGAAAAACCCTAACCACCCAGAGCCAGAGTAAATTGGGCATCACTTAAGTCTTCGTGTCTGTGTGATTTGAAGACTTATTACACTTGAGGACTGTGCATCCTCCAGACGGTTAGGCGCCGCGTTCTGAGCATCCAAGAGAAATTGTGGATTGTCAGTGAACGAAGTCTGTGAAGGTTTGGGAGTCTACCTTGAAGACTTACCCGAGTGATTGGGCGAGGTCTGTGTGACCTTAGCTCAAGGAGAAAACGGTGAGGACTGGGTGTCTTGGACTAAGTGTCCTTGACTGGGTGTCCGGGACTGTGTGTCCTTTGGTTTAAATACCTAGCCGCTCCAACCAGACGTACAGTTGTCACAGCAACTGGAACTGGTCCAACAAATCATTGTCTTCAATGTGTCACTGGTTTCATCTTCACTTCCTTTCACTTACAGTTATTCATTGTGAAGCCATTGCATGCTTGCTTTATCTTTTGTCTTCACAACATGAATGTATGATCTGTTCGGCTTCATAACTTCTTCCTACCTGATCCTTATTACACTGAAGCTGTTTGTCATTGCGCTTTCACTCTATTGAATACATGACCATGGCTGGCCTAGTGTAATCTAACTTCCGCTGCATAGTAATAGGTATGATCTTCACTGTTTGTCTTCACAACTCTCACGTTTTGAAGACTTTCATAAAAATCGCCTATTCACCCCCCCTCTAGTCGATATAACGCACTTTCACCTTTCCATTCAAAAAAACAAGACATTGAATAGACCGAAAGCTTGTGCAGCTGGTTTTTAGGGGAAACATGCTCAAAGCTTTTGTTTAGAACACAGTACATACATAGGCGCTCATATATACGTGCGTACACTCATTCCTATAAACACACCCTATCCTTATGAGCACCTTCGAGGGACTGAGCCGGCATATCATCTTGAGATTGACGAAGCCATTACAGGCGCTCCGTAGTCAATGGAAACGTCTTCTCTCACTGAACACGCATCGTCAAAAATTCTGAAATAAATTCAGAGTAAATGCGAGCAACAAGACTTTTCTGGTGGACTAGAGATACCAATGTCATTCTAACCATCCAGCCACATGTAGGTTTTTTTGTGGGAACAACCACATATAGGTTGGGAGGGCGCCTAACGGGCGCCTTTAGCGCCGGTTCCCGTTCTGGCGCCCACACGCGCGCGAACTGGGCCGGCCCAGCTTACATCGTTCGCTTGTTCCACTTCTGCTCGTTCGCTCCCCTGGATCGCTCAAGTATTAACTTTTGAATTTCTAAAAAAAATTGACTTTTGATGAAAAAAACAAAAAAACGAAAATTTTGAAATTTTTTGTGAATTCAAGAATTTTCATAAAACTTGAAAGAAAGTCCAGGAACTTAAAAAAAAGTTCATGAATTTGAAAAAAAGTTCATCCATAAAGAAAAATCGATTTTGAAAAAAAAGTTCATTAAGAATGAAAAAAAGAGTTCATCGATTTTGAAAAGTTTCATCGATTTTGAAAGAAGTTTATCGAATTTGAAAAAAATTCATCAAATGTAAAGAAAATCATGAGTTTTGAAAAAGTTCATCGAATTTCAAAAAGTTCATCGAATTTGAAAAGGGTTCATCGATTTTGAAAAAAGTTCACTGAATTTTAAAAAAAGTTCATCGAATTTAAAAAAAGTTCATCAGTTTTGAAAAAGAGTTCATCGATATTGAAAAAGAGTTCATCGATTTTGAAAAAAGTTCACTGAATTTTAAAAAAAGTTCATCGATTAAAATTTTTTCAACGAATTTAAAAAAGATCAACGATTTTGAAAAAGAGTTCATCGATTTAGAAAAAAGTTCACTGAATGTTAAAAATAGTTCATCGATTTTAAAAAATTCACAGAATTTAAAAGAAGTTAATCGATTTTGAAAACCTTTCATCAAATTCAAAAAATTCATCGATTTTGAATTTTTTTCCTCAAATTTGAAAAAGTTCACTGATTTTAACAAAAGTTAATTCAACTTGAAAAAAGTTTACAACTTTGAAAAAACGTTCGCGCATTTAAGAAAATAAAAAGAAAAGGAAAAAAGGAACCAGAAAAAAACGCCTAGAAATCACGAAGCCGTGGAAAATTGGTTTGGGGGGCTCCCGCGGCCTAGGTAATAAAAATAGCGGGAAGAAGTCAATAGACGCTCGCGGTAGGATGTCCTGCTGCTTAGTGCGCTGCTTTATCAACTGAGAGATCGCGAATTCGATACCGCGCTTAGGAAATTCGATTTTTGCTGCAGTTTTGAAAAAAAAAAAGACACGGGCCGGCCCAGCGCGGCACGAGGGGTATGCGCCCGTTTGCATTTACTGAAGAAACGGGTGCTTAAGGCGCCCGTTAGGAAATGCTTCCAACCCATCAGGATTCAAATCCTGGTGCTCGCATTATTTTTGAATTTATTTCAGAATTTCCGACGATGCGCTTTCAGTGGGAGGAGACGTTCCCGTCGATGACGAGACGCTTACGTTGACTTCGTAAATCTCAAGATGATATGTCGGCTCAGTTTTTCGGAGATGCTCATAAGGATAGGGTGTGCGTGTGTACGTTATATGAGCGTTTGTGTCTGTATTGATGCTAAAGAAAAAAGGAATGCCGTAGGTTGGCACATGCTCAGAGCTGTTTGTCTAGGGACGACAAGATCAGCCTGGCCCATTAACATGACAGGCCGGCTAAGGCCGAAGAATCACGACTTGGAGGCGAAGAAAGAAGAAATCGGACGGCTGCGGCTAGGCCGTGGTCGAATCGTGGCCGCTCCAAAATCGAAGGGTTTTAACGAAGGGGCCTTGTTCTGTTTTGTTTCCTGCGGCTGCGGCGACAGGTCAGACAGAGCTTCCCTTCCTCCCGCTAGCTCGGGGCGGATCCATCCACCCGGCGGGCCATCTCTCATTTCTCTGGGGCGCCATGTCGGAGCACGCCGCCCCGGAGCTACCCAAGAGGTGCCACCACTGCGCAGGGCCCCTCTCCAAGGACATGGTACTGACCGCCTTCTCCCCCCTTCACATCCTCTGCCGCCGCCGCTACACCCCTTTGTTCTTCGTACAGATTTGCACCCCTTTGTAAATTTTGCCTGAATTATAGCATGACTATTGCTTGTATGCTGGTTTGTGTTTCGTAATCAAACGCCCGTTGTTGCATTTTTTTTGGACTGATGTAACTGATGCAATTTTGTGCTGTTGTTATCTGCTTGTACTGATGCAAGCAGCGAGTTTGTACTGTTATAGCTTCCTTGTAAGGCAACTTATGTGGTTAATTGCGCTAATGCATGTTTTTTGGGCTTATGAAGGAAACTAGCAGCTGGACCGTGACTCCATTGGTTCGAGATAGCTTCTCAATGGTTTGTTCCATCGCCTTTTACCACTCACCAGTGCGAGTTATTCGTCTTTTTAGTCCAAACTGGAAACTTTCCAAGCACTGCCTTTTGTTTTGTGCTCTCCACCCGTGTACTAATATATAAACATGGCCATATGGAACAGATTGGTTCCGCTGTTGGGGGTACTGCAGGCGCGTTTTATGCGTTTAATCATGGTATGCTGGCTACCATTTTGATCAATGAGTGATTGATACATCCAGCTCTTCTAAATTTTCAGTTACTTAAAAGATGCTGGTGTATTTGTGTGACAATTGGTTTTGTATGTTGTGAGAAATAGTTTTGCTTTCTTCATCATTTGTTGGATGAATTATATATAGTGTTCAGTTTGAGATTCTATAACTTCTTATGCAGCACACCACCTTGTTTGTCTGGTTGTAACTTGTGAGATGTGTTGCTAGTTTGCATTGTAATACCTGTCATTAATCTTATAGGATCCGCAATAGCATTTCAAATCTCGTGAAAATATTCAGATATCATCTTATAGGATACTCAATATCATTTCAAATCTTATTCAGATATGCATGTACCTTGTTGCTGTATCAAAAATGATTATTAATGTTCTTGTAAAACACCTCCCTGTACATGCCTACATGCATGGATTTTTTTCTCCCGGCAATACACATGATATTGGCTCAACTTTATTACATGAAGTGGATTTACCTGCTTGGTCTTTTGTTGCAAAGGGGTCTAGAATGAAATCACTTAGCTTTTTATGCCATTTTTTAAATCATGCTATTATACAATTATATATACTAAATAATAATATTATCTTCAGATTAGCATTAACTTTGGATTTTTTTTATGTAGCTATGCCTGTTGTTCGGCGTTACATAAAAGGGCCAATGTGGATGCATTTTCTTGTTGGTGTAAGTACAGTGTCCATTTTCCCTTTTCCATATGTTGATATTATCTTATGCATGTTCTTTTTAGCATGAATTATTTGGAATGATGCAGCTCTAAGATGTTCTTTTTATCACTTGATGGGCACATTTATATGCTCTAATGGTCATCCACTGCCCAAACAATCACAGTGACAACATTAGAACCTACAACAACAACAAATCTTTTCATTCCCAAACAAGTTGGGGTAGGCTAGTGTTGAAACCCATAAGATATCGGAACCTAGTCATGGTTCTGGCACGTGGATAGCATCACAATCCTCCTTCTTTACCCAGGCTTGGAACCGGCTATGTTGAGACAAAATAGGCGGGTTTTTTTTTGGTGTCATCAAGCTCTAGTTTTCTTGAAATTTCTTTAAGCACGCATCAGTTGTGTAGTCTGGTATGTAAACATAGCACTGAATATTCACTGTGCCAATGTGCTGAGTTTCATACCATTCCGTACATCAGCAAGTTTTATTACTGGGACGGGTTCCCGAGACTAGCATTGCTTAACTGTACAGCCAGCTACAGTTGCATACCAAGAGAGTTTATCGCCTTTTATTCCTTTCTTTGAGAATTTTTGGTGCAAAGATTGCATTGGGATGCTATTTTTTGTTCAGTCTGATGAGGTCCATTGGTCTGACCCTTTTCCTCCTGCAGGCCCCTCCAGTTGTTGTATTCTCTTCTGCGTGTGCTGGATTAGCAGGTGAGGCAATACTCTTCTGTATTTTAATATATTTATCTATTTTATGCTTGTAATTCTGCTATCTAAAAATCTATTCTATTATTATTTCCTTGATGTCATGGTTGGTAGATTATTTTCTGTATTTCACTGGACATCATTACAAGTAATTTATAGAGATGTTCTGCATTGGAACAGTTTCCTTTCCTTGGCTCCACTTGACAGTTTTTGTCACTAGTGATGGTTCACTTAGCCTGCCTATGAGCAAGTATAATAACAGGCTTGTAGCCTGGTTACATGGCATGTTTGCTTATGTGGAGGAGTGTGACATGAAAAAGCAAGAGGAATGGGATCTCATGCAAGAGCCTGCCTATACACGTGCTCCTAGGCAACGGCAATAAATATGAAAAAGAGAAAGAGAGAAGGTGAAAAAAGTATTACGCTTGTAGCCAACCTTTTTATATGAGTGATTGCAAATGATAGCTTTACATGACATGACAACTTAATATATCCAGCAGCTGACTACACTATTAGCCATGCTCTATTTGGCTATAAAACACGCTTGTACCTTTTGGGGATTCCAAAGCAAATGCTTTTATGAAGTTTCATTGTCATGAAGGCTTCTGGACTGAATTGAACCCCACATCATCTTTTCACTGGTTTGCATTCATTCACCAATACAGAGTACACACATGTGATAGTAGATGAGTACGTCCAAACAAAGTTGACACAGGAGGGAAACTAGATCCTAACTGGCTTAGCTGCCAATGAGTGTTGGCCGGAGCTGCATAGCTGTGGGCGTATCGAGTATGAGCCCTGAGTACTGGCCTATAGCTGTGCACCTGCATAACCTTCATCAGATGCAAATTTACCCTGTGAACTACACAGTTTGTTATTTTGGTGTTTGTAATAGTATTTTCCTTTATTTTGGCGTACTTATGAAGTGCAATATGATATTGGTCTGCTCATTAAGCAAGTGAGGAGAACCTTGTCCTGTCCAATCCAGACAGACCACCCTTTATAAACCAGAAGGTTTAAAGTTCAAACTAGATGCGATGGACACAGACAAAGCCATGTAGATGACTAGGGGAGGTGGTATTTGTTGGAGAATGAGCAACTGACTTTACTGAGGGCCAAAGGCCATTACATATACATGTGTGTCAAAGTGCAGAAAACCCCTTATACAATGGGGATATACCGAAAAGGGACTATACACATCTAACACCCCCCCTCAAACTCATGGTGGATCAACAACACTGAGTTTGGAGAGGAAAAAGGTATGCTGCGCTCGAGTCTGTGCCTTCGTGAAGAAGTCAGCCAACTGTAACTCAAAGGGCACATAGTGAAGAGCGAGAGTCTGATCTTGCACAACAGCACGCACAAAGTGGGCATCCACACCGATGTGCTTGGTGAGCTCATGCTTCACCGGGTCACGCGCAATACTGATAGCACCAGTACTATCTGACAATAAGGGGAGTCGAGGTAGTAGCAGACACACCAAAATCCTCAAGTAACCACCGTAACCAGATCACCTCAGCCGTCAACATAGCCATGGCCCGCAACTCAGCCTCTGTACTCGAGCGAGAAACTGCAGTCTGTTTCTTTGTCTTCCAGGCAATGAGAGCCATCAAGAAAGACACAGTAAGCAGACAGCGAGCGTCGATCAAAGGGATCACTAGCCCAGGTAGCATCAGAGTAGGCCTGGAGCTCAAGAGAACTGGAGTGGGGAAAGAAAAGGCGCTGAGAGATCGTGCCACGAAGATATCGTAGAATACGGAGGAGGTGACTATAGTGGACAGAGGTGGGGGCTGAAACATACTGACTCAGGATGTGGACAGGATAGGAGATGTCAGGACGCGTAATAGCAAGATAGACAAGACTGCCAACGAGGTGGCGATAGCGAGTGGGGTTAGGAAGAGGGTCACCATCAGAGGCAGGAAGCTGAACGTTGAGCTCCATAGGAGTCACAACAGTGCGCTCATCATCGAGAGCAGCGCGAGCAAGAAGATCCTGAATATATTTTTCTTGGGAGATGTAGAAGCCATCAGAGGTCGAGGAGATCTCAATCCCAAGAAAATAGCGAAGTGGACCAAGATCAGTCATGAGAAACTGGTCGCGAAGGCGAGCCTTAACAAAGGCAGTGTACTCAGAGTCATCACCAGTGATGATCATGTCATCAACATAGAGAAAGAGAAGAGTCCGACCACGAGGAGACGTGTGAACAAACAACGCGGGATCATGATCACTGGGCAAGAAACCAGCGGCAGTCACCACAGAGGCGAAGCGCTCAAACCAGGCGCGAGGGGCCTGTTTAAGACCATAGAGGGAGCGCCGAAGTCTACAGACCATACCATCAGGGGCATAGTACCCCGGTGGTGGCTACATATATACCTCCTCACGCAACTCGCCATTGAGAAAGACGTTCTGGACATCAAGTTGAGAGATAGACAGATAGACCAATGACGAACAGAAGCCACAACAAGAAAGAGTGCGGACAGTGGTCATGTGGGCCATAGGAGCGAAAGTCTCATCATAATCGCGTCCCTGCTCCTGCTAAAAACCACGGGCCACAAGACGAGCTTTGTAGCGCTTAAGAGAACCATCAGAGCGAGTCTTAATCTTGTAGACCCACTTGCAGGTGATGGGACGAACACAGGAAGGGAGGGGAACCAAATCCCATGTGCCTGAGCGCTCAAGGGCAGCAAGCTCTCCGGCCATCGCAAGTTGCCACTCAGGCTGAGTCATGGCAGTCTGATAGGAAGTGGGCTCAGCAAGAACAGAGAGACCGTACCGATCAGGAGAGTAACGATCAGGCGGGGGGCGAGGCCGAGCACGGAGGTTATGAATCGGGGGAGGCGTGAAAGGAGGAGCACCAGAGGTGGAAGGCGCGTCAGGAGAAGCATCCTCAGAGCGAGGGCGACGGGTATAGGGGAGAGGAAACGGTGAGAGAGGGCGACGGACTGGAGATGATGATGGGGATGTGGAGGAGGATGGGGAAGATGGTGTCGGTGGTGAAGAAGGAATGACAGGTGCAGGAGGAGGAAGTGAAAAATGAGGCACATAGCAGGGTGTATCGGGGAGAAGAAGAAAAGAAATATCGTCCACAGAGAAGCTCGAGGAAGGACGTGGGTAGTAAGAACGAGACTCGTCAAAGGTCACATCACGCGAGATGCGCAAACTCCGACCAACAGGATCCCAACAACGATAGCCCTTGTGCTCATCACTGTAGCCAAGGAAAACACACTCAACCGACTGAGCAGTCAGTTTGGTGCGTTCTCGCGGTGCAAGAAGGACATAGCACACACATCCAAACATACGGAGAGCTGAGTAGTCAGGAGAGCGACCAGTGAGACAGTCCATAGGAATACCACCCTGCAGAGCAGTCGATGGCTGAATGTTGATGAGATAGGTGGATGCAGAAACAGCCTCAGCCCAAAAGTGGGGTGGAAGGGAAGCGGCAATCATCAGCGCACGAGCTGTCTCAAGTAGGTGACGATGCTTACGTTCGACAACGCCATTTTGAGCATGAGCACCAGGACATAAGAACTGGGCAAGAGTACCTTGTTCCGCAAGAAAACCACGCAACAGCTGAGAGATGAACTCACCAGCGGAGTCAGCACGAAAAGTACGAATGGGCGTGGAAAACTGGGTGTGAACCATGGCAGCAAAGCGTTTGTAGATAGACAGAACCTCGCTACGAGATTTCATGAAGTAGAGCCAAGTGTAGCGAGAGAAATCATCAATAAACAAAATATAGTACCGATGACCACCTTTCGAATCAAAGAGAGCAGGACCCAGACATCAGAATGAACTAAGTCAAAAGGACGCTGAGATACCGACTCACTGTAGGATAAGGTAACTGGGTCTGTTTGCCAAGTCTGCAACCATTACAACGTAAAGAAACATCTCCAGATACAGACCCTAAGAGGCCGTGACGAACTAAAGAAGACAGGCGAGAGCCACAGATGTGACCAAGGCGATGATGCCACTGCTGGAAGGACGCAGACGAGGAGGCAACAAGAGCATGGGAGCTGGCAGAGGTGGTGGCAGTGGAAGGAACACAAAGCCAGTCAACCTCCCAAAGGCCCTCTGACTCACGGCGCCGGGGGCCAGCACCAACCAAAGCCTTGGTGCGACGATCCTGAATGGAGCAAGAGTCGGTATCAAGAATGACACGACAACCAGAATCAGTAAGTTGGGCAGCAGAAAAAAGATTCATGGTAAGGCAAGGAACATGTGAAACACTCGGAACAGAAAAAGATGGAGTGGAAAGAAGACCACGACTAGCAACAGGAAGAGGCGTGCCATCGGCGGTAAGAACATTAACAGGCGAATCAAGAGGTCGGAGAAAAGACAGCACAGAAGAATCAGAAGACATATGAAAAGAGGCTCCAGAATCCAGAACCCATGAAGATGTACCTGACTGTGTAGATGACTGCGGTGGTGGAGAAGTGGATGCAGTCACAGCAGCATCGAAACCGGTCGACGAAGAGCCTGAGGAAGCCAAGAGACGCTTGAGCCTCATAATGTCCTGGTCAGTGAGTGACGGAGTCGAGGAAGATCCAGGAGTCCCACTGAAAGAGGAGCGCCTCTGGTCTCGCTTCTTCTCACGGCAATCACGGCGCGACCGGCCCCTCTCAGCATAAGAAGGGCGATCCACCCCTGAAGGTGTGGGTAAGAGCGGTGGAGCGGTGAGCCGAGCAGACGACACAGGAGCCCGAGCAGCCAACACAGACGGAACCACCAGCAACCCAGCAGAGCGAAGGCGGGTCTCCTCAGCACGAAGCTCGGCAAGCACCTCCGAGATAGGAACACGACCACGAGCAAGCAAGTGAGCACGTCGGGGCTCAAACTCAGACCGGAGACGAGATAAGAACTCATGGACCCGCTGAAACTCCAGATCAGACCGAGTAGTTCGACAGCAACGACAGGTTCCACAAACAACTGTCCGAGGAGAGTCAAGCTGGCGCCAGATGGCAGAGCACTGTGAATAGAACTCATCAACAGAAGAATCACCTTGCTGGAGTGCGTGCTCCTGACGCACCACAGATAGGTAGAGAGCATCACCAGAGGGCTGATAGCGCTGACAGAGATAAGACCACATCGCTGCAACTGTGCCAAGTCCCATGAACTCCGAAGCAAACTGAGGGAGAACACTCGCAGTGAGAACAACAGCAGCTTGAGCATCATCATTGCACCACTGATGTAAGCAGACGGATCATCACGGTACACAGAAAGAGCATCGGAATAAGCGGATACCTGCTGATCATAAGCATCAATCGCAGCATCATCTAGAGCCTTGGCGGCATCCCGGTCAGCCTGAGAAGCATCAGCAGCAAGGACCGGCGGCACTGGTGGGATTGGGGCCACTGGCGCAACAGGGCATGGCGGACAAGGGACCTCGCCAGAGAGAACACCCCATAGAAGAAGTCCACGCATATGGATGCGCATGAAGCCCACAAACTCAGCATAGTTGGTGCCATCAAAAATCACCGAACAACGAGGAACAACAACATAGCCCGAAGAGGACATGACAAACGTGCTATTTTTTTTTGGGGAAGTCAACGGTGCAAGACCCGATCTGAATCGAGAGAAGCGGCAGGGGCGCACGCTCTCACGCACGGGCGAAGCAGAGTCGAGGGAGGGGCGGGCGTCCGATCCGAAGTGGATCGAGAGGCCGCACGACGAGGGTACGCTGGGGATCCGCCAGGCAGAGTTGAGGGAGAGGCGGGCCTCCGACCCAAAGTGGATCGAGAGCCAGGCCGCCCGAGCGAGAAGGAGTTCGCGCCAGATGCGGCCGGACCGGACGGGTCGGTCGATGTGGCGGCCGGACGGGGTGGTCCGGGCGTGGCGGCAGCCGGACAGAGCAGCGGCCAAGTGGGGGCGGCCGGACGGGGCTGCGGCCGGTCGGGGCTGGACGGGGCGGCGGCCGGACAGGACTGCGGCCAGATGGCCGGACGAGGACGGAGACGGTAGGAGCCGGACCGGGGCCTGTAGGAGGAGCAGCAGAGCCGGGCCGTAGATGCAGCGGCCGGACGACTCGAGACAAGCAGGTTAGGAACGAGACGCACGGAGTTGCATCGTGCGGGAGAAAAGGACTAGCCTAGTATCTGATACCGTGTTGGAGAATGAGCAACTGACTTTATTGAGGGCCAAAGACCATTACATATACATGTGTGTCAAAGTGCAGAAAACCCCTTATACAATGGGGATATACTGAAAAGGGACTATACACTTCTAACAGTATTGAAGGTGTTTCAAACTGGGCTACGTCGGTTTTCTGTAGGTTGCCTTTATGTGCAGTAACGTTTTTGAGGAACATGTCTAATATATATGATGTATTAGTACTTATCTACACCCTTTTTTTTGCATATTCTATGTTAGCTAATTCGTTTTAGAGGAACATGTGTTTTGTTTATTCATGTGATCCTGGAATTGATATGCATTTCCAAACCAACTCACAGATTGGTTAATTATTATATTTGGAACATTTGCATTTGAACTGCAGATTTAATGTGATTTACAGCAATTACTCTAGTAATAACATTGGAATAGTATAGCAACAATGGTACTGTTCAGGTACATAGGATGTACATTGGAATAGTATAGCAGCTTTTTATTGCAGAGGGTTATTGAGATTACTTGTTCTATGTAGTGTTGCCGTGCTGGTTAGATTATGTTTCATCTTTAGATTAAGTTACAAATTCTTCTGCAACACACATATTACAGCATTTACATCTATGATCTTTGCTCTGCCACTGCCATTACTCATTTCTATACGTTGGATGAGCTAAAGTTTTAATTCTATCTGCAGCTGGTACAGTACCAGCCCTTGCACAACTGGTTTCGTCGTCCTGTCATGCCGCCATGTCATCGCCCTCCTTCGCCCGCCCTGCTTCTCCCGATGACATGCACAAGAGCAGAGGCTCCTCGCCATTGTAATTTACTAGCGCAACCGACCAGCTACTGTATTGTACTGCTCGAAGAATTCTGTGCCACCTTATAAAGGATGTAAATGTTAAGATTTCATGCAGGAGGATGTTTTAACTGACATGTGCTCCTTTCACTTAGTTTTCGTTGGTATCTACCTCTATGTATAGGTTATGCCCTCTATCTTGTGTTAATTTTTTGTATTAAAATAAGTATTGCAGTGTTGTGAACCAGCTTAAACCAGCCTTCAGCTATTTTCTTCTGCAAAATGAAATCATGCGTTGGTCTATGATTGTTCAGCCTTGAATTACATTTGATAGGACACGAGTCATGTAAATGCAGTTGTTCGTGATTTGATAGCTTCAGTCGTATTTATCATTGTTCTAGATGTGCTTGCTCTAAAGTTTGAAACACCGGGCCTTTGGTTTGTTAACTTTTTGGAGGATTTCCATAGATTTCCCCCCTTATGTATGTCATTTCTTTCACAGGAAGGTTGTACAGTACTTTCTAAAATCCTAAGGATTGTGTCCATATCTAATTCCTTAGGATTCGTGCCATTAAGTGAAACCTGATGGAAAAATCCTAAGCATTGGAGTGGGGCATGCATATGGCATCCCCAGCCCTTTACTTGTTGCGTTCCTTTGGTATGAAAATGGTGGCCTATTTTGGCAACGGCATTTGATATAATTTGATAAGCGATTGCTAGTTGAGTGGATGGTATATTGTCATGGCTGAGGCTGTCGCCGATGCGGTGGTAGTGGCTCGTTTGGACGCCACGTAGTAGATCCTGGGCGTTTCCCGGCGAGTACACTGCATGCAGCTACGCATCTGTATCCTGTATCGTTCATTGGATCGTCGCGCTTGGTTTTGGATGGCATGGAACTCATCATTCGTGTGGAAACGCACGCACTCCGCCTGTCGATGATGATGCATTGCACTTGGCGACGTGGGGTGCATCCAGCGCCTGCCATGAACTATCCGAAGCTCGATTGCAATCAGTTTCGGGGTCTGTCCGTGGCACGCGGATTTCACCCTGGAAGAGTGCGTGAAAAATGTCCTGCACGCTCCCAGAGAAAAGGAAGACCACGCAGAATTGGGCGATGAGAGTGAGGCGGGATGATGAGAGCAGAGGATGGCGCGACAACGAAAAGACTGTATGCACCCACTCGGCACGGCACAGTCTTGGTGCCCACCCCGCGTCCCCGAGCTGCACAGCACCTCTCCTCCCGGCTCGCATGCCGCCGTCGCTCGCGCGCACTTGGCTGCCGCGCCACGCCACGCCAGCCACACACATTTTTAAACGCGCGCGACACCGACGCTTACACCTCCCCGCCCGTAGCGGAAGCGGAAGCAGTAGCGTCTCGGCACGCACTGGCGCGCCCGCCCGCGCGCCGTCCCCGTCTAGCCCAGCCTGTCGCGCCTTGGCTCTGCCCGCGCTCCCGCCCCTACAAATTCCTCCGCTCAACCGGCCCCTCTCCGCCAACTCTCTCGCGCACACTGAACGAGTGACCCAAAGGTGGCGTCTTATCTCTCCTCCTGTATTGCATACATGGACCGCTACAGAGTGGCGCCGGCGCGGCCTGTCTTCCTCTCCGGCCACCTGCAGCCCGCGGCTGCCACCCGGCGCTCGGGCGGCGCCGAGCGGGAGCTCGACATCTTCACGGCCGAGCGCTACTTCAACGCCGCGGACGCCGTCAAGTACAGCGCCGCCGCGGTCCATGCGGACAACACGCCGCGCCAGCTGCCCGTCGCTGCCGTGGACGCGGCGGCAGGCCAGAGCGGCCGCACCGCGGCGTCGTCGGAGGCCAGTTGGAACAGCCGCTCCGGGCTGCTCGCCAGTGACCAGTCGTCGTCGGCCGCTAGGCAGCACGACAAGGGCTATGGCGGTGGCGTCAACGGCGTCGTCGTCCTGGATACGAGGGACGACCGGTATCACCGCGGCGGCAGGAAGCCTGCCGCAGGCGCCTTCGGGCAGCGCTGGGGGATCTTCAGCCGGGACTGCCCCTGCGCCGGCAGGAAGGCCGTCACCGTGGACGTCGCCTCCGAGCCGGCCACCCCGAGGAACCACGTGAGGTTCGACGCCAGGGAGGAGAGCGCCATCTTTAAGGCCAACGGGCTGCCTCCTCCGTCTCCAAACGACGAGTCCGGCGTGATGAAGATTTTTACGACGGGGAGCTGCGCGTTCCCGCTTCGCGCCAACGACAACATCCTCGCTCCGGCTCCAGATCATCGGACCAGCGCTTCCTTTCCCGCTTTCCCGCCCGACGTTGGCCGCCGCGTCGTGAGCTCCGGCGGTTTCACGTTCCCGGTGATCAGCCCGTCCAAGGCCGTCATCAGCACCGTCCTCGACGAGCCGCCGCGCGAGTCGCTGGAGGTGTTCCGTCCCATCGACGAGGACTCGGTGGTGCTCGTGGACCCGCCGCCACCCCTAGCCGCGGCCGCTTTTCTGCGCGCGCCGGCAGTAGTGTCGGCCATGGACGACGACGCGATGAGCGACGCGAGCTCGGACCTGTTCGACCTGGAGAGCTTCGCGGCGTCATCGTCGTACCCGACCACGTACCGCGGGCGCAGCAGCCGGCGCAACTCGGGGGACGAGGACCTGGCGTACGCCGCCGCGGCCGCGGAGCCAGCGCTGAGTGAGTGCGTGTACGCGCCGAGCGAGGCGAGCGTGGTGTGGAGCGTGGCCACCGCCGAGGGCGTGGCCTACGACGCGGGCAGCGTGGCCAACTTCTCCAGCTCGGCGTCCGCGTGCGGCGTCGACGAGTTCCGCTTCGTCCCGCCGGGGTCCGCCGCCGGCCACGACGGCTTCACCGCGGCAATGTCCCGGAGCGCCGGCCGCAAGAAAGGCGGCGGGTTCTTGGACAGCTGCCGGTGCGAGAAGGCCGTGAGCGTCGGGCCGACGCCGGTCCGTGTGGCCCGCCCACCGGCGGTCCCGGCTAACAAGACGGCGATGGGGCTGGAAAGCGGCGGCGTCGCGCGGTACCACAACCGCCGCGTCCACATGCCGGTGCGGACGTGATCGATGCGCGCGCTCCCCGTCTGGCGCCTATTACTGTTAGCCTATACGAAAGTACAGTACGGTACATAATTCTCTTGTTTGTTCCAGGTACGTACAAGGTGTCGTTGGCACGTACGCTTGTACGCGTGCGTGCATGACGATGACGTCGTCGGCTACTGTAATTAGTTGCTCCTAATACTATACGATTATACTCCTATCGTGAAGAAAAACGTGCTGCCGCATGTCTGGTGTATCGATCTTAGTATGTGTTATGTGAGCGATCATTTTCCGGTTGTCGACATATTTTAGACAGATCGCACGCTTGATTGAGAAGGTCCAACAGCTACTGCCAGTAGCGGCTTAAAACGAAGGAACCAGCTAGCGTGGTCGTCTGTGATGTGACGGGACGGCGCCATCGGTGCTCAGCTGAGTTGGTCGATCATGTTGGAACGTCGACCGTGGAGTGGACGCGAGTTTGCTGTAGCGCCAGCCTGATGCTGCTGCTAAAGTAGTGATGCAACGAACGTTCGGGCCGGGGCATTTTCCTGCCACGCCCATGTCCAGTTACATCACGCAAGCTAGGCATGCATTATGTCATGTGCGTGCATAACTGGAAATGATGCGCGCGACGTTGTGCGAGTGCGACGGGACGACGGCGGATGAACCCCTTTTGGGCTGTATTGCGGCGCTTGCAGGTACAAGATGGGCCAACTCACCAACTTTGCGCCTTGCGTCCTCGCACACAATGTGGTTGATGAAATAGTGCGGATTCACTCACGCTCTTTGACATATGCGCCCTTTTTTTAGAGAGAGAGAGACAACGTCGCACTTTATTAATCAAGCAACGTACTTCCTTCGTTTCTAAATACTCGTCTTTCTAAAGATTTCAACCAGTGACTACATACAGAGCAAAATGAGTGAATTTACACTTTAAAATATGTCTATATACATCCGTATGTGATAGTCATTTGAAATATTTAAAAAGACAAATATTTAGGAATGGAGGGAGTAGTTACCAAGATACCAGTAACTAGATTGCCAGGAAAACCATCCCCACCCCCAGTGGAACTAAGACCAGAGTCGGCTACCTCCATCCTCATACTCCTATTGTGCAGTCCCCCCCGAGCTCTTTTGCTTTGTCTAACTGTCAGGTGGCCCCTGTTACCAAAAGCTACTTGTATGCAACCAAAAAATCCTACTATGTGAGCTGTGGCAACAGTCTGCTGGTGCAGTTTGAATCTGTTGTGAATGGCACTGATAGCATTGGTTTCAATCCCCTGGCTTCCTCTACTTTCACTCTCTCATGCCCAGCTCCCAGGCCTCAGGCCCAAAGGCCTGACAGAGGGAAGTGGGGCCCTGTTGTTGCCACTAGGATGAGCAACAGGATCAAGAGAGATGGGAAAAATTCTATAGCTACGGCTCAAGAGATTAAAAAAGTGCAAAACCTGGAAGTATCCAAAGGTAGCACTGCAGCTCTTTCTCTTAATTCCTTTGCTTGCTTAGATATTGATCTGCTTTTACATAATGCTAATTTGGCTGGCTTGAGACTTGGGAATTATCCTAGTAGTTGTAACAATAATATTGATTATATTAAACAAATTGAACTTGAGAGGTTGGCAAAATTCCATAAAGACAACCCTGAAATGTTCCTCCCTCCTAGCACTGATGCTGATGGAGAGGTTTCTTTTAGTAACAATAATGACACTGGAAAACATCCTTCCTCTAGCACTGAAACATATTTAGATAGGGAGGAAGGAGAGTTTCCTTAGTTGGAGGTATCCCACCAAAGAAACAAAAAAGTGTCATTTAGGAGTACGAAATCTAAATAATTTTCTATGATTGGCGCCTTCTGGAATATTAGAGGCCTCAATGGCTCTGCTAAGAATTCTAGAGTGCAAGAGCTTATAAAAGCTTGTAGCCCTGACTTTATTTGTTTATCTGAGACTAAAAAGCCAACTTCACCATCCCACAACTAGATGCCATAGATTCTAGGAGTGGTTTTGTGTGAAACTGGCTACCTGCTGCTGGCACTGCAGGTGGTATCCTAGTAGGTGTTAAAGAGGATTGCTTTGACATTTTACAGTGTGATATAGGCACCTTTTGCATCTCTTGTATTTTGAAGTTTAAACATAATAATACTAGATGTAGATTGATATCTGTATATGGTTCTGCTTATGATGAGTTCAAACTAGACTTTCTTAATGAACCCAATAGTGTTCTTGCTGGTTGGTCAGGTGCTACTCTTGTGGGGGGGGTGACTTTAATCTGGTTAGGTATACTAGTGAGAAGAATACTGGTAATATTAATCAACATTGGGCCGATCTGTTTAATGATTGGATCAACAAGTTTGGGCTCATTGAGATCAAAAATGCTGGGAGGAGATATACTTGGGCTAATAATCAAGACAACTTGATTATGGCCACTTTAGATAGAGTTTTTGTTTCTGTAGATTGGGATGGGATTTTCCCTAGGGCCTCTATCAAAGCCCTACCCAGAGTGGGGAGTGATCACACTCCTCTAGTATTAAATACTACTTCTGGGCTCCCGAACCCTACTTCTAAATTCTTTAGATTTGAAAAATGGTGGCTTAATATTCCTGGTTATGATGATGTTATTCATAAAGCTTGGAACACTGAGTGCAAAGCCACCAGTGCCATTGATATCTGGCAATCTAAAATCAGGGCTACTAGGAAAGCTGCTAAGGGTTGGTGTGCTAATTATGAAGCAGATCAGAACAGAAATAAGCAGGCACTAGTGGCTGAATATAATTACTTAGATATCCTAGCTGAAACTCAACCATTATCTGCTAACTCTAAGAATAAAATGAAAAATATTGCAGGTGAGCTGAATGAAATCTGGAGAAGGGAGGAGATCAAGGCTAGGCAGAGGTCCAGAGAGAAAGAGATTTTGGAGGGTGAATATAACACTGGGTATTTCAAAGCAGTGGCAAATTAGAAGAGGAGGAAGAAACAAATTGCTATGCTGGAAACCCCTTCAGGTCCTGTGGAGGATACCCAAGGTATTCTTCAAATAGCTGTAGATTATTATAAAAAATTATTTGGTTATGTTCCTACCATTGACATTGATCTCAAGGATGACTTCTGGGATCATGATAGCATGCTCTCTCCTGAGCACTTTAATTTACTTGAAAAACCTTTCTCTGAGGAGGAAATTAAGGCTGCTGTATTTGGCTCATATGCTGAAGGAGCACCTGGACCGGATGGTTTTCCTTTCCTGTTTTATCCAAAGTACTGGGATTTAATCAAAAATGATCTATTTGCTCTGTTTAGAGACTGGGAGGCTGGAGAACTTGATTTGTACAGGCTTAATTTCTCCCTACTTACTTTAGTGCCTAAAGAACCTAATGTTGTTAAGCTGGATAGGTTTAGGCCTTTAGCCATGATTAATTGCAGTTTTAATTTTTTGCCAAGTGTGTCACCAATAGGTTTGGCCCTGTTTGTAATTTTCTAATTTCTCCCAACCAGACCGCTTTCCTAAAAGGAAGATTTATCCTTCAAAGCATAGTGGCTGCTCATGAGGTAGTCCATGCAGTTGCCACTAACAAAATGTCTGGTTTCTGCTTCAAACTTGACTATGAAAAAGCCTATGACATGATCAGTAGAGAATTCCTCCTGAAAATGCTTAGGAAGAGAGGATTTGGTCCTATATGGATGTATAAAATCGAATCCTTACTCTGCAAAGGGTCTGTTGGTGTCAGAATTAATGACACCAACAGTGAGTATTTTATAGCTGGCAAAGGGGCAAGACAGGGGGACCCTATCTCCCCTTTGCTGTTTAATTTAGTTGCTGACGTTTTCACTTGAATTTTGATCAAAGCTGTTAATGAAAACTTAATTGCTGGTGTTCCCCCCCCCTCAAATCCTATTGGGGTCATTAGCATGCAATATGCTGATGACACCCTGCTCTTCCTAGACAAAAACTCAGAACATGCCAAAAACCTTAAATGGCTTTTATCTTGTTTTGAGCAGATCTTTGGTATGAGGATTAATTTTCACAAGTGTGACCTTGTCCCCTGGGAGGAGGCCTTAGTTTTTGCTCAAACCTTGGGTTGTAAAATTAGTACTTTCCCTATTAAGTACTTGGGTGCCCCTTTACATTTTAGCAAAATTAGAAAAGAGGATCTGCAACCTACTGTTGATAAGATCATTAAGAAAAGCTGCTGGGTGGAGAGGGAGACCGCTCTCCTTTGGCAAGAGACTTATTCTAGTCCAAGCCTGCTTAGCTAGCATCCCTACTTATCTTATGGGCTTTATAAAGTTCCTAAATGGGCTATTAAGCTCATTAACTCCCAATTAGCTCATTGTTTTTGGGATGATTATGAAGGTCATCACAAATATCATTTAATTGCCTGGAACTCAATAAATATGAAGAAAGAGTTTGGTGGTTTTGGTATTACTGACATAGAAGATATGAACTTGGCCCTATTAGCTTCTTGGATTAGTAGATACTACAACTCCGAGGGCAAAATTTGGAAGAATATCATTGACTCCAAATATAACCCTCAGAACAGTAACATTTTTGCTTGTTCTGCTATTGGAGCCTCCCCTTTCTGGAAAGGGGTGATCTGGGCAGCACAAGCTGCCAAACTTGGCTTCTCTTGGAAGGTTGGTAATGGCAAGAGGACTCGGTTCTGGGAGGACCATTGGTTTGGCAATGCTACTTTGGCTACCCAACATTGGGATCTATACAACTTAGCTAATGAACATAATGCCACTTTTGATAAAATTTGGGATGGCCATAACCTGAAGCTTACTTTTAGAAGATGTTTTACTCAAGAGCAGGTAGCTCTTTGGTTTGAACTTGTAGAAATTGCTAGTTCCATTTGTTTGGTAGATGAGGATGACTCCCCTGTTTGGAATCTGAATTCTAAAGGGGTTTATACAGTCAATTCTTTCTATAAGTTCATTAATTTCAGGGGGGTCTTGCCTGCTACTTCTCCTGCTGTTTGGAAACTTAAACCCCCCTAGGATTCATATTTTTCTCTAGCTTTTGGTTAATAATAAATTACTGACCAGAGATAATTTGAGCAAAAGACAAGAGGTGGGTGATCCCACTTGCGTGTTTTGCTCTGAGCAAGAATCCTGTTTCCACTTATTCAGTGCTTGTTTTGTTGCTGCTGAGTTCTGGAAAGCCATCCGCGCCATTACTGGAGTGAGTGAAGACATAAATATGATGTCTATCTCCTCGTACCGGCTTAGAGGAGATAAGTTCGCTGCCACTAACACGGTCCATGCAGCTGGGCTATGGGCGATCTGGAAAAGTCGCAACGACATGGTTTTCAATAACGTTTGTTTGCCTGGTTTGCATGCTATATGGAGGAGAACAACATCAAATCTGTTTACATGGGAATGCCTTTTCTCAGAAGGTGCCAGGGGCAAGCTGGAGTGGGCTATGGAAAAGTTGGAGATGAAAGCGAGACGCCCTCCTCTGTTGCTGTGGCCAGATCCTTGCTGAGGCGAGGAAATTCCTTTTAGACTTGTTTCTTTTGGCTTATGAGCCTGTAGCTTCTCTCTGTTTAAAAGTGCACTAGTTGTTGCTGGATTCTTCCTTTACTAGTTCTAGTTTCTGGTTTTTGCGTTGCCATAGATTTGTGACGCTTTACTGCGGCAGCGTGCCTGCTGTCCGTCGTGAGCTCTCGTGATGTAATATACTCTGGATCTATTGTTTCGTTTCTGTTATGAAATGGAACAGGGGCGCAGCCCTTTCTTTCTAAAAAAATAGTTACCAAGAGTCCCTAGATACAATATGGAGTAGAATAGAAAACACAAAACCGCTAAAGTTCATACAAGACTTAGCAAGAATATGAGCTAAAACATTAAATTGCCGACGAATATGCTGAAATATCGCAAAAGAAAAGCTCGAAGTTGCATTGTTGATGCCTGCCACTATTAGAGCAACTCCAATGGGCCGACCCAAACGGACGACGCTTTTGTCCGCTTTTTGTCCGTTTGGGTCGGCCGCCCACCCAGCGTCCGTCCTCTTTTAGATTTGGGTCGGCAGTAAGCCCAACGCGCCAACCCATTTCATGACCGCGCACACTTAGATCATGCTAATGGCCATGTCGTCGCCCTGATTTTGGTGCTCCAGCGCGTGGGAAAGGTTCGCGCGCGGGGGAAAATCGGCATAGTGCGCGCTGGTTTTGGCGCTCCAGCGCGCGGGAAAGGTTCGCGTGCTTGTTTTGGCGCGCCGCGGCCAGCGCTCCCTCCACAGTCTGTCCGCCGCCCACTCGTCTCGCCCCCTCTCACTAGCCTCACCGCCTCTACGCCACCATGTTGATGCGCCGCCTGGGCGCTTCGAAGCGCCGCTCCGGCGCCTTCTCCCCCGAGATCTGGTTTGGCAAGAAACGTCTCATCCTCGACACCTTCGACACCATAGAGGAGGCGGCCCGCGCGCACGACGCAGTGGCGTGGCGCCTCCTGAGGCCTCGCTGGGAGATGAATTTTCCCGACGTGTCGAGCCAGCGGGCGCAGGATCTCGTGCCTCTCCTGTGGCTTTTCACCGGCGAGGATCGTTGTGTCCATCGGGGACGGCAGCGTCGCCTCGCCATCGCCGAGAAGGACGTGGAAGCCATGGTGGTGTGGCGCGAACGCTTCCCGCAGGATATCGTCGACGAGCGCCTGTTCTACAAGCAAAGGAGGACGGAGAGGGAGGTGAGGAGGACGGAGCGAGCCGCCTATCAGGAGGACAAGCGTGCGCGGAAGCAGGCCGCTCAATTGAAACTGAAGCTACGAGAAACATCGGGGTGGGACTTCGAGGAAGAGCGGTATGCTGACGCCTACATCCAAACGTCGGAGGAGGACATTACCGAGTCAGAGTCGGAAAGCGACGAGTAGTTGATCTTTTCTTTTATCTGTGGACGTTATAACTATCTATGTATCCTTTTTCTATCGAAAAAATGGCTAGCAGCGTCGGCGACGAAGCAGGCGGGCGAGGGTGTGCTGTTGGATATGGAGAGGCCAATGTGCCACCGACCAGCGGGCCTGGGAAGGAGAGAGGGCGAGCGCGCGCATTCGTCTTGTGTCCGTGCCGATGCAAATCCATCTAAAAAATGGGTCGTGAATGGGTTGGAAGGCAGACGAAAGCGGACGTGCGTCCGTTTGGGTCGGTGCGTTGGGCCGACTTTTCTATCCGCGCCGACCCAAATGGACGGCGGCGGACGAAATGGGTCGCCCCATTGAAGTTGCTCCTGTTGGGGAACGTAGTAATTTCAAAAAAAAATCCTACACACACGCAAGATCATGGTGATGCATAGCAACGAGAGGGGAGAGTGGCGTCCACGTACCCTCATAGAACGTTAAGCGGAAGCGTTATAACAACGCGGTTAATGTAGTCGTACGTCTTCACGATCGACCGATCCTCGGCACCGAATGTACGACACCTCCGCGTTCAGCACACGTTCAGCTCGGTGACGTCCCGCAAACTCATGATCCAGTAGAGCTCAAGGGAGAGTTTAGTCAGCACGACGGCATGGTGATGATGTTGATGAAGCTACCATCGCAGGGCTTCGCCTAAGCACCGCTACGATATAACCGAGGTGGATTATGGTGGAGGGGGGCACCTCACACGGCTAAGAGATCAACAGATCAATTATTATCTGTCCAAGGGGTGCCCCCTCCCCGTATATAAAGGAGGGAGAGGAGGAGGGGGCGTTCCCAAGGGGGGCAATCCTACTCCAAGTAGAATTCCCCCTTCTTTCCTATTCCTAGTAGGAGAGGAGAAGGAAGGGGGAGAAGAAGAAGGAAAGGGGGGGCCAACCCCCTAGTCCACTTCGGTTTGGGCTACGGGGGCCGCGCGCCCCTAGCTGGCCGCCTCTCCTCTTCCTCCACTTGGGCCCATAAGGCCCAATAACCACCCAGGAGGTTCCGATAACCTCTCGGTTCTCCGGTATTTATCCGATAACCCCTGAAACTCATCCGATGTCCGAATATAACCTTCCAATATGTCGATCTTTACGTATCAACCATTTCGAGACTCCTCGTCATGTCCGTGATCATATTCGGGACTCTGAACTACCTTCGATACATCAAAACACAAAAACTCATAATACCGATCATCACAGAACTTTAAGCGTGCGGACCCTACGGGTTCGAGAACTATGTAGACATGACCGAGACACATCTCCGGTCAATAACCAATAGCGGAACCTGGATGCTCATATTGGTTCCTACATATTCTACGAAGATTGTCGGTGTCAAAACCGGCGGATCTCGGGTAGGGGGTCCCGAATTGTGCGTCTAGGCCGGATGGTAACAGGAGACAAGGGACACGAAGTTTTACCCAGGTTCGGGCCCTCTCGATGGAGGTAAAACCCTACATCCTGCTTGATTAATATTGATGATATGGGTAGTACAAGAGTAGATCTACCACGAGATCGGAGAGGCTAAACCCTAGAAGCTAGCCTATGGTATGATTGTTGATGTGTATGTTGTCCTACGGACTAAAACCCTCCGGTTTATATAGACACCGGAGAGGGTTAGGGTTACACAAAGTCGGTTACAATGGTAGGAGATCTGTATATCCGTATCGCCAAGCTTGCCTTCCACGCCAAGGAAAGTCCCTTCCGAACACGGGACGAAGTCTTCGATCTTGTATCTTCATAGTCCAGGAGTCCGGCTGAAGGTATAGTCCGGCCATCCGGACACCCCCTAATCTAGGACTCCCTTAGTAGCCCCTGAACCAGGCTTTAATGACGACGAGTCCGGCGCGCAGTTTGTCTTCGGCATTGCAAGGCGGGTTCCTCCTCCAAGTACTTCATAGAAGATTTTGAACACAAAGATAGTGTCCGGCTCTGCAAAATAAGTCTCCACATATTGCCATAGAGAGAACAATATTTACACAATTCTAATCTGCTGACGTACTCCGTAGTGCGACACACCACGGCCAAGCCTTTATCCGAGTCGTTTTATTACCCCACCTCAGCGTGTTACGTGAGGCGGTTTCATTGGCACGTCTTGTTAAAGCAGAGATCGTGTCCCCTTATTCCGGGATTCTCATCAATACGGGTGTGGGTAACCCAACCGCTTCTGGGACTCCTAGATTATAGGCAAGTCCAAACGGACACGGAGAGGACGCTTGATATTCACCCTCTTTATAAAGGGACAAGGCTTTCTACTTTTCCCTCCTGTGTTCAATCGAATCCTTCCCCCGCCTCAAGCTCAAACGCCCAAAGTCTAGGTCAGGTGCTCCGAACCTTCAGTCATGTCCGGATCTAGCCTTCAAGGCCGATGGGTGCCTTCCTCCGTCACGGAAGAAGACATCAAAAAGTTGAGGGAGGCCAGATATCTGACCGCCGAGATTTTGCATCGGCTGCCTCCCCGGGGGCAGGCCGTCCCTTCCCCCGAACCCAACGAGAGTGTCATGTTCGTCTCCCACTTCCTCCGAGGTCTAGTCCTTGCTTTGGATCCTTTCGTCAGGGGCTTGATGTTTTACTACGGGCTAGATTTCCATGATCTAGCTCCGGACTCCTTTCTTCATATCACAACATTTATCGTCGTGTGCGAGGCCTTCCTACGGGTTACCCCCCACTTTGGCCTATGGCTCAAGACCTTTGAAGTAAAGCCGAAGATAATCGAGGGGCAACATGCGGCGTGTGGAGGTGCTTCAATACGCAAGATGAAGGGAGCTCCATGGCCCAAAGGTTCCATCCCAGAAGTATCTGAATTGTGGCAACAGGAGTGGTTCTACATCACGGCTCCTAGAAGTGCCAAGTGGGCGGCTGCCCCTGTTTTCCGCTCGAGCTCTCCACCACAACTGATGTCATGGATTAGCAGAGGACTGAGCTGGGGTCCAGCCAAGGACGTGCCTATGCTACAAAGCCGCATTCGAGATCTCTTTAATGGAGATCTTAGTTTGATTACGGTGATACAAGTCACGCTGGTCCGTCAAGCCCAGCCTTGCAAACGCCGGCCCCTTTGCTTGTGGGAGTTCAATCCCTAGGGACCGCGTGTCATTCAAAATTTCCTCGGCCTGACGCACGAGGAGATGTACAAGTCATTCTTCGAACCTCAAGTGGAGTGTCCGGAAATCACCGAGGACGTGGGCCTGAGCAGTATCCGCGCTGCCGAACAGGTAGGGAATTTTCCGGCCGAATATACTATCTCTCACTTGTTACGAAGTTATCTCTGAGAGTTCGCTTTTTGACCAGGACTGGCTAACAAAGGCGAAGCTGATCCGGTGTTCGGCCCCCCTTCCTGAGGGTTTGGAAAATCCGGTACTGGAAAAGATGCTCCAGGTCGCACCCTGCCCGGAGCCCTTGAAGGAAGATACCAGGGAGGATAATACGGGCGGACGCGGGCCCCCAACACTGCCCATTCTAACCGAGGGAGCGAGCGTATTCATGAAGGAAGACGACCGGAAGAGGAAAAGGACTACGCCCGGGGATTCGGAAGCCGAAGCTTCCAAACGGGAGAAGAAGTCTCCCACAGAGGGTCCTACCTCGGGAGGCGCAGTGGCCGCACAAAGTCCGCGGGGGGATCAATTCTCCCACGAGTCGTAAGTGACCCGAAATACTTTAATAGTACAGATACGCCATCTTTTTCTTCTGAGAAAGTAACTACCACATATATCTTTGCAGTTCGGGCCTTAGCCCCTCTCAAATGAGCTCGTCTTCAGGGGATCTCCTTCCAGAGATGATGGAGAGTGAAACGCCTCCTCCGGACTCCTCTGCTCCGAAAGCGGGTGACCCTAAAGTGTCATCACGGAGGGCTTCTCCGAGTCCAGCGAGGCCAGAAAATAATCCCGTTGACCCCCGAAGCTCCCAGTGTCCGGTTCCCGAAGAGAGCAGACAAAAGAGTCGGGCACCGTCTAGTGTGTGATCGGATGTTCTGAGGGAGTTGGTGGGGTGAGCGGCCATCTCAGACGAATACCGTGTGCTAATGAATACGGTGATGGAGAGGATATCGTCCGCCGAAAGCGGATTGCATGAAGCTTTTATGAGTCTACTGACAGGCTTTGAGGTACGTAAAAGAATGTATGATAGTCCTGCACATGCTAGGTGTGCCCTGTGTAGATAGTAGCCCCTGAGACTCTGGTTGTCGTCGGAAACGACGACGAACAGAGGATCATATTCCCAGGTAATAACCATACTGCATTTATGTGCAGGTAATGGAAGCTCCGGTGGCTAGCCGGACGAGCGAGTATGCCCATTTAGAACGACAGTTGGATGCGACAGACGCCGACATCGAGCTTGTTAACAAAAGGCTTGACGAGGCACAGGGTAAGTGTCATTATCTGGTAAACGCCACATAGTAAGAGCAGCGTGAAGCCAGTATCTTTAATATGTTATGACTGCAGATGGAGCTGCCACCGTTGAAGCCTTGCGGGCGGAACTTGCCCGAGCCAAGGAACAAGCGAGGTTGGGTAATGCGGCTGCTTTGAAGGCGGCCGAAGAGTTGCGAGCCGAGAAGGTCGCGCATGGCGAGAGCCGAGGCAAGATGGCCAAGATGGCCATAGAATTAAAAGCCGCCGCCGACCGTTGCCGGGTTCTCGAAAAGGAAAACCAAGCGAAGGCATCGGACCTTGAGAAGGCTGCTGCGACGAGAAAGGACCTCCGCTCTGCTATGAGGGCAAAGAAGGAGGCGTTGCGGGAAGCCGGAGATATTGTAGCCGGGAAATCCTTTATGTTGCGGAGGAAGTTCGGAGATCCACGATATGCCCCTTTGGATCGGCTGTGGAGTTCGGAGGATGTATACATGGATTTGGCAGCGAGCGCTGCCGACGCGGCCAAGTATTTCCAGGGTCAGACAGACCGTGAAGTAGACCGGCTATTTTGGAAACAATTCCATTCTCCCGAGCGTCCACTTTCATTGAGTGACCAATTGGCCGAATGGACCGAACTAAATAGGTTGTCCGGACTCTCCATGAGGACTGTTGTGGATCAGCTATGGCTTGGAAAGGTCAAAACCAGACTCTTATTTCGGCTTGGTGCAGCAGTTCCTTGACGTGGTGCCACGCATTGATGCGATGAAGAGGTCGGCTTGCATAGAGGGCGCACGGATGGCCTTTGCCCGTGTTAAAGCATACTGGGCGGAGATGGATGCTACCACCGTTGCAGCGCGGGATTCAGCCATAGGTCGAAGGGCTGCTGAGCACTGCTTTGAAGAAGTTCTTGAGGGTGCTCGTTTGATAGAGACCCAGTGCTCAAAAAATATTATGTTTGAGTGATATGTAATCTCATTGTAAGCGAAATGCTTTTATAAATTTTTGTAAGGCTATTTTTATACTTTTGCCTGAAAGTAATATGATGCCTCTTGGGCGGCCGTTTATGTATACATGTGTATAACCTGAAAGATTGCAGTCGTCGGCTTCAACCCTCACGCATATAATGCGGAGGTGCTCGCACAAACACACGTTCACACTTAACCCAACATCTTGGTCCTATTAAGGAGGTGATAGCGGAGCGAGCGAGGCAACCGGACTATAATGCTTTAGCACTTTCACTTAGCCATAGGAGTTTGACAGTGGGGCTACTAGATAGCCCCTGGTGGCTCCGCACTCTCCCGATCCCGGGGTGCGTACATGCCTGGCTGGAAAACGGCCCTTCGTTAAGGCGGAGGAATTCTAACATTCCGACAGGTCATCGAGTGGTTGACTAGTCTCACGCTATATCATGACAGTCAGTTTTCGGCTTTCTCTACTGAGGTGCTCGTTCGGAAGAACCAGGGCACAATCGCAGTAGTTCTGCTGGTGCTACCTTAGCCGGTAAAGCGGAACGTAAGGCACCAAAACACAGGAGCCGGGCAAACCCAACATTTGACCAAAGACAATGATTCGGAGCTGATGCATATAAGGCCGAACTCGCGACGCCGAACACTCCCTAAGGTATTCGGTCTTAGTGGTATAAACCGGGCCTAAATAATGGCCTTTGTAAGAAGCCCCTTCTGTCCAGGTACGGGCATTGTTCTGGCGTGGCCACATGCCAAGACGTCAGCATCCTTTGGTGGATATGTATCAACAAGAGACAGTAAAAAAGGTTTACGCAGGGTCTTAATCTAAAAAGAATCCTTGGAACGGGTCCCTGCTGCACGTCTGCGCTTGTGTCTCCGTTATGCCGTATCCTGGACGGGTGTAGCACGATGATCGTCTGTAAAAGATAGGAATTTAGGTGAAAAAGTTGTCGTGCAGAAAGATAGTTTTTTAAAGAAACCATGCATAATTCAAGATGAGAAGAAATTGCCACTTGTCTGCGCGCGTTGAGCCCCTTGTATTGACAAATAGGGGTGTGAGTGTTTATTCGGTATAAGTAGCGGCGCCGGACTCAATTAGTTGTGTCTGAGGTCTTGACGACCTATTGGATGCTTTCGCTGGTCCGGGCGCCTTTAGTGTGCGGCTGCCAAGGCAGCCTCACTTTCTTCGGCGCGCAGAGATCGCTTGATATTTCCGTGCACTGCAATGATGCCACGTAGACCGGGCATCTTGAGTGTGAGGGAGGTGTAGTGTGGTATTGCATTGAAGCGAGCGAACGCTTCGCTTCCGAGCAGTGCTTGAAAGCCACTTTGAAACAGAGCGATGTGGAAAGTTAGATGCTCGCGACGGAAGTTATCGGGGGAGCCGAATATAACTTGTAGTAGGAGGGAGCCCGTGCAACGAGCCCCTGGGCCTGGCGTTACTCCTTTAAAAGTAGTATTGCTATGGCGAATTTGTGTTGGGTCTAACCCCATCCCGCGGACTGTATCCTGATATATTAGGTTTAGGCTACTCCCGCCATCCATCAAGACTCGTGTGAAGTGATATCCGCCAATTACTGGGTCTAATACCAGGGCAGCTGAAGGAAATATGCCCTAGAGGCAATAATAAAGTTATTATTTATTTCCTTATATCATGATAAATGTTTATTATTCATGCTAGAATTGTATTAACCGGAAACATAATACATGTGTGAATACATAGACAAACAGAATGTCACTAGTATGCCTCTACTTAACTAGCTCATTAATCAAAGATGGTTATGTTTCCTAACCATGGACAAAGAGTTGTTATTTGATTAACAGGATCACATCATTAGGTGAATGATCTGATTGACATGACCCATTCCATTAGCTTAGCACCCGATCGTTTAGTATGTTGCTATTGCTTTCTTCATGACTTATACATGTTCCTATGACTATGAGATTATGCAACTCCCGTTTACCGGAGGAACACTTTGTGTGCAACCAAACGTCACAACGTAACTGGGTGATTATAAAGGTGCTCTACAGGTGTCTCCAAAGGTACATGTTGGGCTGGCGTATTTCGAGATTAGGATTTGTCACTCCGATTGTCGGAGAGGTATCTCTGGGCCCTCTCGGTAATGCACATCACATAAGCCTTGCAAGCATTTGCGACTAATGAGTTAGTTGCGGGATGACGGATTACAGAACGAGTAAAGAGACTTGCCGGTAACGAGATTGAACTAGGTATTGGATACCGACGATCGAATCTCGGGCAAGTAACATACCGATGACAAAGGGAACAACGTATGTTGTTATGCGGTCTGACCGATAAAAGATCTTCGTAGAATATGTAGGAGCCAATATGAGCATCCAGGTTCCGCTATTGGTTATTGACCGGAGACGTGTCTCGGTCATGTCTACACTGTTCTCGAACCCGTAGGGTCCGCACGCTTAAGGTTTCGATGACAGTTATATTATGAGTTTATGCATTTTGATGTACCGAAGTTTGTTCGGAGTCCCGGATGTGATCACGGACATGAAGAGGAGTCTCGAAATGGTCGAGACATAAAGATTGATATATCGGAAGCCTATATTTGGATATTGGAAGTGTTCCGGGTGAAATTGGGATTTTACCGGATTACCGGGAGGTTACCGGAACCCCCTGGGAGGTATATGGGCCTTAATGGGCCTTAGTGGAAGAGAGGAGAGGTGGCCAGGGCTGGGCCGCGCGCCCCTCCCCCCTAGTCCGAATAGGACAAGGAGAGAGGGGGCCGGCGCCCCCTTCCTTCTCTCTCTCCTCTTTCCCACTTAACGAATCCTATTCCAACCAGGAAAGGGGGGAATCCTACTCCCGGAGGGAGTAGGACTCCTCCTGGCGCGCCCTATCATGGCCGGCCGCACCCCCCCTTTGAGCCTTTATATACGGAGGCAAGGGGCACCCTCTTGAGACACAAGTTGATCCACGTGATCATATTCTTAGCCTTGTGCGGTGCCCCCTTCCACCATAGTCCTCGATAATATTGTAGCGGTGCTTAGGCGAAGCCCTGCGACATTAGTACATCAAGATCGTCACCACGCCGTCGTGCTGACGGAACTCTTCCCTGACACTTTGCTGGATCGGAGTCCGGGGATCGTCATCGAGTTGAACGTGTGCTAGAACTCGGAGGTGCCGTAGTTTCGGTGCTTGATCGGTCGGTCCGTGAAGACGTACGACTACATCAACCTAACGCTTCCGTTGTCGATCTACAAGGGTACGTAGATCACACTCTCCCCTCTCGTTGCTATGCATCACCATGATCTTGCGTGTGCGTAGGATTTTTTTTGAAATTACTACGTTCCCCAACAGTGGCATCCGAGCCTAGGTTTTATGTGTTGATGTTATATGCACGAGTAGAACACAAGTGAGTTGTGGGCGATATAAGTCATACTGCTTACTAGCATGTCATACTTTGGTTCGGCGGTAGTGTTGGACGAAGCGGCCCGGACCAACATTACGCGTACGCTTACGCGAGACCGGTTCTCCCGACGTGCTTTGCACAAAGGTGGCTAGCGGGTGACAATTTCTCCAACTTTAGTTGAACCGAGTGTGGCTACGCCCGGTCCTTGCGAAGGTTAAAACAACACCAACTTGACAAACTATCATTGTGGTTTTGATGCGTAGGTAAGATTGGTTCTTGCTTAAGCCCGTAGCAGCCACGTAAAACTTGCAACAACAAAGTAGAGGACGTCTAACTTGTTTTTGCAGGGCATGTTGTGATGTGATATGGTCAAGACATGATGCTAAATTTTATTGTATGAGATGATCATGTTTTGTAACCGAGTTATCGGCAACTGGCAGGAGCCATATGGTTGTCGCTTTATTGTATGCAATGCAATCACGCTGTAATGCTTTACTTTATCACTAAGCGGTAGCGATAGTCATGGAAGCATAGGATTGGCGAGACGACAACGATGCTACGATGGAGATCAAGGTGTCGCGCCGGTGACGATGGTGATCATGACGGTGCTTCGAAGATGGAGATCACAAGCACAAGATGATGATGGCCATATCATATCACTTATATTGATTGCATGTGATGTTTATCTTTTATGCATCTTATCTTGCTTTGATTGACGGTAGCATTATAAGATGATCTCTCACTAATTATCAAGAAGTGTTCTCCCTGAGTATGCACCATTGCGAAAGTTCTTCGTGCTGAGACACCACGTGATGATCGGGTGTGATAGGCTCTACGTTCAAATACAACGGGTGCAAAACAGTTGCACACGCGGAATACTCAGGTTATACTTGACGTGCCAAGCATATACAGATATGGCCTCGGAACACGGAGACCGAAAGGTCGAGCATGAATCATATAGTAGATATGATCAACATAGTGATGTTCACCAATGAAACTACTCCATCTCACGTGATGATCGGACATGGTTTAGTTGATTTGGATCACGTAATCACTTAGAGGATTAGAGGGATGTCTATCTAAGTGGGAGTTCTGAAGTAATATGATTAATTGAACTTAAATTTATCATGAACTTAGTCCTGGTAGTATTTTGCAAATTATGTTGTAGATCAATAGCTCGCGTTGTTGCTTCCCTGTGTTTATTTTGATATGTTCCTAGAGAAAATTGTGTTGAAAGATGTTAGTAGCAATGATGCGGATTGGATCCGTGATCTGAGGTTTATCCTCATTGCTGCACAGAAGAATTATGTCCTTGATGCACCGCTAGGTGACAGACCTATTGCAGGAGCAGATGCAGACGTTATGAACGTTTGGCTAGCTCAATATGATGACTACTTGATAGTTTAGTGCACCATGCTTAATGGCTTAGAATCGGGACTTCAAAGACGTTTTGAACGTCATGGACCATATGAGATGTTCCAGGAGTTGAAGTTAATATTTCAAGAAAATACCCGAGTTGAGAGATATGAAGTCTCCAACAAGTTCTATAGCTAAAAGATGGAGGAGAATCGCTCAACTAGTGAGCATGTGCTCAGATTGTCTGGGTACTACAATCGCTTGAATCAAGTGGGAGTTAATCTTCCAGATAAGATAGTGATTGACAGAATTCTCTAGTCACCATCACCAAGTTAGTAGAACTTCGTGATGAACTATGATATGCAAGGGATAACAGAAACAATTCCCAAGCTCTTCGTAATGCGGAAATTGACGAAGGTAGAAATCGAGAAAAACATCAAGTGTTGATGGTAGACAAGACCACTAGTTTTAAGAAAAGGGCAGAGTGAAGAAGGGGAACTTCAAGAAGAACAGCAAGCAAGTTGCTGCTCAAGTGAAGAAGCCCAAGTCTGGTCCTAAGCCTGAGACTAAGTGTTTCTACTGCAAAGGGATTGGTCACTGGAAGCGGAACTACCCCAAGTGATTGGCAGATAAGAAGGATGGCAAAGTGAACATAAGTATATTTGATATACATGTTATTGATGTGTACTTTACTAGTGTTTATAGCAACCCCTCAGTATTTGATACTAGTTCAGTTGCTAAGATTAGTAACTCGAAACGGGAGTTGCAGAATAAACAGAGACTAGTTAAGGGTGAAGTGACGATGTGTGTTGGAAGTGGTTCCAAGATTGATATGATCATCATCGCACACTCCCTATACTTTCGGGATTAGTGTTGAACCTGAATAAGTGTTATTTGGTGTTTGCGTTGAGCATGAATATGATTTGATCATGTTTATTGTAATACGGTTATTCATTTAAGTAAGAGAATAAATTGTTGTTCTGTTTACATGAATAAAACCTTATATGGTTACACACCCAATGAAAATAGTTCGTTGGATCTCGATCGTAGTGATACACATAATCATAATATTGAAACCAAAAGATGCAAAGTTGATAATGATGGTGCAACTTATTTGTGGCACTGCCGTTTAGGTCATATGGGTATAAAGCGCATGAAGAAACTCCATGCTGATGGACTTTTGGAACCACTTGATTATGAATCACTTGGTACTTGCGAACCGTGCCTCATGGGCAAGATGACTAAAAAGCCGTTCTCCAGAACAATGGAGCGAGCAACTGACTTATTGGAAATAAATATATACTGATGTATGCGATCCGATAAGTGTTAAGGCTCGCGGAGGGTATCATTATTTTCTGACCTTCACAGATGATTTGAGTAAGATATGGGTATATCTACTTGATGAAACATAAGTCTGAAACATTTGAAAAGTTCAAAGAATTTCAGAGTGAAGTGGAAAATCATCGTGACAAGAAAATAAGGTTTCTACGATCTGATCGCAGAGACAAATATTTGAGTTACGAGTTTGGTCTTCAATTAAAACAATGTGGAATAGTTTCACAAATTCATGCCACCTGGAACACCACAACATAATGGTGTGTCCGAACGTCATAAACATACTTTATTGGATATAGTACAATCTATGATGTTTCTTACCGATTTACCAATATCGTTTTGGGATCATGCATTAGAGATAGCTGCATTCACGTTAAAAAAAAGGGGCACCATCTAAGTCCATTGAGACGACACAATATGAACTATGGTTTGGCAAGAAACCAAAGTTGTCGTTTCTTAAAGTTTGGGGTTGCGATGCTTATAAGAAAAAGTTTCATCATGATAAGCTCAAACCCAAATCGAAGAAATGAGTCTTCATAGGATACCCAAAGGAGACAGAATGGTACACCTTCTATCACAGATCCAAAGGCAAGACATTCGTTGCTGAGAATGGATACTTTCTAGAGAAGGAGTTTCTCTCGAAAGAAGTGAGTGGGAGGAAAGTAGAACTTGATAAGGTAACTGTACCTGCTCCCTTATTGGAAAGTAGTTCATCACAGAAATCTGTTTCTATGACACCTACACCAATTAGTGAGGAAGCTAATGATATTGATCATGAAACTTCAGATCAAGTTACTACCGAATCTCGCAGGTAAACCAGAGTGAGATCCGCACCAGTGTGGTACGGTAATCCTGTTCTGGAAGTCATGTTACTAGACCATGACGAACTTGCGAACTATGAGGAAGCGATGATGAGCCCAGATTCCGCGAAATGGTTTGAGGCCATAAAATCTGAGAAATGATCCATGTATGAGAACAAAGTATGGACTTTGATGGATTTGCCCGATGATCGGCAATAAATGGATCTTCAAGAGGAAGACGGACGTTGATAGTAGTGTTACTATCTACAAAGCTAGACTTGTCGAAAAAGGTTTTTGACAAAGTACAAAGTGTTGACTACGATGAGAGTTTCTCACTCGTATCTATGCTTAAGTTTGTCCGAATCATGTTAGCAATTGCCGCATTTTATGAAAATCTGGCAAATGGATAAACAAAACTGCATTCCTTAATGGATTTATTGAAGAAGAGTTGTATATGATGCAACCAGAAGGTTTTGTCAATCCTAAAGGTGCTAACAAAATATGAAAGCTCCAGCGATCCATCTATGGACTGGTGCAAGCATCTCGGAGTCGGAATATACGCTTTGATAAGTTGATCAAAGCATATAGTTTTATACAGACTTGCGGTAAAGCCTGTATTTACTAGAAAGTGAGTGGGAGCACTACAGCATTTCTGATAAGTATATGTGAATGACATAATGTTGATCGGAAATAATGTAGAATTATTCTGCAAAGCATAAAGGAGTGTTTGAAAGGAGTTTTTCAAAGAAAGACCTCGGTGAAGCTGCTTACATATTGAGTATCAAGATCTATAGAGATAGATCAAGACGCTTGATAAGTTTTTTCAATGAGTACATACCTTGACAAGATTTTGAGGTAGTTCAAAATGGAACAGTCAAAGAAAGAGTTCTTGCCTGTGTTACAAGGTGTGAAATTGAGTAAGACTCAAAACCCGACCACGGCAGAAGATAGAAAGAGAATGAAAGTCATTCCCTATGCCTTGGCCATAGGTTCTATAAAGTATGCCATGCTGTGTACCAGATCTATTGTATACCCTACACTGATTTTAGCAAGGGAGTACAATAGTGACCTAGGAGTAGATCACTGTACAACGGTCAAAAATTATCCTTAGTGGAATAAGGATATGTTTCTCGATTATGGAGGTGACAAAAAGGTTCGTCGTAAAGGGTTACGTCGATGCAAGTTTTGACACTAATCTAGATGACTCTAAGTCTCAATCTAGATACATATTGAAAGTGGGAGCAATTAGCTAGAGTAGCTCCGAGTAGAATATTGTTGACATAGAAATTTGCAAAATACATATGGATCTGAATGTGGCAGACCCATTGACTAAAATTATCTCACAAGCAAAACATGATCACACCTTAGTACTCTTTGGGTATTAATCACATAGCGATGTGAACTAGATTACTGAATCTAGTAAACCCTTTGGGTGTTGGTCACATGGAGATGTGAACTATGGGTGTTAATCACATGATGATGTGAACTATCAATGTTAATCACATGGTGATGTGATCTAGATTATTGACTCTAGTGCAAGTGGGAGACTGAAGGAAATATGCCCTAGAGGCAATAATAAAGTTATTATTTATTTCCTTATATCATGATAAATGTTTATTATTCATGCTAGAATTGTATTAACCGGAAACATAATACATGTGTGAATACATAGACAAACAGAATGTCACTAGTATGCCTCTACTTAACTAGCTCGTTAATCAAAGATGGTTATGTTTCCTAACCATGGACAAAGAGTTGTTATTTGATTAACAGGATCACATCATTAGGTGAATGATCTGATTGACATGACCCATTCCATTAGCTTAGCACCCGTCGTTTAGTATGTTGCTATTGCTTTCTTCATGACTTATACATGTTCCTATGACTATGAGATTATGCAACTCCCGTTTACCGGAGGAACACTTTCTGTGCAACCAAACGTCACAACGTAACTGGGTGATTACAAAGGTGCTCTACAGGTTCTCCAAAGGTACATGTTGGGTTGGCGTATTTCGAGATTAGGATTTGTCACTCCGATTGTCGGAGAGGTATCTCTGGGCCCTCTCGGTAATGCACATCACATAAGCCTTGCAAGCATTTGCGACTAATGAGTTAGTTGTGGGATGATGGATTACGGAACGAGTAAAGAGACTTGCCGGTAACGAGATTGAACTAGGTATTGGATACCGACGATCGAATCTCGGGCAAGTAACATACCGATGACAAAGGGAACAACGTATGTTGTTATGCGGTCTGACCGATAAAAGATCTTCGTAGAATGTGTAGGAGCCAATATGAGCATCCAGGTTCCGCTATTGGTTATTGACCGGAGAAGTGTCTCGGTCATGTCTACATTGTTCTCGAACCCGTAGGGTCCACACGCTTAAGGTTTCGATGACAGTTATATTATGAGTTTATGCATTTTGATGTACCGAAGTTTGTTCGGAGTCCCGGATGTGATCACGGACATGACGAGGAGTCTCGAAATGGTCGATACATAAATATTGATATATTGGAAGCCTATATTTGGATATCGGAAGTGTTCCGGGTGAAATCGGGATTTTACCAGATTACCGGGAGGTTACGGAACCCCCCGGGAGGTATATGGGCCTTAATGGGCCTTAGTGGAAGAGAGGAGAGGTGGCCAGGGCTGGGCCGCGCGCCCCTCCCCCCCTAGTCCGAATAGGACAAGGAGAGAGGGGGCCGGCGCCCCCTTCCTTCTCTCTCTCCTCTTTCCCACTTAACGAATCCTATTCCAACTAGGAAAGGAGGGGAATCCTACTCCCGGAGGGAGTAGGACTCCTCCTGGCGCGCCCTATCATGGCCGGCCGCACCCTCCCCCTTTGAGCCTTTATATACGGAGGCAAGGGGCACCCCTTGAGACACAAGTTGATCCACGTGATCATATTCTTAGCCGTGTGCGGTGCCCCCTTCCACCATAGTCCTCGATAATATTGTAGCGGTGCTTAGGCGAAGCCCTGCGACATTAGTACATCAAGATTGTCACCACGCCGTCGTGCTGACGGAACTCTTCCCCGACACTTTGCTGGATCGGAGTCCGGGGATCGTCATCGAGCTGAACGTGTGCTAGAACTCGGAGGTGCCGTAGTTTCGGTGCTTGATCGGTCGGACCGTGTAGACGTACGACTACATCAACCTAACGCTTCCGTTGTCGATCTACAAGGGTACGTAGATCACACTCTCCCCTCTCGTTGCTATGCATCACCATGATCTTGCGTGTGCGTAGGAATTTTTTTGAAATTACTACGTTCCCCAACAGCAGCCCATCCTGCGTGCCGGATACTTGATGAGTAATCGCGATGGTCGAAAGTGATCGATTGAGACGACCAGTGGCAGGACCTCGTGGTTACAGGCACTTGGGTATATTTTCCTGGGGGTGCCGCGTTGTTTTTTCCCTTGATCACGTGTAACACGTTTACTGTTTTGACTTCTGGTGGAAATTTCTTTTGTTCCCCCGTGTCTTGCTTGGGAGGCTCGTCCTTTGGGTGCGAGCCCTCGCATGGGTCGCGTGTTGTATTGTGAGCGGCGTTGAATGCCATTCTGTGTTGGTAGAGGGGTCGTCTATCCGACCAGGTGGCTGCTTTGATGTTTGGTTGTGGGGGGTCTGATGCCTCATCATCGAATTCGGGTAGCAGCTTCCGCTTTGGGTAGCTCTTGGAGGGGCGATTATCGTCGTACCTTGCTGCTGTGTTGAGTATTTTACTCCATATGATTTGGAGTGTGTCTTGAGTGGCCTTGAGCCTTTGCTTCTGCTTTTTAAGACTCCTCGCGGTGGCAACAAGCCTTTTACGGGCATTCTGCTGCTCCGGGTGTCTGTCCGGCGTTATGTCGTCCGGACCATTATCCTTGATGGGGTTTGTTTGTTCGGTTTGATTATCCGGATTACCGTTGTCCGGTAGCGGCTCGCCCTGCTCCAGCGCTGGGTCTGTGTGATCATTATTTTTGTCGAGGTAGGATTTGGGGCGGCGCTTACGCCGCCGCTTTGACTGCTTTTCGAGGGAACAAGCCTTCGGTGCGTCCTTCCGCTCCTCGTCGTCATCTTTTGGTGCTTCCACCATGTATACGTCATATGACGAGGTGGCATTCCAGGGCCCAGTAGGCGCTGGTTCTTCATCGTCTCCTTCATCGGCGTCCATACCGTCGATGTCTTCGGAGTCGAAGTCGAGCATGTCGGTTAAATCATCGATAGTGGCTACAAAGTGGGTGGTGGGTGGGCTTTGAATTTCTTCATCGTCCAAATCCCAACCTTGCTGACCGTAGCCCGGCCAGGACTCTCCAGATAAAGAGAGAGACTTCAGTGTCTTCAGAATATCGCCAAAAGGAGGGTGCTGAAAGATGTCCACGGTAGTAAAGTCCATGATCGGCGCCCAATCGGATTCGATCGGCAGGGGCGCGGAGGGTTCGGAGTCCGGAGAGGAGTCCGGCTCCTTGGAGTCACGAGTCTCGCGGAGTGCGGGGCTGGTGTTCGGCTCAATCACCATTGGGATCGCAGCCCCCGAGGCGGCGTCCAACCGCCCATCCTCGATCGGCGTAGTTGGCTCTGAATTAAGGGTCGAAGCCGATGCGGGTGCGGCCTCCAGGGCACTGTTCGGCGGCAGAGCTAGATCATGCTCGTCGGGACAGTGCGGCGCGCTCGGCAGTGGCTCGAATCCGTCAAAGATCAAGTCCCCGCGGATGTCAGCCGTGTAGTTTAAATTTCCAAATCTGACCTGACGACCAGGGGTGTAGCTTTCGATCTTCTCCAGATGGCCAAGTGAATTGGCCCGCAGTGCGAAGCTGCCGAAGACGAAGGTCTGTCCGGGGAGGAAGGTCTCACCCTGGACTGCATCGCCATTGGCGATCGTGGGAGCCATCAAGCCTGACGGCGACATCATAGAGGAACTCTCAATGAAAGGACCAATGTCGGTGTCAAAACCGGCGGATCTCGGGTAGGGGGTCCCGAACTGTGCGTCTAGGCCGAATGGTAACAGGAGACAAGGGACACGAAGTTTTACCCAGGTTTGGGCCCTTTCGATGGAGGTAAAACCCTACGTCCTGCTTGATTAATATTGATGATATGGGTAGTACAAGAGTAGATCTACCACGAGATCGGAGACGCTAAACCCTAGAAGCTAGCCTATGGTATGATTGTTGATGTGTATGTTGTCCTACGGACTAAAACCCTCCGGTTTATATAGACACCGGAGAGGGTTAGGGTTACACAAAGTCGGTTACAATGGTAGGAGATCTGTATATCCGTATCGCCAAGCTTGCCTTCCACGCCAAGGAAAGTCCCTTCCAGACACGGGACGAAGTCTTCGATCTTGTATCTTCATAGTCCAGGAGTCCGGCTGAAGGTACAGTCTGGCCATCCGGACACCCCCTAATCTAGGACTCCCTCAAAGATCTTTATCAGTCAAACCGCATAACAACATACGTTGTGCCCTTTGTCATCGGTATGTTACTTGCCCGAGATTCGATCGTCGGTATCTCAATACTTAGTTCAATCTCATTACTGGCAAGTCTCTTTACTCGTTCCGTAATGCAACATCCCACAACTAACTCATTAGTCACATTGCTTGCAAGTCTTATAGTGATGTGCATTACCGAGAGGGCCCAGAGATACCTCTCCAACAATCGGAGTGACAAATCCTATTCTTGATCTATGCCAACTCCACGAACACCATCGGAGACACCTGTAGAGCACCTTTATAATCACCCAGTTACGTTGTGACGTTTGGTAGCACACAAAGTGTTCCTCCGGTATTCGTGAGTTGCATAATCTCATAGTCATAGGAACATGTATAAGTCATGAAGAAAGCAATAGCAGTAAACTTAAACAATCAAGTGTTAAGCTAACGAAATGGGTCAAGTCAATCACATCATTCTCCTAATGATGTGATCCCGTTGATCAAATAACAACTCATGCCTATGGCTAGGAAACTTAACCATCTTCGATCAATGAGCTAGTCAAATAGACGCATACTAGTGACACTATGTTTGTCTATGTATTCACACATGTATTATGTTTCCGATTAATACAATTCTAGCATGAATAATAAACATTTATCATCAAATAAGGAAATAATTAATAACTTTATTATTGCCTTTAGGGCATATTTCCTTTAGTCTCCCACTTGCACTAGTGAAAGAGCAATCATGTCCTTATATTATGTTTTGATGTTGATGACAATGTACATGTAGGGGGTCTAACAATGGTTGTCAAGTAAATATCAGGTGTTAGCCCCCGGTTCATCGAAGTGTGTGGATCAAGAGCATACAGAGTGATTTTACTCAAGGATGAAGCATAAAAGTTGAATACATATTTTGTTTTCTTGAGTATAGGATCCCGCACTATTAAGAGGGGATCGATTGGGATAGTTAAAAAGCTTGCTCTTGCCACAAAATATCCTTGCCATATTTGCTCATGATAAAATCTTCATGGTTCTGTTTCTCGGCTGCCGGATGTCCGGGCATCACGCCGGATGTCCGGGCCTCACGCCAGATATTCGGGCCTAGCCATTCCAGTATGCAGTTTTGTGTTGTGCTGCTGCCGGATGTCCGGCCCTCTACGCCGGATGTCCGGGCTCCCAGTGCTCCCGGGATGTCCGGGCTTCTCGGCCGGATATCCGGGCATAGCTGTCCAGAGGACGTTTTTATGCTGGGCTGCGCGCTGGATGTCCGGCCACCTGCCGGATGTCCGGGCCTTCCTGTTATGCCGGATGTCCGGGCTTGGGCCCCGGATGTCCGGCCCCTCTGTTCTCTCCTTCTGTTTTGTTCTGTTCTCGCAACTTACCATGCCGGATATCCGGCCCCTAGCCCGGATGTCCGTCCTGCTCACTCACTTACACTGCAACGGCCATATTCAAGCTCACACTATATATAGCCCCTCTTCTCCACGTGAGAGTGTTGACCATTCACTCTTGAACAAACCCTAGAACACATCTCACTCTCTCTCTTACACCTCCACACCAAATCTTAGATCCCCAAGGGATTTGAGAGCATTCGAGAGAAGTTGTCCAATCAAGTGATAGATCCACCCCTTCTCCATCTTTGCACCAAAGGAATTTGTGATTTGAGCAAGTCTTGAGCTTTTCCGCATCGATCTTGTTACTCTTGGAGGTTGGAGACTCCTAGGTGGTAGGAGTCTTTCGGAGAGGAATCGATCTTTGTGATTACCCCCGAAAAGTTTGTGAGGGTTTGGAGACCACCCCAAGGTCTACCACTAGTGGTTGAGAAACGCCTTCGTGGTGTTGTCTCAAAGGGAGAATAGGGTGAGCCTTCGTGGCGTTGGTGTGCCTTCGTGGTAACATCCACCTCTCTAACGGTGACGTAGCTTCCCTCCAAGGAAGTGAACATCGGCATACATCCTCATCTCTCGGAGTTGCGGTTATCCCTAACCCTAACTCTCTACTTGTGGTTACTTGTCTCTTAGCACTTACTTCATCACTTTGTATTTGCCTAGTTACTACTTGTGTTACCTGCTTAGTACTTAGTACTTCACTTGCAATTGTTAGGCTCACTTTCACATTCCGCATTATTGCCTAAAAATTGTTAAGTAATAATTAAAATTTGTAGTTGTACCTATTCACCCCCCCTCTAGGTCCATCTCGATCCTTTCAATTGGTATCAGAGCCTCATGCTCTATTCTTGTGGCTTAACCGCCCTAGAGCGAGATGAACCCCGATGGATCCGAAGGATAAAGGCGAGGCTTCTTCTGAAGTCAAGACCTTTACTTCTGAGGATCCAAAACGGGCCCTTGCTAAGCAAAAGGAGGAGCATGATGCTTCTGTCGAGGCCTTGGTCCAAATGAGGATAGCCACATTGTCCATGGTGCTTGCACCACTTTCGGGTGGTGCGTCCTCGAGGCCAACTGTGCCTACTCCGTCACTTGGTCAACAACCTCCTAGCAATGAACACTCTAGTGTTCCTTGGCTTTATGCAAGACCCCAAGTTGAGAAACCAAAATATAACTCTCAAGGCAAACCTCCTTTACTTGATGCCACTTCCGATTTTGCTTTGTGGAGAGTTGCTATGCAGGATCATCTTCGATATGGAAACGATGAGATGCTAGAGATCTTGGAGTATGGTTACCATGTGGTTGATCCAAAGAATCCTACACCAAGAAAAATTTATGACAAGAATCTCAATGACACTGCAATCATGTGTATAAGGAGAGGTATGGTTGAAAAGCAAAGGAGACCTTTCATACACATCACAAGTGCCAAGGAATTATGGGAAAGTATTATAAGATCCAAGACCGGTACCTCCACCCTCCGGAGTGCTCAATATGAAATTGCCAAGGGACAATTGCAAAACTTTTGTATGGAGAAAGGTGAAACTCCAAATCAACTCCTTGAGCGTCTCATGACTCTCACCGCTGATATTGAGTCGTGTGAGTGTGACAAGACACAAGATGGATTTAACATGACTAAGCGATTCCTTGTGGACAAGTTGCTCCATGCTCTTGCTCCATATCACCATCAGATGGTATGGCACATAAGACAACACCATGCCTTCAAGGAAATGACTACGGATGACATCATATCCACTTTCCAACTATTTGAAGAGTCAAAGGCAAATGCTACAAAACATCTTGCCATGCATGGTACTCCATTGTCGAAGATCAATCTTGCATTGAAGGCCAAGCATGTATGTGAAGATGAGCAAAGTGAAGAAGAAGATGATGATGATGAAGAAGAAGATGGTGATGAGGTTGAATCCGATGAGGGCCCTTCATATGAAGACATGGCTCTCTTTGTCATGAAGTTTAGCGCGGGAAAATTCAAGGGTAGGTTTCAAAAGAAGAAAGTAAGAAAATGCTACAACTGTGAAGAAACCAACCACTTCTCGAACGAGTGCCCTTATGAGAAGAGAGAAGATAAACCAAGGTTTCCCAAGACCTTTCCCAAGAAGAAGCTGCCAAATCCTTTGAACTCCAAGCTCAAGAAGAGAGATGGGAAAGCAATGGTTGCTCAAGAAGAATCTGATCCAGATGATGTTAGTGGTGTTGCCGGAGTTGCTCAAGATTCTCAAAACACATTGAGGCTAGTCAACAAGAGTGGTGAAGTTGTCACCTACAACTACATGAAAGATTACAAGGGCAACGCTCACAAGTGCCTCATGGCGAAGGCCGTGGTAGAAGATGGAGAGGACCAACACTCTCCTGACAAGGTCAAGGTAACCCCACGATCAAACCCTCCTCTTTTCACTCCTCCTACTTCTAGTGATGAGTATCTTGATGCGGAGGATAGTTATGAGGATGATGATATAAATGATCCTATGCTTGCTAAATTAAATAAGTTCATGTGCTCCCTTAAAGGAAAGAAGCTCACTATGTTTCGTATGCTTATGGAGATGGTGAGTAAGCACACCATTTCCATTAAGGAACTCGAAACCCTCGTCACCGAGGAAAAGGAAAAATATGAAATCCTTGAGCGGAAAGTCCAATATGAGGAAGCACGCAATGATGAACTATGCTTAAAAATTGGTGCAAACATTGATGTTCATACTAGGGATCTTGCCTCCTTGAAAAAGGCTATCAACTCTTGCGAAGAGTTGATGAATGATAAAAGTAAGCTTGTAAAGTCTAATGCTTCTCTCTCTAAGGATTGTGAGCTCCTATCCGTGTCCCTCAAGACCAAGGAAGAAGATCTCACCCTCCTTACAAAGAGTTTTGAGACACTCAAGCTTACTTATCTTGAAACTCTAGCCAAGGCTTACTCTTCTCCTATTATCAATGTTGATGCTTGTACTACTAACTCTAGTAGTGATCTAGTGTCTATTCTTGAGGAGAATCGCTTTCTCAAAGCTCAAATTGAGAAAAGACTCATGACATGTGCTCAAGGGCAAAAGAACCTTAATGATGTGTTGAGCCAACACAATGAGGTGTTTGCCAAAGAGGGACTCGGGTTTGACCCAAGCACAAGCAAGAAGAAGACGTTCTCTCAAAAGTGCACCACTCCTTTAAAAGAAATTTTTGTACGTGAAGGGCACAAGGAGAAAGGTAAGGTTGTTAGTGGGAAGGCCACAAGGGGCATGCCTACTCTCAACAAGCCAAAAGTGTTCATGCCTCCATCCTATGTACTTTGTAAGACTAAGGATGGAGAAGTTTTTGCTAAGTTTGTTGGTCCTTGAAATGCATTTCGGTTTTATGCTATTTGGGTCCCTAAGACCCTTGTGACTAACCTGAGAGGTCCCATTGCAAAATGGGTGCCTCTAACCAAGCCATAATTGTGTGTAGGTCTCTTTCTCCGGTGGAGTAAAATGGGTGATTGACAGTGGATGTACCAATCATATGACCAGAGATAGCAAGTTTCTCTATGATTTCATGGAAGCTATTGAACCATTTATGAGCATTATGTTTGGTGGAGGTTCAAAAGGACAGGTACTCGGATTGGGCAAAGTGGCCATCACAAATGACATGTCTCTTGCAAATGTGATGCTTGTCCAATCCCTCAAATACCATTTGCTTTCTGTTCGCCAATTGGCTTCTGTTGGTTATGATACACTTTTTGGACTAACGGATGTGAAAGTCTTTAAGAGAGATACTCTTGAAGTGGCCTTTGTTGGAGAGTTGGATGGCAACCTTTACACGGTTGATTTCTCGAAAGAGAGCACATTCCATGCAACTTGTCTAATGGCCAAGGACGACAAGGGGTGGCTATGGCATCGCTGGCTAGCCCATGTCGGCATGAGAAATCTTCAAGATCTCTTAAAGGGTAATCACATCCTTGGACTAACAAATGTCTCTTTTGAGAAAGATCGTGTGTGTAGTGCGTGCATAGCCGGGAAGCAACATCAATCAAAGCACCCACCCAAGAATATTGTGTCTACTTCAAGGCCGTTGGAGCTCCTTCATGTGGATCTCTTTGGGCCTCCTTCGTGGGATAGTCTTGGTGGGAAAAAGTATGGACTTGTCATTGTGGATGATTACTCAAGATACACATGGGTGTTTTTCCTCAAGTCCAAAGACGAGACGAAGATCACCTTCATTGATTTTGCCAAGCAAGCACAACGCAAGTTTGACAAAGAAATCATGGCAATAAGAAGTGATAATGGTTCTGAGTTCAAGAATTACACCTTGGAAGGATTTCTTAGTGATGAAGGGATTGAGCATCAATATTCAGCTCCATACACTCCCCAACAAAATGGTGTTGCAGAAAGGAAGAACCGCACCCTTGTGGAGATGGCAAGGTCCATGTTGGATGAATACAAGTCGCCACATAGTTTTTGGGCCGAGGCCGTCAACACTGCATGTCATGCATCAAATCAGCTCTTCCTCCGCATGGTATTGGAAAAGACTCCATATGAGCTCCTAACCGAGAACAAGCCAAATGTCAAGTACTTTCGTGTATTTGGGTGTAAATGCTTCATCGTCAACAAAAGAGAGAGGTTAGGAAAATTTCAATCTAAAACTATTGAGGGCGTATTTGTTGGCTATGGATCAAACTCTCACGCCTATAGAGTCTACAACAAATCCAATGGATGTGTTGTAGAAACTTGTGACGTGGTGTTTGATGAATTTAATGGCTCCCATGGGGAGCAAGTTGATCTAAGTGATGTATGTGAAGAAGATTCTTCTCAAGATATCTTGACGATGGGTGTTGGTGCACTTCTTCCAATGGAACAAGACCCTCATGATGAAGAAGAAGAAGATGAAGGCCTCACACACCATCAAACTTCTTCCACACCCGTACCACCACAAGCCCCTACTACTCAATCAATGCCATAGTCCAAGTACAAGATGATGATCAAGTTCCTCTTCATGATAATCATCAAGAACAAGATCATCCTCAAGGGCAAGAACAAGAAAGTGCAATCATTGACCATGAACCTCAACAAATGCAAGAAGAAGAAGAAGATTTTCCACCACACATTAATGATCCATATGTTGAGGACATGGATGATGGACATGAAGTTGAACCTCGCGAAACCTTAACCTCCATCATGCCTCGAGTGGCCGGTCGTGTTGATGTTGATAAAATCCTCACCGGCATATCGGAAGGTAGAGTCACTCGTAAACAATTGACAAACTTTTGTGCTCACTTCTCTTTTGTGTCTAGTGTTGAGCCTCTCAAGGTACAAGATGCGTTGATAGACAACGATTGGCTCATTGCTATGCAAGAAGAGTTGAATAGTTTTGAGCGCAATCAAGTGTGGTCATTAGTCAAGAGGCCAACTACGGAACACAACGTCATTGGAACAAAGTGGATTTTCAAGAACAAGCAAGATGAGAATGGCGTAATCATCCGCAACAAGGCAAGGTTAGTGGCACAAGGGTACTCACAAGTTAAAGGTTTGGACTTTGGTGAGACCTTTGCCCCCGTTGCCCGTCTTGAATCCATTTGCATCTTACTTGCTTATGCTGCTTTCAATGGCTTTACATTACATCAAATGGATGTGAAGAGTGCTTTCCTTAACGGTCCTCTACAAGAAGAAGTATATGTATCACAACCACCTGGGTTCGTTGACCCCAATCACAAAGACTATGTGTATAAACTTCATAAGGCTTTGTATGGCCTCAAACAAGCACCTCGTGCTTGGTATGATCATCTTAAGAAGTTTTTACTCGATGATGGTTTTGTGACAGGGGTGATCGATCCCACTCTTTTTACTAAGAGGGACAAAGGTGATTTGATCTTATGCCAAATGTATGTAGATGATATCATTTTTGGTTCTCCTAACATTCATTTATGCAAGAAGTTTGCGGCATCAATGACCAAGAATTTTGAAATGTCACTCATTGCGGATTTGAAGTTCTTCCTCGGCTTTCAAATTCAACAATTTCAAGAAGGAATTTTCTTGTCTCAAGCCAAATACCTCAAGGATATCCTAGCAAAATTTGGCATGACTGATGCTAGCCCATGTAAGACACCCATGCCAACCAAAATTGTACTCACTGAAGACTCAAACGGTATACCCTTTGACCCATCTAAATACCGCTCTATGATTGGTTCATTGCTTTATCTTTGTGCATCTAGACCAGACATCATGTTTAGTGTATGCATGTGTGCTAGATTTCAAGCTTCCCCTAGGGAACGCCATCATAAGGCGGTTAAGCATATTCTTAGATACCTTGTTCACACCCCAAAGTTGGGTCTATGGTACCCCAAGGATGCTAAGTTTGATCTCATTGGGTACACGGATGCGGATTGGGCTGGAGACAAAGTGGATCGTAAGTCCACCTCCGGTGCATGTCAATCTTGGACGCTCCTTGGTAAGTTGGTCCTCGAAGAAGCAAAATTGTGTTGCCCTCTCCACAGCCGAAGTTGAATATATTGCAACCGCCAGTTGTGCAACTCAGTTATTATGGATGAGGCAAACTTTGAAGGATTACGGTATCACCTATAGACATGTGCCCCTTCTATGTGATAATGAAAGTGCCATTAATATTGCTGAGAACCCCAAAGATCATACCCGCACCAAGCACATTGACATTAGGTACCACTTCTTGAGAGATCATGTGGAGAAGGGTGATATTGACATTGCTCATGTTGGTACAGATATGCAACTTGCAGATATTTTCACCAAGCCATTGGATGAAGCAAGGTTTTGTCAACTTAGGCGTGAACTTGGTATCTTGGAGCTTGACAACATTATGTGAAATCTAGTACCCATTCATACTTAAACTTAATGTCTTGTCTTGATGTAGGCATATATTTAGGGGGAGACACTCAATTCATGAGTACTCTCACCTTACATAATGCATAAATAGAACAAACACTCTCAAAGTTATCATAGTTTTCAAACTAGGGTACTTTAACATGATGGAGTCGTGACCATGTGCTCAAAGTTTACATCTTTGCGGTACTATGTTCCATATGCTCAAACATGGTGACCTCGGTCACCGCTTGTACAATGCTTGTATGGACCTTTCTTTCTTAAATAATGTGTGGTTTGTTAATGCATCTTAGTATGGCCTTAGATGTCTCAGGTTCTCTCTCTTATTAGTCTCATGTAAACTCCTTGGCGGAGTCTATATCAACTTATACTTGTCCCCCCCCCCTCTTTCACATCTTTCCCTTGCCCCAGTCTTCTATTCAGTGGCCGGACATCCGGGCCCTGGGAAAAATCCCTTGCCACTCAAAACGATCATCAACCACTTAAAGTGGCCGGACATCCAGGCCTCAGCTGGACATCCGGGCCCTGTACCCATGCTGCTGATTTCCTCACGCCGGATATCCAGGGATACTCCCGGATGTCCGGCCCATTGGTGCTATTTCTTCCGTTCTGTGTTTTCCACTCGCCGGATATCCGGGCCTCGCCCCGGATGTCCGGCCCGTCGCCCGCAGTCGCATATCCCTGGGGAGGAGTGTGGGATTTGGGGGCAGTTCCTCACTTCTCTCGTTCCTCCCCTCATCTCTCCTCACAGCCGTCGCCGGCGGGTCATCACTCCGGTGCTGCCCCGGCCATCTCCACCGACCTCCGGCCCCGATCTCCTGCTCACGGACTCCTCTCCTCCCGATCTACGATCCTATCCAATCCATTTCTTGGGTTGTTGAGTGAATCTTTAGGGAGGGACCGGTGTATCGTGGGATTCACCGCCGGAGTTCCTCATGGCACGAACCAAGAACTGCGGTCCCCAGCGCCCCGCACCTTCTTCCCGGGGTATGGATGCTATCTCACTCCAGCCTACTTGAATGGTGACCGAAAAATCTTAGGGTTTCATTCTCTCGTGCAAATCCTATCATCTATATCTTGCTAGTGTTGTGGTGTCTCTTGCCTCGGCCTAGAAATCTTCCTATGTACTCGGCTAATCATTTTAAATCATGGATATGTCGCAATTTTTGCTTTATCACTGGACTTGTTCTATGATCATGATCAAAAATGCTCATCCCATTGTTTAAATTGTTTTATCCGTGTTCCTACATGTTGGCTTCTTCTCATCGAAACCTATTCATTATCCATTCCAGTTGATCGCCGGCAAGGCTCAACCGACTCCGATGAGCATGCTCGGCCTAAGAAGAAGAAGACTGCCACCAAGAAGAAGAAGCGGGCACCATCCACAAGTCCGTCGGCCTCGGATCCAGATGATGTGGACTATGTTGGCGAGGAAGAAGATGACAGTGCACCAAGACAGTCTGTTGGATAGTCCAAGCCCGGTACTAGGAGGGCACCGGTGCCTCAAGTTCGTGGTTCTGCAATGCCCATTGTCCATGGTCGTCGCATCTCCATGGAGCTTCCTGACAGTAGAGGTCGCCCCACTCACAACTTCACAACTATGGGGGCGGGGCCATATCTTCTGTTCCGTCGGGATGTCAATCAATATGAGATGGTGGCTGATGCCGAAGATCCTCGGTTCCGAACTCGTATGCAGCAGGACCCCTATTCCAGTTTTGCCCATGGGCGTGGTCTTGCTCCTTACTCATATGTGGATCCCAACTTTCTGCGTGATAACCCTACCATGTTCCCTAACAATCCGGTCAAGATCATTGAGGATATGACTCTTGCTTCCGCAATGACTTTCAAGTGTGATTGGAGTGAAGCTGCCATTCTACAGTTCTATGCCACCTGTTTCTTTGGTCCGGACAACACTCTCACTTGGATGACCGATGACACTACACTGAGCATTACCTATGATAGGTTTGTTCAGATTTTGGGTCTCTCCGGGGTTGGCCACTACATCCATAGTATGGATCCAGAGTACAAGCCCAAAGGGATTGATGCTTGCTTGCCACTTGTCAAACCTACCTCTCAGCTCACTGACGAAGAAAAAGAATATCCAGTCAATGAGGTTTCCATCTTCCGTGCTCCCTTCTACATCCTCTATCAGTGTGTGCTTCGCACTCTCTACCCTAAAAAGGGAGATCGCTCGAGGGCTCGCAATTATTGCATTGACTTGATGGTTCGTATGCATGACAAACCCACTGAGCCTCTGGACATAGCAAATTTCATTTGGCATGAGATTCGTCTTTGCAGTTTCATTCAGACTCGCCAGTTCCCTCATGCTCCATTTATTCAGGCTCTAATTGATCACACTGCTCCCTTTGAGGTGGTTAAGAGAGCTGTGCACTCCATTTGGAAACCTCTGATGGGGAACGTAGCAGAAATTCAAAATTTTCCTACGTGTCACCAAGATCTATCTATGGAGAGACCAACAACGAGGGGAAGGAGAGTGCATCTACATACCCTTGTAGATCGCTATGCGGAAGCGTTCAAGTGAACGGGGTCGATGGAGTCGTGCTCGTCGTGATTCAAATCAACGATGACCAAGTGCCGAACGGACGGCACCTCCGCGTTCAACACACGTACAGCCCGGTGACGTCTCCCAAGCCTTGATCCAGCAAGGAGAGAGGGAGAGGTTGAGGAAGGCTCCATCCAGCAGCAGCACAACGGCGTGGTGGTGATGGAGGAGCGTGGCAATCCTGCAGGGCTTCGCCAAGCACCACAGAAGAGGAGGGAGAGAGAGATGCAGGGCTGCACCAACGAGAGATCGAATCACGTATGTTATGGGCAGCCCCTAGGCCTCATATATATAGGGGAAGGGGAGGAGGCTGCGCCCTCTCTAGGGTTCCCACCCCTAGAGGGGCGGCAGCCCTAGATGGGTCTTGGGTGGCGGCCAAGAGAGGGGAGAGGGGGAGGCGCCCCTAGGGTGGGCCTTAAGGCCCATCTGGACCTAGGGTTTGCCCCCTCCCACTCTCCCTGCGCCTTGGGCCTTGGTGGGAGGCGCACCAGCCCACTAAGGGGCTGGTCCCTCACCACTATTGGCCCACGCAACCTTCTGGGGTTGGTGGCCCCACTTGGTGGACCCCCGGGACCCTCCCGGTGGTCCCGGTACGTTACCGATAAACCCCGAAACTCTTCCGGTGACCAAAACAGGACTTCCCATATATAAATCTTTACCTCCGGACCATTCCGGAACTCCTCGTGACGTCCGGGATCTCATCCGGGACTCCGAACAACATTCGGTAACCACATACAAACTTCCTTTATAACCCTAGCGTCATCGAACCTTAAGTGTGTAGACCCTACGGGTTCGGGAGACATGCAGACATGACCGAGACGTTCTCCGGTCAATAACCAACAGCGGGATCTGGATACCCATGTTGGCTCCCACATGTTCCACGATGATCTCATCGGATGAACCACGATGTCAAGGACTTAATCAATCCCGTATACAATTCCCTTTGTCTATCGGTACGATACTTGCCCGAGATTCGATCGTCGGTATCCCGATACCTTGTTCAATCTCGTTACCGGCAAGTCTCTTTACTCGTTCCGTAACACATCATCCCGTGATCAACTCCTTGATCACATTGTGCACATTATGATGATGTCCTACCGAGTGGGCCCAGAGATACCTCTCCGTTTACACGGAGTGACAAATCCCAGTCTCGATTCGTGCCAACCCAACAGACACTTTCGGAGATACCTGTAGTGCACCTTTATAGTCACCCAGTTACGTTGTGACGTTTGATACACCCAAAGCACTCCTACGGTATCCGGGAGTTGCACAATCTCATGGTCTAAGGAAATGATACTTGACATTAGAAAAGCTTTAGCATACGAACTACACGATCTAGTGCTATGCTTAGGATTGGGTCTTGTCCATCACATCATTCTCCTAATGATGTGATCCCGTTATCAACGACATCCAATGTCCATGGTTAGGAAACCATAACCATCTATTGATCAATGAGCTAGTCAACTAGAGGCTTACTAGGGACATGGTGTTGTCTATGTATCCACACATGTATCTGAGTTTCCTATCAATACAATTATAGCATGGATAATAAACGATTATCATGAACAAGGAAATATAATAATAACTAATTTATTATTGCCTCTAGGGCATATTTCCAACAACCTCCTCCTCATATGTGTGCAGTGGCTACTGCTTCTACTCAGCCTAGGAGGTCTGCTGGTGGGCAGACAGCTGCTCCTACTCAGCCCACTGGTTCGTCTATTCCATCTTCTTCGTTTGCCCCTCGTGGACGCCTTGCCTCGTTCTTCGGCAAGGCTCAGTCTGCTATCATGAGGGCAATCACCTTCAGCTGTCAACAGAATCATGATGTTCAGAAGCGCCTCATCATCTCCAAGAATCAGCTCAAGCAGCGTCTCCGTGACCGTGGGAGCCCCGTGAGTGAGGATGATCCCATTCCCGTGGCTCCATCCACTTCCACTTTTGGATTCCCGTCTCACGCTGACTACCCCGAGTTCTTTGCTACTGATGATGACATCCGCCAGGAGTGACCCAGCCCGTTTGTTTCTTCACCCCTTTTTTCCTTGTTGATGTCAAAGGGGGAGAAGTAGTATCTTAGTATGGTCATGCTATTTGTGTTAATGTGCTACCTTGATCATGTGAAACTATGTTATGTGTTGGCTATTTGTGTTAATGTGCTACCTCTGGTACTATGTTATTATCTTGTGGCTATGAATTATCTTGTGATTATGAAATGTTTTTAGTCTATGAGTTATTATGGTTTCATATGTGCATATTTCTCACATGTATATCTCTTGGAGCTACATACGCTACCATACGAAGTATTATATTGAGTACCCTAACATATTCATCTCATGCTCACAATGAGGGGGAGCTAAAAGTAAATAGAAACATCTACATGTTTTGTACCTTTTTGCTCTCATGTTTGTCAAATGCTAAGATTATTTATTACATCTATGATACTACATGTGTGATTGTCATCAACAAACAAAAAGGGGGAGATTGAAAGAGCAATCATGTCCTTATATTATGTTTTGATGTTGATGACAATGTACATGTAGGGGGTCTAACAATGGTTGTCCAGTAAATCTCAGGTGTTAGCCCCCGGTTCATCGAAGTGTGTGGATCAAGAGCATACAGAGTGATTTTACTCAAGGATGAAGCATAAAAGTTGAATACATATTTTGTTTTCTTGAGTATAGGATCCCGCACTATTAAGAGGGGATTGATTGGGATAGTTAAAAAGCTTGCTCTTGCCACAAAATATCCTTGCCATATTTGCTCATGATAAAATCTTCATGGTTCTGTTTCTGGGCTGCCGAATGTCCGGGCTTAAGGCCGGATGTCCGGGCATCACGCCGGATGTCCGGGCCTCACGCCGGATATCCGGGCCTAGCCATTCCAGTATGCAGTTTTGTGTTGTGCTGCTGCCAGATGTCCGGCCCTCTACGCCGGATGTCCGGGCTCCCAGTGCTCCCGGGATGTCCGGGCTTCTCGGCCGGATATCCGGGCATAGCTGTCCAGAGGATGTTTTTATGCTGGGCTGCGCACCGGATGTCCGGCCACCTGCCGAATGTTCGGGCCTTCCTGTTATGCCGGATGTCCGGGCTTGGGCCCCGGATGTCCGGCCCCTCTGTTCTCTCCTTCTGTTTTGTTCTGTTCTCGTAGCTTACCATGCCTGATATCCGACCCCTAGCCCGAATGTCCGGCCTGGTCACTCACTTACACTGCAACGGCCATATTCAAGCTCACACTATATATAGCCCCTCTTCTCCACGGGAGAGTGTTGACCATTCACTCTTGAACAAACCCTAGAACACATCTCACTCTCTCTCTTACACCTCCACACCAAATCTTAGATCCCCAAGGGATTTGAGAGCATTCGAGAGAAGTTGTCCAATCAAGTGATAGATCCACCCCTTCTCCATCTTTGCACCAAAGGAATTTGTGATTTGAGAAAGTCTTGAGCTTTTCCCCATCGATCTTGTTACTCTTGGAGGTTGGAGACTCCTAGGCGGTAGGAGTCTTTCGGAGAGGAATCGATCTTTGTGATTACCCCCGAAAAGTTTGTGAGGGTTTGGAGACCACCCCAAGGTCTACCACTAGTGGTTGAGAAACACCTTCGTGGTGTTGTCTCAAAGGGAGAATAGGGTGAGCCTTCGTGGCGTTGGTGTGCCTTCGTGGTAACATCCACCTCTCTAACGGTGACGTAGCTTCCCTCCAAGGAAGTGAACATCGGCATACATCCTCGTCTCCAGGAGTTGCGGTTATCCCTAACCCTAACTCTCTACTTGTGGTTACTTGTCTCTTAGCACTTACTTCATCACTTTGTATTTGCCTAGTTACTACTTGTGTTACCTTCTTAGTACTTAGTACTTCACTTGCAATTGTTAGGCTCACTTTCACATTCCGCATTATTGCCTAAAAATTATTAAGTAACAATTAAAATTTGTAGTTGTACCTATTCACCCCCCCCCCCTCTAGGTCCATCTCGATCCTTTCAACTAGAGTCAATAATCTAGATTACACAATAATGATTCTAACACCCATGGAGTCTTGGTGTTGATCATGTTTTGCTCGTGGAAGAGGCTTAGTCAGCGGGCCTGCAACATTCTGATTCGTATGTATCTTGCATATCTCTATGTCTCCCACCAGGACTTGATCACGGATGGAATTGAAGCGTCTCTTGATGTGCTTGGTTCTCTTGTGAAATCTGGATTCCTTTGCCAAGGCAATTGCACTAGTATTATCACAAAAGATTTTCATTGGACTCGATGCACTAGGTATGACACCTAGATCGGATATGAACTCCTTCATCCAGACTCCTTCATTTGCTGCTTCCGAAGCAGATATGTACTCCGCTTCACACGTAGATCCTGCCACGACGCTTTGCTTAGAACTGCTCCAACTAACAGCTCCATCATTCAATATAAACACGTATCCGGTTTGCGATTTAGAATCGCCTGGATCAGTGTCAAAGCTTGCATCGACGTAACCATTTACGACAAGCTCTTTGTCACCTCCATAAACGAGAAACATATCCTTAGTCCTTTTCAGGTATTTCATGATGTTCTTGACCGCTGTCCAGTGATCCACTCCTGGATTACTTTGGTACCTCCCTACTAAACTAATAGCAAGACACACATCAGGTCTGGTACACAACATTGCAAACATGATAGAGCCTATGGCTGAAGCATAGGGAACACTTTTCATTTTCTCTCTATCTTCTGCACTGGTCGGGCATTGAGTCTTACTCAACTTCACACCTTGTAACACAGGCAAGATTCCTTTCTTAGCTTGATCCATTTTGAACTTCTTCAAAACTTTATCAAGGTATGTGCTTTGTGAAAGTCCAATTAAGCGTCTTGATCTATCTCTATAAATCTTGATGCCCAATATATAAGCAGCTTCACCGAGGTCTTTCATTGAAAAACTCTTATTCAAGTATCCTTTTATGCTATCCAGAAATTCTTTCCAATCAACAATATGTCATCCACATATTATATTAGAAATGCTACAGAGCTCCCACTAACTTTCTTGTAAATACAGGCTTCTCCAAAAGTCTGTATAAAACCATATGCTTTGATCACACTATCAAAACGTTTATTCCAACTCCAAGAGGCTTGCACCAGTCCATAAATGGATCGCTGGAGCTTGCACACTTTGTTAGTAGCCTTTGGATCGATAAAACCTTCAGGTTGCATCATATACAACTCTTCTTCCAGAAATCCATTCAGGAATGCATTCTTTACATCCATTTGCCAAATTTCATAATCATAAAATGTGGCAATTGCTAACATGATTCGGACGGACTTAAGCATTGCTACGGGTGAGAAGGTCTCATCATAGTCAACTCCTTGAACTTGTCGAAAACCTTTTGCAACAAGTCGAGCTTTGTAGACAGTAACATTACCATCAGCGTCAGTCTTCTTCTTGAAGATCCATTTATTCTCGATGGCTTGCCGATCATCGGGCAAGTCAACCAAAGTCCACACTTCGTTCTCATACATGGATCCTATCTCAGATTTCATGGCTTCAAGCCATTTTGTGGAATCTAGGCTCATCATCGCTTCCTCATAGTTTGTAGGTTCGTCATGGTCAAGTAACATGACCTCTAGAATAGGATTACCATACCACTCTGGTGCAGATCTTACTCTAGTTGACCTACGAGGTTTAGTAGTAACTTGATCTGAAGTTTCATGATCATCATCATTAGCTTCCTCACTAATTGGTGTAGGTGTCACAGGAACCGGTTTCTGTGATGAAGTACTCTCCAATAAGGGAGCAGGTACAGTTACCTCATCAAGTTCTACTTTCCTCTCACTCACTTCTTTCGAGAGAAACTCCTTCTCTAGAAAGGATCCATTCTTAGCGACAAATGTCTTGCCTTCGGATCTGTGATAGAAGGTGTACCCAACAGTCTCCTTTGGGTATCCTATGAAGACCCATTTCTCCGATTTGGGTTCAAGCTTATCAGGTTGAAGCTTTTTCACATAAGCATCGCAACCCCAAACTTTAAGAAACGACAACTTTGGTTTCTTTCCAAACCACAGTTCATAAGGTGTCATCTCAATGGATTTCAATGGTGCCCTATTTAACGTGAATGCAACCGTCTCTAAAGCATAACCCAAAACGATAGCGGTAAATCAGTAAGAGACATCATAGATCGCACCATATCTAGTAAAGTACGATTACGGCGTTCGGACACACCATTACGCTGTGGTGTTCCCTGTGGCGTGAGTTGCGAAACTATTCCACGTTGTTTCAAATGTAGACCAAACTCGTAACTCAAATATTCTCCTCCACGATTAGATCGTAGAAACTTTATTTTCTTGTTACAATGATTTTCCACTTCACTCTGAAATTCTTTGAACTTTTCAAACATTTCAGACTTATGTTTCATTAAGTAGATATACCCATATCTGCTTAAATCATCTGTGGAGGTGAGAAAATAACGATACCCGCCGCGAGCCTCAATATCCATCAGACCACATACATCAGTATGTATGATTTCCAACAAGTCTGTTGCTCGCTCCATTGTTCCGGAGAACGGCGTTTTAGTCATCTTGCCCATGAGGCATGGTTTGCAAGTACCAAGTGATTCATAATCAAGTGATTCCAGAAATCCATCAGTATGGAGTTTGTTCATGCGCTTTACACCAATATGACCCAAACGGTAGTGCCACAAATAAGTTGCACTATCATTATCAACTCTGCATCTTTTGGCTTCAACATTAGGAATATGTGTATCACTACTATCGAGATTCAACACAAATAGACCACTCTTCAAGGGTGCATGCCCATAAAAGATATTACTCATATAAATAGAACAACCATTATTCTCAGATTTAAATGAATAACCGTCTCGCATCAAACAAGATCCAGATATAATGTTAATGCTTAACGCTGGCACCAAATAACAATTATTCATGTCTAAAACTAATCCCGAAGGTAGATGTGGAGGTAGCGTGCCGCTGGCGATCACGTCGACTTTGGAACCATTTCCTACGCGCATCGTCACCTCATCCTTAGCTAGTCTTCGCTTAATCCGTAGTCCCTGTTTTGAGTTGCAAATATTAGCAACAGAACCAGTATCAAATACCCAGGTGCTACTGCGAGCTCTAGTAAGGTACACATCAATAACATGTATATCACATATACCTTTGTTCACCTTGCCATCCTTCTTATCCGTCAAATACTTGGGGCAGATCCGCTTCCAGTGACCAGTCCTTTTGCAGTAGGAGCACTCAGTTTTAGGTTTAGGTCCAGACTTGGGTTTCTTATCTTGAGCAGCAACTTGTTTGCTGTTCTTCTTGAAGTTCCCTTTCTTCTTCCCTTTACCCTTTTTCTTGAAACTAGTGGTCTTGTTGACCATCAACACTTGATGCTCTTTCTTGATTTCTACCTCCATAGCCTTTAGCATTGTGAAGAGCTCGGGAATTGTCTTATCCATTGATGTCTACTACACAACCTTCTTCTTGTAGATGTTGTTGGGCCTCCAAGTGCATAGGTTTGTAGGACCGTAGCAAATTTCCCTCAAGTGGATGACCTAAGGTTTATCAATCCGTAGGAGGCGTAGGATGAAGATGGTCTCTTTCAAGCAACCCTGCAACCAAATAACAAAGAGTTTCTTGTGTCCCCAACACACCCAATACAATGATAAATTGTATAGGTGCACTAGTTCGGCGAAGAGATGGTGATACAAGTGGTATATGGATAGTAGATAATAGCTTTTGTAATCTGAAATTATAAAAACAGCAAGGTAACTAATGATAAAAGTGGGCACAAACGGTATTGCAATGTGTTGAAACAAGGCCTAGGGTTCATACTTTCACTAGTGCAAGTCCTCTCAACAATAATATCATAATTGGATCACATAACTATCCCTCAACATGCAACAAAGAGTCACTCCAAAGTCACTAATAGCGGAGAACAAACGAAGGGATTATGGTAGGGTAGGAAACCACCTCAAAGTTATTCTTTCCAATCAATCCGTTGAGCTATTCCTATAAGTGTCACAAACAACCCTAGAGTTCGTACTAGAATAACACCTTAAGACACAAATCACCAAAACCCTAATGTCACCTAGATACTCCAATGTCACATCAAGTATCCGTGGGTATGATTATACGATACGCGTCACACAATCTCATATTCATCTATTCAACCAACACAAAGGACCTCAAAGAGTGCCCCAAAGTTTCTACCGGAGAATCACGACGAAAACGTGTGCCAACCCCTATGCATAAGTTCATGGGCGGAACCCGCAAGTTGATCACCAAAACATACATCAAGTGAATCACGTGGTATCCCATTGTCACCACAGATACGCACGGCAAGACATACATCAAGTATTTTCAAATCTTTAAAGACTCAATCCGATAATATAACTTCAAAGGGGAAACTCAATTCATTACAAGAGAGTAGAGGGGGGAAGAAACATCATAGGATCCAAATATAATAGCAAAGCTCGCGATACATCAAGATCGTATCACCTCAAGAACACGAGAGAGAGAGAGAGAGATCAAACACATAGCTACTGGTACATACCCTCAGCCCCGAGGGAGAGCTACTCCCTCCTCGTCATTGAGAGCACCGGGATGATGAAGATGGCCACCGGAGAGGGATTGCCCCCTCCGGTAGGGTGCCGGAACGGGTCTAGATTGGCTTTCGGTGGCTACGGAGGCTTCTGGCGGCGGAACTCTCGATCTATTGTGTTCTCGGATGTTTTTAGGGTATATGGAGATATATAGGCGGAAGAAGTACGTCAGGGGGCCATGAGGGGCCCACGAGGGTGGAGGGCACGCCGTAGGGGGGGTGGACGCGCCCCCCTACCTCGTGGCCTCCTCGAAGCTTCCCTTACGTGCACTTCAAGTCTTCTGGGCTTCTTTCCTTCCAAAAATGGGTTCCGTGAAGTTTCAGGTCAATTGGACTCCATTTGGTTTTCCTTTTCTTCGAAACCCTAAAACAAGGTAAAAACAGAAACTGGCACTGGGCTCTGGGTTAATAGGTTAGTCCCAAAAATGATATAAAAGTGTATAATAAAGCCCATAAACATTCAAAATAGTAGATAATATAGCATGGAGCAATCAAAAATTATAGATACGTTGGAGACGTATCATCCATCCCTTGCATATTATAGTTCATGACAAAGCTCTTGTAGCTTGGTGGCAGTGATTGAAGAACTCTGTCAATGGCACTATCAACTAGAAGATTAACTCCCAACTGAGTTAAGTGGTTATGATATCCAGACATTCTGAGTATATGTTCACTGACAGAACTATTCTCCTCCATCTTGCAGCTGTAGAACTTATTGGAGACTTCATATCTCTCAATCCGGGCATTTGCTTGAAATATTAACTTCAACTCCTGGAACATCTCATATGCTCCATGACGTTCAAAACGTCGTTGAAGTCCCGGTTCTAAGCCGTAAAGCATGGCACACTGAACTATTGAGTATTTATCGGCTTTGCTCTGCCAGACCTTCATAACATCTGGCGTTGCTCCTGCAGCGGGTTTGGCACCCAGCGGTGCTTCCAGGACGTAATTCTTCTGTGCGGCAATGAGGATAATCCTCAAGTTACGGACCCAGTCCGTGTAATTGCTACCATCATCTTTCAACTTTGCTTTCTCAAGGAACACATTAAAATTCAACGGAACAACAGCACGTGCCATCTATCTACAATAACATAGACAAGCAAGATACTATCATGTACTAAGTTCATGATAAATTTAAGTTCAATTAATCATATTACTTAAGAACTCCCACTTAGATAAACATCCCTCTAATCATCTAAGTGATCACGTGATCCATATCAACTAAACCATAATCGATCATCACATGAAATGGAGTAGTTTTCAATGGTGAACATCACTATGTTGATCATATCTACTATATGATTCACGCTCGACCTTTCTAGGCTCGTCAAGTTTAACTTGAGTATTCTGCGTGTGCAAAACTGTCTTACACCCGTTGTAGATGAACGTTGAGCTTATCACACCCGATCATCACGTGGTGTCTCGGCACGACGAACTTTGGCAACGGTGCATACTCAGGGAGAACACTTTTACCTTGAATTTAGTGAGAGATCATCTTATAATGCTACCGTCAAACAAAGCAAAATAATATGCATAAAGGATAAACATCACATGCAATCAATATAAGTGATATGATATGGCCATCATCATCTTGTGCCTTTGATCTCCATCTCCAAAGCACCGTCATGATCACCATCGTCACTGGCGCGACACCTTGATCTCCATCGTAGCATCGTTGTCATCTCGCCAACTATTGCTTCTATGACTATCACTACCGCTTAGTGATAAAATAAAGCAATTACATGGTGATTGCATTGCATACAATAAAGCGACAACCATATGGCTCCTGCCAGTTGCCGATAACTCCGTTACAAAACATGATCATCTCATACAATAAATATAGCATCATGTCTTGACCATATCACATCACAACATGCCCTGCAAAAACAAGTTAGACGTCCTCTACTTTGTTGTTGCAAGTTTTACGTGGCTTCTACGGGCTGAGCAAGAACCGTTCTTACCTACGCATCAAAACCACAACGATAGTTTGTCAAGTTAGTGATGTTTTAACCTTCTCAAGGACCGGTCGTAGGCACACTCGGTTCAACTAAAGTTGGAGAAACCGACACCGCCAGCCACCTGTGTGCAAAGCACGTCGGTAGAACCAGTCTCGCGTAAGCGTACGCGTAATGTCGGTCCCGGACGCTTCATCCAACAATACCGCTGAACCAAAGTATGACATGCTGGTAAGAAGTATGACTTGTATCGCCCACAACTCACTTGTGTTCTACTCGTGCATATAACATCTACGCATAAACCTGGCTCGGATGCCACTGTTGGGGAACGTAGTAATTTCAACAAAAAAAATCTACGCACACGCAAGATCATGGTGATGCATAGCAACGAGAGGGGAGAGTGTCGTCCACGTACCCTCGTAGACTGTTAAGCGGAAGTGTTATAACAACGCGGTTGATGTAGTCGTATATCTTCACGATCGACCGATCCTCAGCACCGAACGTATGACACCTCCGCGTTCAGCACATGTTCAGCTCGGTGACGTCCCGCAAACTCACGATCCAGTAGAGCTCGAGGGAGAGTTTCGTCAGCACGACGGCTTAGTGACGATGTTGATGAAGCTACCGTTGCAGGGCTTCGCCTAAGCACCGCTACGATATAACCGAGGTGGATTATGGTGGAGGGGGGCACCGCACATGGCTAAGAGATCAACAGATCAATTGTTGTCTGTCCAAGGGGTGCCCTCCTCCCCGTATATAAAGGAGGGAGGGGAGGAGGGGGCGGCCAAGGAGGAGGAGGCGCGCCCAAGGGGGGCAATCCTACTCCAAGTAGGATTCCCCTTCTTTCCTAGTCCTAGTAGGAGAGGGGAAGGAAGGGGAGGAGAAGAAGAAGGAAAGGGGGGCCGGCCCCCTAGTCTAATTCGGTTTGAGCTAGGGGGGCCGCACACCCCTAGCTGGACGCCTCTCCTCTTCCTCCACTTGGGCCCATAAGGCCCAATAACCCCCCGGGAGGTTCCGACAACCTCTCGGTTCTCCGGTATTTATCTGATAACCCCCGGAACTCATCCGGTGTTCGAATATAACCTTCCAATATATTGATGATGTCTACTACACAACCTTCTTCTTGTAGACGTTGTTGGGCCTCCAAGTGAATTTCCCTCAAGTGGATGACCTAAGGTTTATCAATCCGTAGGAGGCGTAGGATGAAGATGGTCTCTCTCAAGCAACCCTGCAACCAAATAACAAAGAGTCTCTTGTGTCCCCAACACACCCAATACAAGGGTAAGTTTTATAGCTGCACTAGTTCGGCGAAGAGATGGTGATACAAGTGGTATATGGATAGTAGATATAGGTTTTTGTAATCTGAAAATATAAAAACAGCAAGGTAACTAATGATAAAAATGAGCATAAACGGTATTGCAATGCTAGGAAACAAGGCCTAGGGTTCATACTTTCACTAGTGCAAGTTCCCTCAATAATACTAACATAATTGGATCACATAACTATCCCTCAACATGCAACAAAGAGTCACTCCAAAGTCACTAATAGCGGAGAACAAACGAAGAGATTATGGTAGGGTACGAAACCACCTCAAAGTTATTCTTTCCAATCAATCCGTTGGGCTATTCCTATAGGTGTCACAAACAGCCCTAGAGTTCGTACTAGAATAACACCTTAAGACACAAATGAACCAAAACCCTAATTTCACCTAGATACTCCAATGTCACCTCAAGTATCTGTGGGTATGATTATACGATATGCATCACACAATCTCAGATTCATCTATTCAACCAACACATAGAACCTCAAAGAGTGCCCCAAAGTTTCTACCGGAGAATCACGATGAAAACGTGTGCCAACCCCTATGCATAGGTTCATGGGCGGAACCCGCAAGTTGATCACCAAAACATACATCAAGTGAATCATGTGGTATCCCATTGTCACCACAAATACGCACGGCAAGACATACATCAAGTGTTCTCAAATCTTTAAAGACTCAATCCATTACAAGAGAGTAGAGGGGGAGGAGAAACATAAGATCCAACTATAATAGCAAAGCTCGCGATACATCAAGATCGTGCCAAATCAAGAACACGTGAGAGAGAGATCAAACACATAGCTACTGGTACATACCCTCAGCCCCGAGGGAGAACTACTCCCTCCTCGTCATGGATAGCACCGGGATGATGAAGATGGCCACCGGAGAGGGATTCCCCCCTCCGGCAGGGTGCCGGAATGGGTCTAGATTGGCTTTCGGTGGCTACAGAGGCTTCTGGTGGCAAAACTCCCGATCTATTGTGTTCTTAGATGTTTTTAGGGTATATGGAGATATATAGGCGGAAGAAGTACGTCAGGGGGGCCACGAGGGGCCCACGAGGGTGGAGGGCGCGCTCCCTACCTCGTGGCCTCCTCGAAGCTTCCCTTACGTGCACTTCAAGTCTTCTGGGCTTCTTTCCTTCCAAAAATGGGTTCCATGAAGTTTTAGGTCAATTGGACTCCATTTGGTTTTCCTTTTCTTCGAAACCCTAAAACAAGGTAAAAACCGAAACTGGCACTGTGCTCTGGGTTAATAGGTTAGTCCCAAAAATGATATAAAAGTGTATAATAAAGCCCATAAACATCCAAAACAGTAGATAATATAGCATGGAGCAATCAAAAATTATAGATACGTTGGAGACGTATCAGCATCCCCAAGCTTAATTCCTGCTTGTCCTCGAGTAGGTAAATGATAAAAACAGAATTTTTGATGCGGAGTGCTACTTGGCATAATTTCAATGTAATTCTTATTAATTGTGGCATGAATATTCAGATCCAAAAGATTCAAGACAAAAGTTCATATTGACATAAAAATGATAATACTTCAAGCATACCAACTAAGCAATTATGTCTTCTCACAATAACATGGCCAAAGAAAGTTCATCCCTACAAAATCATATAGTTTAGTCATGCTCCATTTTCGTCACACAAGAATGCTCTCATCATGCACAACCCCGATGACAAGCCAAGCAATTGTTTCATACTTTAGTAATCTCAAACTCATAAACCTTCACGCAATACATGAGCGCGAGCCATGGATATAGCACTATGGGTGGAATAGAATATGATGATGGGGGTTATGTGGAGAAGACAAAAAAGGAGAAAGTCTCACATCAACGAGGCTAATAAATGGGCTATGGAGATGCCCATCAATTGATGTTAATGCAAGGAGTAGGGATTGCCATGCAACAGATGCACTAGAGCTATAAATGTATGAAAGCTCAACAAAAGAAACTAAGTGGGTGTGCATCCAACTTGCTTGCTCACGAAGACCTAGGGCACTTGAGGAGGCCCATTGTTGGACTATACAAGACAAGTTCTATAATGAAAATTCCCACTAATATATGAAAGTGACAAAACAAGAGACTCTATCATGAAGATTATGGTGCTACTTTGAAGCACAAGTGTGGCAAAGGATAGTAGCATTGTCCCTTCTCTCTTTTTCTCTCAATTTTTTTATTTTTTATTTTTTATTTGGGCCTTTTCCTTTTTTATGGCCTTTCTCTCTCTTTTTTTGGGCCTTCTCCTTTTTTATGGCCTTTCTATTTTTTTATTCCTCACTTGGGGCAATGCTCTAGAAATTGATGATTGTCACACTTCTATTTACTTACAACTCAAGAATTACAACTCGATACTTAGAACAAGATATGACTCTATATGAATGCCTCCGACGGTGTACCGGGATGTGCAATGATGCATGAGTGACATGTATGAAAGAATTATGAATGGTGGCTTTGCCACAAATACTATGTCAACTACATGATCATGCTAAGCAATATGACAATGATGAATGTGTCATGATGAACTGAATGGTGGAAAGTTGCATGGCAATATATCTCGGAATGGCTATGGAAATGCCATAATAGGTAGGTATGGTGGCTGTTTTGAGGAAGATATAAGGAGGTTTATGTGTGAAAGAGTGTATCATATCACGGGGTTTGGATGCACCGGCGAAGTTTGCACCAACTCTAAATGTGAGAAAGGGCAATGCACGGTACCGAAGAGGCTAGCAAGGATGGAAGGTTAAGAGTGCGTATAATCCATGGACTCAACATTAGTCATAAAGAACTCACATACTTATTTAAAAAATATACAAGTCATCAAAAACCTCGGCACTACGCGCATGCTCCTAGGGGGATAGATTGGTAGAAAAAGACCATCGCTCGTCCCCGACCGCCACTCATAAGGAAGACAATCAAATAACACCTCATGTTTCAAATTTGTTACATAACGTTTACCATACGTGCATGCTACAGGACTTGCAAACTTCAACACAAGCATTTCTCAAATTCACAACTACTCAACTAGCACGACTTTGATATTATTACCTCCATATGTCAAAACAATCATCAAGCATCAAACTTCTCTTAGTATTCAAAACACTCATAAGAAAATTTTACTAATCTTGAATACCTAGCATATTAGGATTTTAAGCAAATTACCATGCTATTTAAGACTCTCAAAAATAATCTAAGTGAATCATGAGAGTTCATCTATTTCTTCAAAATAAAACTACCACCATGCTCTAAAACATATAAGTGAGGCACTAGAGCATCGACAAACTACTCCGAAAGATATAAGTGAAGATCAATGAGTAGTTGGATAATTATGCAACTATGTGAAGACTCTCTAACATTTAAGAATTTCATATCTTGGTATTTTATTCAAACAGCAAGCAAAATTAAAGAAAATAAAATGACTCTCCAAGCAAAACACATATCATGTGGTAAATAAAAATATAGCTCCAAGTAAAGTTACCGATGAACGAATACGAAAGAGGGGATGCCTTCCGGGGCATCCCCAAGCTTAGGATCTTGGATATCCTTTAATATTACCTTGGGGTGACTTGGGCATCCCCAAGCTTAGTATCTTGCCACTCCTTATTCCATAGTCTATCGAATCCTTACCCAAAACTTGAAAAATTCACAACACAAAACTTAACAGAAAACTCGTAAGCTCCGTTAGTATAAGAAAATAAATCACCACTTCAAGGTACTGTAATGAACTCATTATTTATTTATATTGGTGTTAAACCTAGTGTATTCCAACTTATCTATGGTTTATAAACTATTTTACTAGCCATAGATTCATCAAAATAAGTAAACAACACATGAAAAACAGAATCTGTCAAAAACAGAACAGTCTGTAGTAATCTGTAACTAACGCAAACTTCTGGAACCCCAAAAATTCTAAAATAAATTTCTGGACGTGAGGAATTTATCATTTAATCATATTAAAAAAGAATTAACTAAATATCACTCTCCAATAAAAAATGACAGCAATTCTCGTGAGCGCTAAAGTTTCTGTTTTTGACAGCATGATCAACAAGACTTTCCCTAAGTCTTCCCAAAGGTTCTACTTGGCACAAACACTAATTAAAAGCATAAAACCACATCTAAACAGAGGCTATATGAATTATTTATTACTAAACAGGAACAAAAAGTAAAGAACAAGAATAGGATTGGGTTGCCTCCCAACAAGCGCTATCGTTTAACGCCCCTAGCTAGGCATGATGATTTCAATGATGCTCACATAAAAGATAAGAATTGTAACATAAAGAGAGCATCATGAAGAATATGACTAGCACATTTAAGTCTAACCCACTTCCTATGCATAGGGATTTTGTGAGCAAACAACTTGTGGGTACAACAATCAACTAGCATAGGAGGGTAAAACAAGCATAACTTCAAAACTTTAAGCACATAGAGAGGAAACTTGATATTATTGCAATTCCTACAAGAATATATTCCTCCCTCAGAATAATTTTCAGTAGCATCATAAATGAATTCAACAATATAACTATCACATAAAGCATTCTTTTCATGATCTACAAGCATAGAATTTTTATTACTCTCCACATAAGCAAAATTCTTCTCATTCGGGATAGTGGGAGTATCATAAGAGACTTGGATACTATAAATTGTTTCCACATTAAAGGGGTAATGTTCAGAAAAGGGGTTACCATAATCATGACAAGTTTTATAAATATAATCCTCACTACTTTTTATAGCATATGTATCATCACAATAATTGTCATAAGTAGGAAGCATGTTATTATCATTATATATTTGCATATCAAAACTTGGGAGACTAAAAATATCATCTTCATTAAACGTAGCATCCCCAAGCTTGGGAAAAACATTAATTGCAGCAAATATATTCTCAAAAACATCATCTTCATCAAACATAGAATCCCCAAGCTTGGGCCTTTTCATATCATAAGCATAATCACTCTCATAATTAATAGTATGGATAGCACCAATAGTATAGCAATTATCATATTCTTCCAAGCAAGTGCCAAAGAGATTTTCAAGATCATAAGAGGTATCATTATCTTCCACCATTATATTTTCATGAGGCACAATAGTAATAGGAGCAGCACTATTTGGGAGAGATATCTTTTTACCTCCCTTCATTTTTCTTTTCTTCTTCTTCACCACATCATGTGTGGGTTCAATCCTCTTTTTGGAGCTCCTTATTAATGAGATTGGTTGAATAGGAGGCTCCTCCTCGTTACCTGATTCATCATAAGAAATAATAGGAGGGTATTGGGAAGCCTCTTCCCTTTCATTAGTATTCTCTTCATCTTCTATTTGTTTTGTTTTCTTTATGTAGTTGGCAATATAAGGATTTTCAATACAATTCACCGCACAATACATATAAATTTCCTCTAGATCAAAATGAAGAACTCTATCAAGGGCAAATTTTGGAATATCCTTAGTTATACGTTTCATTTCTTCATAACCCAAGAGCAAACTAAGTTCATTATGATGTGCAAGGTAAATCAAGTCATCACAATTTTTGGACACGATACGATCATGAAACAATTTGCATTGGGTATTGAAATGATCATGTTCATTGCAAAGCTCACAAGTATGGCCAATATAATTTAAATTTTCAGCACATTCATCTAGCCTTTCTTGCAACAATTTAGTGTCTAAGTACTTATGCCTCTTACAATATCTATCTTCCCTAATTGGTGTGTGCGTACAAACCCAATGCACTCCACAAAAATTGACATGTTTATAGGATACATTTTCATCATAACTAGTGCAATCATCATTAGTATCATGGATATTCAAAGAATTCGTACTAACAACATTGCAATCATGCTCATCATTCACATATTTAGTGCCAAACATTTTATAGATTTCTTCTTCTAGCACTTGAGCACAATTTTCCTTTCCATCATACTTACGAAAGATATTAAAAAGGTGAAGCGTATGAGACAAACTCAATTCCATTTTTTATAGTTTTCTTTTATAAACTAAACTAGTGATAAAACAAGAAACTAAAAGACTCGATTGCAAGATCTAAAGATATACCTTCAAGCGCTAACCTCCCCGGCAGCGGCGCCAGAAAAGAGCTTGATGTGTACTACACAACCTTCTTCTTGTAGACGTTGTTGAGCCTCCAAGTGCAGAGGTTTGTAGGACAGTAGCAAATTTCCCTCAAGTGGATGACCTAAGGTTTATCAATCTGTAGGAGGCGTAGGATGAAGATGGTCTCTCTCAAGCAACCCTGCAACCAAATAACAAAGAGTCTCTTGTGTCCCCAACATACCCAATACAATGTTAAGTTGTATAGGTGCACTAGTTCGACGAAGAGATGGTGATACAAGTGGTATATGGATAGTAGATATAGGTTTTTGTAATCTGAAAATATAAAAACAGCAAGGTAACTAATGATAAAAGTGAGCATAAATGGTATTGCAATGCTAGGAAACAAGGCCTAGGGTTCATACTTTCACTAGTGCAAGTTCCCTCAACAATACTAACATAATTGGATCACATAACTATCCCTCAACATGCAACAAAGAGTCACTCCAAAGTCACTAATAGCAGAGAACAAACGAAGAGATTATGGTAGGGTACGAAACCACCTCAAAGTTATTCTTTCCAATCAATCCGTTGGGCTATTCCTATAGGTGTCACAAACAGCCCTAGAGTTCATACTAGAATAACACCTTAAGACACAAATCAACCAAAACCCTAATGTCACCTAGATACTCCAATGTCACCTCAAGTATCCGTGGGTATGATTATACGATATGCATCACACAATATCAGATTCATCTATTCAACCAACACATAGAACCTCAAAGAGTGCCCCAAAGTTTCTACTGGAGAATCACGACGAAAATGTGTGCCAACCCCTATGCATAGGTTCATGGGCGGAACCCGGAAGTTGATCACCAAAACATACATCAAGTGAATCACGTGGTATCCCATTGTCACCACAGATACGCACGGCAAGACATACATCAAGTGTTCTCAAATCTTTAAAGACTCAATCTAATAATATAACTTCAAAGGGGAAACTCAATTCATTACAAGAGAGTAGAGGGGGAAGAAACATCATAGGATCCAAATATAATAGCAAAGCTCGCGATACATCAAGATCGTATCACGTCAAGAACACGAGAGAGAGAGAGAGAGAGAGAGATCAAACACATAGCTACTGGTACATACCCTCAGCCCCGAGGGAGAACTACTCCCTCCTCGTCATGGAGAGCACCGGGATGATAAGATGGCCACCGGAGAGGGATTGCCCCCTCCGGCAGGGTGCCGGAATGGGTCTAGATTGGCTTTCGGTGGATAAGGAGGCTTCTGGCGGCGGAACTCTTGATCTATTGTGTTCTCGGATGTTTTTAGGGTATATGGAGATATATAGGCGGAAGAAGTACGTCAGGGGGCCACGAGGGGCCCACGAGGGTGGAGGGCACGCCCTAGTGGGTGGGCGCGCCCCCCTACCTCATGGCCTCCTCGAAGCTTCCCTTACGTGCACTTCAAGTCTTCTGGGCTTCTTTCCTTCCAAAATGGGTTCCGTGAAGTTTCAGGTCAATTGGACTCCGTTTGGTTTTTCTTTTCTTCGAAACCCTAAAACAAGGTAAAAACAAAAACTGGCACTGGGCTCTAGGTTAATAGGTTAGTCCCAAAAATGATATAAAAGTGTATAATAAAGCCCATAAACATCCAAAACAGTAGATAATATAGCATGGAGCAATCAAAAATTATAGATACGTTGGAGACGTATCAATCGATCTTTACGTCTCGACCATTTAGAGACTCCTCGTCATGTCCGTGATCATATCCGGGACTCTGAACTACCTTTGGTACATCAAAACACAAAAACTCATAATACCGATCGTCACAGAACTTTAAGCGTGCGGACCCTACGGGTTCGAGAACTATGTAGACACGACTGAGACACATCTCCGGTTAATAACCAATAGCGGAACCTGGATGCTCATATTGGTTCCTACATATTCTATGAAGATCTTTATCGGTCAAACCGCATAACAACATATGTTGTTCCCTTTGTCATCGGTATGTTACTTGCCCGAGATTTGATTGTCGGTATCTCAATACCTAGTTCAATCTCGTTACCGGCAAGTCTCTTTACTCGTTCCGTAATGCAACATCCCGCAACTAACTCATTAGTCACATTGTTTGCAAGTCTTATAGTGATGTGCATTACCGAGAGGGCCCAGAGATACCTCTCCGACAATCGGAGTGACAAATCCTATTCTTGATCTATGCCAACTCCACGAACACCATCGGAGACACCTGTAGAGCACCTTTATAATCACCCAGTTACGTTGTGATGTTTGGTTGCACACAAAGTGTTCCTCCGGTATTCGGGAGTTGCGTAATCTCATAGTCATAGGAACATGTATAAGTCATGAAGAAAGCAATAGCAGTAAACTTAAACGATCAAGTGCTAAGCTAACGAAATGGGTCAAGTATATCACATCATTCTCCTAATGATGTGATCTCGTTGATCAAATAACAACTCATGTCTATGGCTAGGAAACTTAACCATCTTTGATCAATGAGCTAGTCAAGTAGAGGCATACTAGTGACACTATGTTTGTCTATGTATTCACACATACATTATGTTTCCAGTTAATACAATTCTAGCATGAATAATAAACATTTATCATGAAATAAGGAAATAAATAATAACTTTATTATTGCCTCTAGGGCATATTTCCTTCAGCTCTTAATCCCACCATCGAGCGATCACGGAGAAGAATTTAGTTGTTGCACCAATGAGAAGCGGTCTGAAGCGAAGATCATCGAGTTGCAACCTTCATCCCGTGCAAGATACACCGCACGACGAAGGGCCATTCCAGAGCAGGTGTCCTAGAGAAAGATTCACAGCATGCCACGACACACTGTTGTCTTAATTCAGTGCGACAACTCCTGCACCTAGCTTGCCTAGATTGGGAAGAATGGCAACATCAGACATGAAATATAAGGTACCTGATGATGGCGGAGATCATGAAGTGTTTGAAGCCGGGGTCTCACGTCTATGCTCAGGAAACGGTTTTAAGAGGTGTTGCACAATCAGGTCTACATAAGTCATGATCTTGAAGGTTGTACGACATGGATGAGGCTCCTCCTCATTATTACTAGCTGAATTGCACGCCTCCTGGATGTGCCAGATAGTCACAGTCATCATCGTGGCCTTCAGATCGTTGGCCTGCAAGAGGAATTCAAATAGCCAGTCCCTTGGAGAAGTAAACTTCGAATGACATAGCGTAATACCAAAGGATTGCTTCACCTGCACCCAGATCTCCCGAGCAAACTGACATAACAAAAGGGAATGCTCGATACTCTCAGTCCCGCCGTAGAAACAACACAGGTCCAACGCGGAAACATGGCAGCGCTAGAGTTGGACACCCGAGGGAAACCAATCATGTGCAAGCCTCCACATCACCACTTTCATCTTGTTCGGTGCCTTTATTGACTAAATGGCCTTCCAGCTCCTTCTGCAACAACACAGTCTGATGCCATGTCATGACCAATAGCACTCTGAGCTTGCTAGAACCGGGAAGATCGAGCGAGATTGTAGGCCGATCGAACCGAGTACTCGTCAAACATGGTGTGAGGCAATATAGCATAATCATCACCTCCATGTTGGCTAACAGGAAGCCACATAATCTCATAAGAAATATCTACATGGAAAGAAGAAAGCGCCAACCGTGCCCTCATTCTAGGTGCCAAGATCACCATATAGGAGGCACCGAACAATAGCATTCGTCGGGATCAAGGATACTGATTGGAGCAGGTGTGGCGGCATGGAGGGAGTCTAGTGGTCACCGATGATTCTAACCTTATACCGCCGCCAATGCCCCATTGGACGCCACGTTTGATAAGCTCTTGGCCAAACGAGATATCGCACCAAGTATAAGAAGTTGATCTTGGGGCCTCGGCATGCGAGGAATCTCCTTGAGGGAAGTATCTACCCTTGAGAACTCGTGCACATAGGCAGTCAGACAAAGAGAGAATCTGCCAGCCCTGCTGCCCGAGCATGGCCTGGTTAAACAAGGCCATGCCGTGGAACGCCATATCGCCGAGAGCCTTAGGAGTTGCCATCCACTCCCAAGACCGCGAGTGCAACTTCTTCTTCCCCCCCCCCCCACCACCACCACCATCACTGATCTACAATAATCTGCCGAAATCGCTCACAGGTGGATATTGGGAACTGAAAGCAGCTCTTACATAAGTCAGGATCGCCTAGATAATAGATTTGAACAAAGTATCTTTGCTAGCACGAGATATAGGGCGATCCGACCAGGCGTGCATACGTTGTCAAGCGTGTAATAACTGCATGTGTAAGGGGCTATGCTCCTTTGGGATTTTTTTTGCTTTTCAAGCCACTTGGTCAAACAACAACACCAACTTATGAAAATTCCAACTAGGGCATGAGCTATCTTATTACATGATAGAGGGCTAAACATTCCATGCTCGACAGCAAATTGCACATTCCTCGTTGCCCTGCAGCATAAATGCATAATCACACTACTGTGAAGACATGCTTTAGTATCCTCCTTACACGCACCAGATCCTCCATTTCAAACTAACCGAAGCTCTAAGTTTTATCCTAAATTTATCAAACATCTTTGAGTTCTACTTTTGTCCTATATGTGCAAACGAACGTGAGGACACATTCCATGCTTTTTGCAGGTGTCCGGCGGCTAGGGCGCTTTGGCATGCCATGGAAAAGGTCTGGGTGCTTCCCAACGTCAACAAGATCGTCAACACTAGCTTAGAGAGGCTATTGGGGGTCCTCGCCGTCATACAGGAGAATGAAAACCGATGCCTCCTAATGCTCCTCTAGCAGTGCTGGCATGTTCACAATGAGGTCATGCATGAGAATCCAACACCACACATTGAGGCATGTCGATGATTCCTTTAGAGCTATTTCGTCTCCCTTCTCGGCATTCAACAATTCCTGCAAGGAGATTTCGGGAAAGGGAATATGTCGATCCACCTGGGTGCAACACCGAGGCCATTATCACATATGAAGGAGAAGCCTAACCATCCAACCAAGTGGCTACCCACCACCTAGGTGAATGAAACTAAATGTCGATGTAGATTTCTCGTGGAATGACGACAGTGGGGTGCAGGAATGATACTTCGAGATGAAGAGGGCCACACCATTTTCTCTTCCTACTGGTACTCGATCACATGCTCTAGTGCTCTTAAAGGTGAAGTTTCTATGTGTTTGGAGGCATCGCCCGTTATTGCCGACATGATCCGAGACACTTCTATGAACTGCATGCCCGTTGCGCACTCTCTTCAGTGAAATCAAACGCTTCCTTCATTCGGGTAAGGAGCATAAGATAGAAGTTGTTAGGAAAGAGATGAAATGTAAGCCATTGCCTATCTAGACTAGGGTGATCCCACCTCCCCCTCCCCCGTATGGAAGGTTGGCTGCGTTCGGGTTAGAAGGATATTGTTAAACTCTGTTCGGATTACACCCTTCAAATAAAAGATATCTCCATCTCCATTCGCAAAAAACTTGACTATGGAAAATATACAAAATGAAAAAAATAGTTATATACAAAAATATGTTTATAATAGAACTATTTGTTGCCACAAAAAGGAAGTAATTTGGTTGTGTGCATGTTGACATATTTTTCTATCAATGTGGTCAAACTTAAAGACATTTGTTTAGGACAAACCTAAAACTTAAATTATTTGCAATGGAGGAAATAGTTTACGCACGTCAAGTATTTTTTCCCTCGAAGAACCAGTTCTTACCCATTGCCACGACTACTGCTTTGGATTCATGTTCCTCGCTCCTTCACCCACGTAATAGGTTAGATCGCCTCAATGTTAATTCTCTTTATTCCACATCATTCTCGTGTCGACCACTAATGTAGACGATCACAATCTTAGGCTCTAGTTTGTGGCAAGCTTGGTCTTGCAACAGTGAATTCCTCACAATAAGGAGGAATACGACCAAGTTAAGAAAGGCAGTGACACTTTTTGGGAAACGAAAATTGAAAATATGTGTGCATCACACCAAATGGCCAATATAATAGTTTTTTTTGGAAAATGAAGATAAACCTCGGCCTCTACATCAGGATGCATATAGCCATATATTAGAATGTAAAATCCAGCAGCTGAACAACATTGAAAACTTGAGGCCGCATGCCTCTCGCGATAGTAACTACATAAGATAACCACTAACCCTATGTTAAAGACGACAAAAAAACAAAAAAATACACAACTTCTAGGCTATGCCTTCAAGAGAAAAACGATGCACGTGTGCCGATGATGACGAGTCCAACACAAGGTTGAACTTCGGATTCTCATCCCTAAAGCCAAGCTTCAATCCACCACCTTCAACAAGGACATTACACAGACGCGCGTCGACATAGCCTGAGCATGCCGAAATAGGGTTTCCCCGCTTTGTATTAGAAAGCAACCATCACCGCTACAAACAACGATAGGTGCTGGGGCGGAAGCAGCACAGGCACGCCCAAAAGAAACGAAAGAGAAAATACAAAAGAAACAAATGCTGACAACGACAGATCAACAAAAATGAAGAAGCCTCGCGACTGCTGCGCCCACCGGGGATCTTCCACCAAGCTCCTAGACTCCAGAGCGCCGGTACCAATCAATGCCTCCAAGAAGGGACGCGACGATGACAATGTTGCTGCTAAGGGTTTCCCCTGGTACGCGGCTAGGAGAGAGGAAGGGTATCCCCCGACGCCCTCCAAGAAGGTCTGGTGGCCCCCTCAGGCGCCACCGCGTCGGTATCGGCTAGGCCGATAGAGATTTTCCCAATCCCAACCTTCACCTGGGGCGCTCCGAAGCTCACCACCAAATTGTCCACCACCCTGCACCAACATGATCTTGAAGCTTCCCACGCCGTCTCACCACGGCACCGCGAAGGGCCCCTGCACAACGAATAGGAGGAGCCAGGACTAGGGGCAGCAGCATCGTCGACACGCGGGAGGGCCCAACCTCCACCATCAACGACGGTAACCGACTGGGCGCGACAGCTGGAGCATACCAGGCCCATGGGCCCATAGGCCCGATCGGCCCCTCAGATGCCCGTAAAGCTCCCACCGTTGCGCTGCAGAAGGCACGCGTCGGCGCCGCCACCCCCTGTCCGATCTGCTCCTCCTCCTCACCACACAGAAGACGTCGAAGCCATGTCGGGAGCCGGCCCGCTAGGACCCAGATGGGCCCTAGAGCGGCCAGATCTGGGTCGGGGCACGCCGCCGGTCACCCCATGCCACCACGCCACCAAGAAGCAACACCGCCACCTCGCCTGCCGCCGAGCCGCCGCCAAGCCGAGCATCACCGCCGCCGTCCCCTGCCACGGGAAGGGAAGACGCGCGCGCGGGTATAGGAGGCCCCGCTGCCGCCGACACCACCCGAGCCAGCGACGGGGGGAGGGGGGAGGCCGAGAGGGGAGGGACGCGCACCGCCCCGGCCGCCTCCCGGGGAGGCGGCGCAAGGGCGATACCGGGAAGGGGGAGAGGGGTGCGGGACCTGGCGCGTGCGACCGGTGGGCGGGACCCTACCATGGCTGGGGCGGCCGGCGGCGCGCGGGAGGGGGGCATTGTTCACCGGAGTGCGTAGGTTGCTCATAGATCTTGTTTTTTCACCGGAGTGCTTAAAGTCGTCATTGAAGCCGTATGTACATCATCCCTTATCCAGATATCGACGCCTCGATAACCGGATACCTCTGGAGAAGACACCAGATGACAGACGTCCCATACCGCATGCCTCCCGCCACTATTGCACCACCTTCGATCCAGCGGCAACAGGCTAGACATGAGACCTCCGCCAGAGCCACCGTGTAGCATGTGCCAGTAGCAGGCATGACTTGACTCCCCCGCATGAGACATCGTGTGCAGCATTCACCAGCGGCGCATGCCTCGGAGGCTTCACCTGCCGGCGACAGGCACTGCCCGACGACTGGGAAAGAGACGCATGGCCAATATAATCAGGTGATTGTCTATTATAATTTGCATGTGGTTTTCAAAATCTAACAACTAACACCTCTACTCATATGTGACCACTAAATTACTGCCGGCCTTTTGCAAGTTGTTCGTTGTGCATCTTCTTTGCTTCTACCTCTTCTTCTTCTTCTTTAATTTTTTTTTTGGTTGTGTGCATATCCTCGATGTTTCAACTAGTTCTTGATATTGTATCGTTGCAAAGGTTGGGTGTCACGGGTATCATCTTGACTTTCATATATTGCCCTTGTTGAAAAAAATGTGCAATTTCAGATGACCCGTATATGCAAAAATTCCAGCCGAGTATATGAATCAAAACTATACAACTAAATAGTCCGGCCCTAAGACGTAAGACCATGTACAATGCAATGTGCTTGCCACAATAAATGGATTCCCCGGTGCTTCGTCCTAGGCAGTGCATTGCATGTACATGGCCTGCCTAGGAGTTGCGATCAGGACAAGTGTGTTCCAGGGTTCCAGCACAGGATAAGGTGACCAAGTGTCACGACCAGCGTGTACCAGGTATGGAGGAGCCGCACGACAACAACGAGAACCAATCAATCAATCCCAGTTGCTGCTGCTCCCGCCGGATGGCACCAAAAGCACAAGCATACGCCGAAGCGCTTGCGCACAGTTGCAACCTACGTGGCCGCGCGGCCGCCACGCACAGCCGCCTCGCCTGTCAGCAGCACCTCCTACCAAGCCCCAAATCTAAATCCCGGCGACGCGAACGGTTCCGATCTCCCTTGTCTTCTCCGAGCATTCCACTTCCAGCCAGTTGCTGTTCCTTGAAAGGCAGCGCCAGGGATGGGTCGCCCATGTGCCACGCGAGCCGCACCGGGAGTTGCTTGCCGGAGTTGCTGAGAAATGCTGCGCCTCCATGCCCTGCGACCGTCTACCTGGAACTCGCGGGAATGGTGGTTGTTCTTCGGACTTCGGCATTCCAATTCCATTCGGTGTGAATCAAATGAGGACTGTACTAAGGCCAACTCCACCACATGACCCTATCCCGTCTGCCCCGTCCGTTTGAGATAAAAGGAACAAACCAGACGGCCCAGCGCGCGACGGCCTGAACCAATCTGGTTCGTTTTGTGTCCGGATCGACCCATTTCGAGCGCAAACATGCGTCGGGTTTCGATCACGGCGGACAGCAAACGGACGCGATGCTTGTCCGTGTCGGGGCCGCGTGGCAGGCGACCACCTATCTTCCACCTGAAAAACATCAATGCGCACGCGCGGCCGGCCCCACCTGTCATCCGCCCACGCGAACGGTCGCCGACCTTCTTAAATGGGGAGGTCGTGGATCGGTCGTAGTCCACACTCCGCACTCCAGCCCGCTGCCTCCTCGAAACCCGACACCCCCAAACCCTAGCCTCTCCTCGTCCTCGAACTCGCCGGCCGGCCGCCTTGCAGCCATGGGGTTCTGGAACCATGGCCGCAAGGGGAAGCACGACCGCGAGGCCGGCTCCTTCTCGGGACGTCGCCGTGGGGGCGTGAACTGGTGCCCCACGCCGTTGCGGTCACCGGAGCGGGACGCGTCGTCACGGGAGGAGGTGATGCAGGCACCTCCCGCCTTCCAGCCTGCCCCGTCTACCACGGACCGCCGGCCCACCTCTGGACGCCGCCGGACTGCGTCGACCTCGTCAGCGACGACGATGACACCGGCGGCCACCGAAGACGGCGACGGCCACGGTATCGACGGGCACGACAGGAGCGCGCGGGCGGCTTTTTTAAATGTTAATTATGGCAATGTGAACCGTGAAACTGGGTTGTTTCGTGGTCGTGATGGTTAATTTATGTTTTATATGTTTTTATTTACTTTTTTCGGCATTCTATTTTATTTTTTATTTTTTATTTTTTAATCACGTCCACGCCGGACATGATTTGAGGTGCGGCCGCGCGTTGAGCGCACCCACGACCCAACGGACATCAGCGGACATACGAATCCATTGCCGCTCTAAACAGACGAAATCCGCCAAATCGGATATTCGTTTGGGATCATGGGGTGGAGTTGGCCTAAAAAAGGATAAATTAAATGGAGAATCTAGGGTTGACCGACAGGGGTATGTACATTTCTGGCATTGATGCCAGTTAAGGCCGTGTTTGGTACGCAGGAAAAACAGAGGAAAATCGAAGGACCTGAGGAATCGGCACCTTCTACCCTGTTGGGCATGTAGGATTCTGTTTTAACCTATCCTTTGGAAAGTTTGTCCCGCCTCCGTTTTTACAGGAAAGTAAAAACATCCAGTCATTCCTTGTGTTTTCGCGTATGTCCGAGGCAGTGAAAGAAAGAAAGCTGCTGAAGCATGCATGTTGGACTCATGCTGAATTAATCTATGCACTTTAGGACCCACATAAACAAGAACGGAAGCAACTGTTGATCTTTTATAACATTTAAAAATCACCAGATGGGTCCCACTTGAGTTGATTTCCTTTGGTTATTTTTTCTGTGTACCAAACGTCAACTCTGTAGTGTTTTACACCGTTTTTCTTTCCTCTGTTCTGCACATCCAATCCTTTCCATTTCCTTTAAGGAAACCAAAGGAATGGAGAGAAATAAAGGAAATGGAGATGTTCAGATCAAAGGGCAGGAAATCGGAGGAACGGAGAGAAACAAAGGAAAAGGAAAGGAATATATATACAAAACAGAGGAAAGAAAATGTTGTACTATTCTATAGATTTGACGTTCGGCACATAGGAAAAAAACGCAAAGGAAAGCAACTCAAATAGCTCCCACCTAGTGATTTTTAAATGTTACAACAGATCAACACTTGCGGCAGTTCTTGTATACGTGGGTCCCGACGTGCATGCTTCCGCAGCTTTCTTTGTTTCACTTCCTCGGGACTGCCCGAAAATATGAGTTATGACTGGATGTTTATTTTCCTGTAAAAACGGAGGCTAGAGAACCTTTCCCGAGGATTGGTCAAGAGAGATTCCTACATGTCGAACATGGTCGAAGGTGTCGGTTCCTCCGGAACAACGATTCCTTTGGTTTTCCTCTGATTTTCCTAGTACTGAACACAACTTTCACGAATGTTTGTCTTTAGGTCAACCTAGCATTGATGGGACTCTCAAGGAGCCAATTCGTTCCCTACTGCCAGTGGGGTAGGCGATATTGAATGCCTAAAGTCCTGCTCCCTCCCTCCGCCGATGAGGTCGTGGATTCCGGCTTCTTCGTGTGGCGCTCCGGCAAAGGGAGGGGACATTAAATTTCTTGTTGTATCTAGGATTAGGGTTAGGTTTTGTGGGCATGGAGGTGGTTGATGATGGAGGCATCTACAATCAATCTCCGGGGTCTCGGTCCTCCTTTAGCAGGCTACCTGAGGTTAGTTTTGCGTTTTGACGTTGTTGTTTAATACATGTGGATTTTTCATCGTTGTTGAATGCTTTGTTGTTTTCTTTCTCCCTACACACGATTTATATGTTTTTGCCTGCGGGTTGTCTTGACGATTTTCTTTAACGTCTCTTTGTATGTTGTTGAAATTGGCAGGGTGTTACACTAAGGTCGTGAGGACTCCCTATGCAACCATATTGGGTTTACTGCTCGAAGCCCTGGGGTTGTCGGTTCCTCATTATGAAGAGAAAGTGTATGCTAGTGAAAAAGTCTGCATCACTGTTACCTTCAGTAAGTCCATGTTGTTGTTTGAAGGTGCCCTCATTCCTAGGTATATCGTTCCCTTTTTTCAGGATTTGTGCTTCTCGTAAAAGTAAATATGTGCTTTTTCCAAAAGATTTGCCTCTTGTGAAAGCATGTGTTGTGCTTCTCGAGGAAATAAATTAATAAATTTGTGCTTTCATAAGAAACATAACCGTGCTACTCGTGAAAGCACAGATATGTTCACTTAAAAAAAATCCTCCAAAACCTAAGGAAAAACAGGCAAAAATAGAAAAGCCGAACACAGCCCTCCTCCCCACCCACCCACCAAAAAATATCTAAAACTCAAAGACGTGTGCAGAAAAAAAGTAAAAAAAAAAGCATCGAACAGAAAAACAAAAGTAAAAGTGACCATTGGGGAGCTAACTTGTGGTTTCTTTCTTTTTGGGCTTTTTTTTTGAACTTAGTGCTCTGTATTTCCCACCCGTAATCTTTTTTGCCGGCCCAAAGAAGGCCCTCTTAATTTTGTTAACATTGTTTACAGATAAGTCAAGCTTGAGCCTGATAGGTTAGTCTCATTGAAAACTCAATGGCCTCGGCCCACGGAACGAGATCCTCCCAAGGGAAGTCAGAGGGAGCTACAGTTCGCTGACATTGCTTCACTAGGCACGCACGAGTGATTCATACACATGCTTATCTGCAGTAATTCGCTACAGTAATCGCCTACGTTATTTTGTCTACAGTGCTTACTTTACTCTCTGACTTCCCTCCGTTATTTTACACAGAAAACCACTGCATCTTCCCTTCCTTTGCAGGACTCCTGCAAGTCAGAGGAGCTGGCTCCTCAGCCCACTGGGAATGTGACTTTCAGAGTCCATCGTATGAGAAAATGCACCTAAAATATCCACCCACCCCTAAAAAAATGAAATCTAAAATATCCACGCATGTTTTTTCTAAATACCTCCCTCCCTTTATTAGCTTTGATAACTGTTTCATCATTCAACAAGAGAGGGATAATCTCTAGCGGGGCATCAACCACCCTCTATAGCCATACTAGCTACCTCTGCATTTACTAATCTATTACAATGATCAAAATAAATTCGAGAGAGCTTGCAAGCCAGATTGTAGAAATCATCAGAAATACCTGCCGCTACAAATATCCAAAAATGGCTGCCGCTTCAAATATCCAAAAATGACCTGTTTCTACACTTTGGAAGAAACTACTCCCTCCTATCCCAATTAATTAATTGACACAGCAACATCAATTAATTCAGAGTAGCTAATTTCCATACTTGTCATCAGCCCCACAAAGTAACAGCCATCAAACATAAAACGGAACAACACTCAAGTAGTAAAGTGCATCGGTTAGTCTGCTCATGGAACACATGAGCTGAACATCAAATTATTTCGTATAGAAGCGCCTGCAACAGGACAGCCCTCGTAATATTTCTCATTTATGTTACTTGCTACTAGATGTCAATGCATCACACGTTCTGGCCCAAGCTTTCTCTTCCTGATCTTCTATGATACCACGGACAGAGAACATTCCAAGTCTTGGACCCGAAAATGTGACCGACAAAAGGATAAACACTGGCGCAAAAGGTCTAGCTAGATGATTGTGTATATTCTTACTACACATCTTTCAAATAGAGCAACTATTAGCAGTTTAAGTGGCGCAGGCCTTCTTCGTTGCGCCGTGCCCTCCATCTTCGTGCTTCGGGGAATCTGTTCCGCTGTAGAAGGAAGCCTCGCTTGAGGCGTCAGAGCTCGCATCATTAGATTGCATCTTCTTGTCATCCTCTTTCATTTGTTCCGCATAGCTGCTGTATTCAAAGGTGGCTAGATTCCTTCCTCCGAATGCCGAGTCGAGCTTGTCCATGTCAAAGACCTCTGCCATTATCTTCTGGCTCTCCTTATCGTTGGAGTACACAAACTTCACCTTCTTGCTAGTCTCATGGTCCAAGAATGGCTTCACTATCTGCCATTGGTTTTTGTAAGTTAGGCAGTTTGATCTTACAACAAATATAGTAGCTCAATAAAGCATAACAATTACCAGTGCGGTTGTTCTTTTTCACCTGGAATAACCATTGCAATCTATCTAAGAGAAAATGAGACCGACAAATCTGACTAATGATATTTCTAACGTGCCCATGTTTGGGTTTATAAGTGCTTCCAGAGTTTGGGTTTTGTATCAGGGAACATAGCACACCACAATGGATTTTTTACGGTTGATTCACGCTAAAAAAGATATATTAGAGGAGACCGCCAAACATCAGGAAGCAATACAGCTAACATAAATTAGAAAAGACAAATTGGTATTTCAGAAAAGAAAAAAAGACAAATTGGTGGGATAGCTAAAAAGCTGTGATCTGACTAGAGAATTAGCAATACAGCAAAGAATTGTCGAATACTGGCATAATAGCACTTCTTGAATGTGGAAAACAAAAAGCAGAAATGTTGTTCACAGAGTAATGATTGAGGTTGTGCAACTGCTCACCTTATAGAAAGACTCAAATAATCTAGGAGGATTGTATAGGATTGCAAGTCCCAATCTCTCGGGATAACAGTCTTGCAAGACACTCACGGTCTCCCGGGTCACCTTCAACGGTGTGCTTCCCATGGTCCAGCCCTGGAAGTCTATCATCCACACCATCTTCTCCTGATCATCCGTCAGATTCATAATCGCTTTCTCCAGAGAGTAAACAAGATACTTAATTTGTTCCTTCCCCGAGGTAGTATTCTGTTATATTTCAACATTAAGCAAGCACGGTTAGAACAAACAAAGCTACAGTACTTCACATTTGAACCACAGACTTATGTAGTCCAGACTCCAGACTTCCAGAGTGATGTTGGTTGAGAGTCAACACAAAACTAGAAATCGAACATACAGAGGCATCCCCGTAATTTACACAATAAAGTAAATAGGCATAAAACAAAAACAAAAAAGGTAAACAAAAATTGCTTCCCAAGATTCATGCATATTACGAAGAAAGAAAACATGTATTATTCACAAACAAACATGAAATTATCTTTAGCATCTCCTAAAAATGATCGAGTATTTGAGTATGAATTTTGAACTTCTTAAAGGTTGATAGATCACTCTGGAGCTCATACCAGTAGGGTTAACAACTTAACATGATAGCTCCACAAGAGCAACTCTAGCAGATCCTGTATAAATCGGTGCTGCAAAATAGTTTTAGGGTTCCCCCTCAAACGATTTTGCGGGAACTCGAAGGTCCCGGCAGAACAGATCCGCTATAGTCCATACTGCAAATTCAAAAACTAGTTTGCGCTACAAATTTCACAACACAACCGGAGTTCATACATAGCTTAAAACATAGATCAAACTACAAATTAAACCTAGGGAAGGCTGGCCCAGGGTAGAACGTCTCCGCCGACTTTGCGCCAAGCTCCTTTGCGGCGGCAAGTCTGTCGGATGTGCCTTCTTCTCCGGCCGCCACCGCGGAGTCCGCAGCGAGGAGCTCCGCATCCGCCTTCCGGCACCTCATGGTGAGCGGAAAAAGCACCTCGTGGAGCTCGTTGAAGCCGGCCCACACACTCCACCTACCGCTACGGGAAAGGCGGCCGCGTTCGCGCGCCTGCTTGGAACGCCACAGCTTGACGGCGGGCCGGCTGGTGCTGCCAGCCTCAGCGTTGTGTCGGGCGAGCTTGCGCGGCGGCAACCCGCCATGGCTGCCACGCGCGCGAGCACCACTGGCCATGGATCCGCGAGAAAGGAAAAGAAACGTGTGGCTAATTGCTCGCCGGAGAAAGGAAAGGAGACGGCAGAGGGCGCGGATTGCGACGGAGCTTATCCAGGACGCAAACCCTAAAAAGCCCCCAACCCTGTACATATAGCGGCGGACGGGCGGATTTGCGGGCCGCCTGTAAAAAAAATTACGGGCCGGTGGACTTTTAGCGGGCGTGTTCAGGCCAAAAAATGGGAAAAAATGTAAAACCGCCGGAATTATACAGGCCGGCGAGGATATAGCAGATCTGCTAGAGTTGGTCTAATTGTGGTTCACAGTTGCTATGTCGCTTTCACACTTTTACGATTTATTCAGATCAAGCAACTCCAATATGATTCCAAAGATTATTATGTGAGAGGTATATGCATATGAATATATATAATCATGTTTCTTTATGCAAATACAAAATATACATCTTAAGAATCTTATGATGAAATTATTTCCAGATATTTACTCTGCAGTGAATAAGCTAACCTCTAAGCCTGGCCTCAGAACAAGAACAGTTCTTCCAAGTTTGTCCTTGTAGTCAGCCCTATATATCTTTCCAGTCTCTGCTTCATGTGCAATTTCTTCCTGGATGTTGAAAGGATGAAAAGCTTATATTACCTTGAAAACCAGGATATACAAGTAACTCTGAAGTATCAACAACAATCTTCTTTTGCATTATAATGTTTTCAGCCAACAGTTCAGTAATATTGATATCATTCAATCAGCACAGTGGTGTGTTACTGTCACTGACAAGCTTATTCCTCTTATACTAAACTTACTCTGCATGCTTTTTGAGTACTACCTGCTCTTCCAATTTCTCGTCGATGTATAAATTACACTGCTCTTTTGTTTTGCCAATAAACATATGAATCTACAATCGAACATGAACATAGAATTGGTTAAACCAGACATACCCAGGAAATCATTTCTGGCTTGTATGCTGCCCGCCACTTCACAGCTGATTTCAGCATTTTACTCGATTTCTGCACATTCCAGTTTCTAGCTCGAAGGAATCTCAGTATCGAGGCATCCGAAAGGAAACCCTGTATTGCTAGGGACGAGGGTTCTTCAAGTTGCTTTCGTACCTCATTTATCTGCTCAGTAAATAGAACAGCCAAATGGCCTTAAGATTAAGCACTTCAGCTGAGACAAATAGAGCTCTAAGGTTGAAGAATAGTATCTTACTTTCTCTTGCTGTTCTTCCAGGGTCAAGGTTTTCTCCGTTGTACCACCATTGCCTGACTTCCATAGAAATGACATTTTGCTAACTGAAGGGGGACGACTCTATCAGATATGTAACTGAAACACCTGCAGAAAATATTATCACACGGATGAATGCGCATAAATTATCTCCATCTTCGTATGGGAAAAAAAACTGGCGAAGGAACAGAATGACAACTCAGTAAGCCAGTGTGATGGAAGAGTGTGACATAACTAAAAATTCAGGTAACAACGTAGTACAAAACTAACAAATTTTGGTTTGTAGCTAGAACAAAAAAAAAACTAAGAAATTCATAATAAAAAACGCACAGCTCCAAGAGCCGCTGAAAAAAAAAGAGGAAATTAACAGGATGAGCCACAAACCATGGGAACCTCTGAAATGGGAGGAACCTTTCTTTTTGGCGAAAGGAAATGGAAGGAGAGGAACCTATAAGCGCAAGGCACTAATTCCACTGTAGCGTCGATTATAATACTGGTGCCTGATGGAACACCTAACGATCAAGACGCGCTAACACTGGAATATTTAGATACGATCAGTTGTCCCTTTCACCCTGCAGAACTGGATCTACTGATGCTACACACAGCTTTACGTGGGCTGAAGAACAAACAGGTCGAGATCAAGCAAGGCGAACAAACTACCTGCGGTTCCTACCTTCCAGGAGGGTAACCAGCGGAAAAATCGCTAGAATTCCAGGGGGGCAGATCGAAATCTACCAAATTTCCTCACGTCCAGTCGTCCAAAACAACACCAGACAAGCGCCGACGAGGGATCTAGAACTCGAGAAATCTACAATCGAACCGGCCGCTATAAAAAACCAAAGAGCACACAGCAACAGTTGACGTGTCTGCCTGAACCAGTAAAACAGGAGGGACCGGGATGCAGGCGGCGGCCACGCACCTCGGGAATCGGGATCCCGCTTCTCGGCGCCGGCGAGGACGGGCGACACCACAGGGCGAGATCGCTCGCCAGGCACCGCAAGTTCTCGGAAGGATCCCCCGTGAGAAGCAGCCGAGCGGTAGTGGCCTAGTGGGGTAGGCGGAGGAGGGATAAAGCGGGGAGCGGTGGAGGGGAGGGGGAGGAGTCCTTCGCGGCGTACGCGTGGCGTGCGAGACCGGGCGGGCGGAGGGGCGGAAAGTCGCCTCGCCACCGTGCGGCAGGAGCACCAGCCAGGCGTTGGCGCGTCAGCCGTCAGGTGTCTGCCGCACCGGCCGTGGAGGCGCCGCGCGTCGGTTTCACTAGGAGGTGCTCGCCTCCAGATTTTTTTTTTAGCGAAGGATGTGCAAGGTAGTATAAAAGTCCAAAAAGAAAGTCAAATAATATTTCTCTTTTCTTTAACACGCTGCATACTGGATGCTCACATACGCACATATATTCATTTTTTTTAGAGAATATACTCATCCTATAAAGGCATGCTCGCACACCTGTCCTATAAAGATCCGCTTGATGTTTCTTTCGCAAAGTATCGGTAATATGCCCATCATCTGAAAAAGAAGCATTAAAGAGAGGATTTTGAAGACCCGTCTAATATTTCTTTTCAAGGATACATTAAAGAGAGAGATCAATATCATAGAAGAAAAGTCAAGTGACTCATACAACGCATTTTGACATGCATGATTACAACAATAAAATAATTCGCATAGTCAAATCTCAAGCCACATATGGTGAAAAGGCAAAACTCGGAGCTCAAAACCACATGGCCTCTTTGGTAAGCAACTTAAAAACAAACAAGACTCGAAGCTTAAAGGCTACATCACCACCAAAACAGAACACCTTGAAAGCACGCCTCGACTTCAGCCAGGCTGGGTCAACGCGCCATCCATCCTTAGCGCCTAAAAGTCGATGAATGAACGGTAGAATCAGTCAGACTCAGAGAAGACGTCATCCAAGAGATACTAACGACGAAGTAATTGCACCCTGAAAAACTATAACCATAGACACATTGCCCAAATCCTTCTCCTAGATACCAATGCGACCACCACCTCCGGCTGCAACCCTGGTAGCTACCATGGGCACCCAGGCATCACCTTCAAGGTGGGGACGGCACTGCCACCTGGCCAGCGAACCGGGCCTAAGGTTTCACCTGGTGCCCAATACAGACATGACTCAATCGATGTGCGGTCAATATTCAGAACCGGTGTTTATAAACAATTTTGGAAAAGATAACTAAGCTTAGATCGTTAGATTCTTTGTGATAAAATCTGTTTTTCTTATGCTACTATTTCAGTGATGGGAGTATATAATATGCCCGTCAACTACGAAGCGTCTGTGGTAACTTCGTTGCTTTAAAGATATGTTGGCTCAGTCTCAGAGGTACCCGCAGAGGTTGTAGGGGAACGTTGCATGGAAAACAAAAAAATTCTACGCACACGCAAGATCTATCGATGGATATGCATAGCTACGAGAGGGGAGAGTATGTCTACGTACCCTCGCGGACCGTAAAGCGGAAGCGTTTATCAACGTGGTTGATGTAGTCGTACACCTTCACAATCCAACCGATCAAGTACCGAACGTACGAGACCTCCGCGTTCAGCACACGTTCAGCTCGATGACGTCCTCGCCTTCTTGATCCAGCAAGACGAACGAAGTAGTAGATGAGCTCTGGCAGCACGACGGCGTGATGACGGTTGTGGTGAACTTGTTCCACGGGGCTTCTCCGTGCACTGCAGAAAACTAGACGGAGGATGAAACCGGGGAAAGGGGCGCCACACACGGCTTGTGGATTGTCGTGGGATGTGTGGCGCCCCCTCCCTCTCATATATATATATGTATAGGTGGGGGGAGGCCGCCAGGGTGCACCCCAAGGGTGGCCGCCGGCCCCCTTGGGCGCCTGCCCTATGGCGCGCCCCCCTTCCTTATTTGCACTCGGGGGGAAGGAAAGGGGAGGAGAGGGAAGGTGAAATCACAAGTGCTCCCTGGGTGATTTTGGTAATTAATGCCAACATATCTCTTGTTGGACTAATGTTTTCATCTAGTATATTTCAGACAAGTTCAATAGATGGAGTGGCGTGGACAAGAGGATATGGAACCCTTTCAAGATGCTAAGGACAAAAGATTGGCTCAAGCTCTAAAGCTCAAGACTCTACATTTTGCTTTTAGTGATCCAAGATCACATTGAGTCCATAGGAAAGCCAATACTATTAAAAGGGGATGAGGTGTTGCTTAATGGCTTGCTTGCTCAAAGTGCTTAGTGATATGCTCCAAAGCCCTCAACCACTTTTCCATATCCACATATGTCCCAAACCAAAATTCAAACTCGGCCCCACCGGAATTTCCTACCCGGCGCCACCGAGTTCACTTGGCATAGCCACTGCCAAAAACCCTAGTCAAATCGGTCTCACCGATGGGATCTCGGTCTCACCGAGATGGGCTTGCAAACTCTCTGTTACCTATTGCGATAATTTTGGTCCCACTGAGATATGCAATCGGTCCCACCAAGTTTGCCTGGCCAACTCTCTGTTTTCCCTATTACCAAAATCGGTCTCACCGAGTTTGCATAATCGGTCAAACCGAGACGAGGTATTACCCTAACCCTAGCACATCGGTCCCACCGAGTTGATCATATCAGTCCCATCGAAATGTCTAACGGTCACATTATGAACTAAATCGGTCCGACCGGGTTGTCTGATTCGGTCCCACCGAGTTTGGTGATTTGTGTGTAACGGTTAGATTTTGTGTGGAGGCTATATATACCCCTCCACCCACTCTTCATTCATGGAGAGAGCCATCAGAACATGCCTACACTTCCAACATATATTTTCTGAGAGAGAACCACCTACACTTGTGTTGAGGTCAAGATATTCCATTCCAACCACATACATCTTGATCTCTAGCCTTCCCCAAGATGCTTTCCACTCAAACCCTCTTTCCACCAAATCCAATCCTATGAGAGAGTTGAGTGTTGGGGAGACTATCATTTGAAGCACAAGAGCAAGGAGTTCGTCATCAACACACCATCTATTACCTTTTGGAGAGTGGTGTCTCTTAGATTGGTTAGGTGTCACTTGGGAGCCTCCGTCAAGATTGTGGAGTTGAACCAAGGAATTTGTATGGGCAAGGAGATCGCCTACTTCGTGAAGATATACCCTAGTGAGACAAGTCCTTTGTGGGCAATGGCCATGGTGGGATAGACAAGGTTGCTTCTTCGTGGACCCTTTGTGGGTGGAGCCCCCGTGGACTCGCGCAACCGTTACCCTTCATGGGTTGAAGTCTCCATCAACGTGGATGTACGATAGCACCACCTATCGGAACCACGCCAAAAATCTCTGTATCTCCAATTGCGTTTGCACACTCAAATCCCATCCCCTTACATTCTTGCAACTTGCATGATTTACTTTCCGCTGCTCGTATACTCTTGTCATGCTTACTTGATATGTATTGTGAATGTTTAAACTTGTGCTAAAACTCCACTTCAACTTAAAGAAATTAAAAACTGCAACTTTTCTTACTAACTGTCTATTCACCCCCCTCTAGACACCTCTTCTCGATCCTTTCAATTGGTATCAGAGCTTTGGTCTCCATTGCTTTGGTTTAAACACCTTTGGAGGAAGATGGATGAGTCTACGTTGGGGAATCTTAGACATAGAGTGCCTATACTTGATGGAGAGTACTTTCATGAGTGGAAAAATGAGATGCTTGAGATTTTCAATGAATATCATTTGAACAAGTACATTACTAGCCCTTGTGCACCTCATGTTGATCCTTTGCATCCTACCCTTGATGAGTCTATTGACATGATCCGTAATCTTAGAACTATCAATTTAATCACTAGAGGTTTGCCCAGAAACTTGCTTGCTAGCTTGCCTGCTCTTGATTGTGCCTACATCATATGGAGATTCCTTGAGGAACGATTTCCAAACTATTCCTTGAAAAACTTAGATGAGATTCTTCATAAGTCTATTGCCTTGAGTAAGATGAGTTCCAATGATCCCAAATTTGGTGATTGTTTATTTGAGCATACTAATCTTACGAGTGCCAAAGGAGATGTTGGAATCATTATCAATATCATTTTCGAAGTCATTAGAATTCATAGAGATGAACATTATTACGGTCATACTTCTAATGAATCACTCCCTCTAGGAATTTATACACCACATGACGATGTTGAACATGGATACTATGATGAGGATGATGATAATGACTATGATCTTGATGATGCAATGAGACACTTTGGTCTTATGGCTAATCTTCGCGGCTACATGGCTGAGGGAAAGGAATGGATTCTAGATAGTGGGTGTACCGAACATATGACCTGAGAAAGATATGTTTCGTGAGCTTGCTGAAAACGACGGCCCTCGAAAGTATGTCATTTTTGGTGATAACTCAAATGGTAAGGTGGTTGGCCTTGGTAAGGTGGCCATCTCACATGATAGCTCCATACAAAATGTTATGCTCGTTGAATCTCTTGGCTACAATTTACTTTCCGTATCTAGACTTGCTGACTTTGGTTTCAATGTCCTATTTACTAAAGTAGATTGCCAAGTGTTTCGTAGATATAATCATAAAATGGTCTTTACCGGTACACGTAGAGGTGATCTTTACATTGTTGATTTCACTAAAAAGGCTCAACCTAGAACTTGCCTAATTGCTAAATCCTCAAAAGGTTGGTTGTGGCATAGAAGGTTAGGTCATGTGGGCATGCGAAATCTTGATAAGCTTATTAAAGGTGATCATATCCTTGGAGTAAAAGATGTTATATTTGACAAGGATAGACTTTGTAGTGCTTGTCAAGAAGGAAAACAAGTTGGAGGAAGTCACTCCGTGAAGAACATTATGACCACGAGAAGACCGCTCGAGCTACTTTATATGGATCTCTTTGGTCCCAATGCTTACAACAGTCTCGGTGGTAACTCATTTGGTCTAGTCATAGTTGATGATTTTTCAAGATTTACGTGGGTGTTCTTTCTTGATGATAAATCACAGGTCCAAAAGATCTTCAAGAGCTTCGCTAGGAAGGCGCAAAATCAATTTGAAGTGAAGATCAAGAAGGTTCGTGGCGACAATGGAACGGAGTTCAAGAACACAAATGTGGACATCTTTCTTGACGAAGAAGGGATTTCACACGAGTTCTTGGTTACGTACACACCTCAACAAAATGGAGTTGTTGAGAGGAAGAACCGAACTCTTATTGAGATGGCAGGAACGATGCTTGATGAGTACAAGACTCCAAAACACTTTTGGGCGGAAGCGGTTGAGGCAGCTTGTCACGCAACAAATCGCTTGTATCTCCACAAGCTGCTCGGCAATACGGCATACGAGCTTCTCACCGGTAACAAACCCCAAGTTGGATACTTTTGAGTATTCGGCTCAAAGTGCTACATTCTTGATAAGCATCGTCATTCTAAATTTTCTCCTAAATCTCATGAAGGTTTCCTACTTGGTTATGGCTCAAACTCTCACACTTACCGTGTCTACAACAATTTCACCCGAAAAGTTGAAGAGACAGTAGGTGTGAAGTTTGATGAATCTAACGGATCGCAAGTAGAGCAATTGCCAATTGATGTAGGAAATAAGGATCCTTCGGAAGCAATCCAAGACTTGTCTATTGGCAAGATTCATCCAACAGAGGTAAAGGAGAGTATATCGTCCGTCCAAGTGGAAGCTTCTACCTCACGACAAGGTGAACCAAGAGTTGATATGGAAGCATCCACAAGTGGGACGCACCAAGATGAAGAAAACAAGGAAGTACACCAAGAAGAACCTCATCAACCTCCTTCTCCACCAAGACAAGAGAACAACAACGCCAATAATGAAGAAGGCCAAGAAGAAGGACAAGATGATGAAGAAGATGTTCCACCCCGACCCAAGCAAAAGCTTTCACGAGTTCGAGCAAGAGTCTCAAGAGACCATCCCGTCGAACAAATCTTCAATGATATTCAAACTGTGAGAATCACTCGCTCTAAAACTCGTTTGGCTAACTTTTGTGAACATTATTCATTCATCTCTAGCATTGAACCTATGAAGGTTGAAGAAGCATTGGAAGATCTAGATTGGATAAATGCCATGCAAGAAGAGCTACACAACTTTGAGAGAAATCAAGTGTGGACATTGGTCGAGAAGCCCGACAACAACCACAACATCATTGGTACCAAATGGGTGTTTCGCAACAAGCAAGACGAAGATGGTCAAGTCGTCCACAACAAAGCTCGTCTCATCACCCAAGGCTACACTCAAGTCGAAGGTATGGACTACGGTGAGACATATGCCCCCGTTGCTAGACTTGAGTCCATCCGCATCTTACTTGCCTATGATAATCACCATGATATCACTTTATACCAAATGGACATTAAAAGTGCTTTTCTAAATGGTGAAATTGAGGAAGAAGTTTATGTTAAACAACCTCCCGACTTTGTCAATCCTAAGAAACCCGATCACATTTACAAACTTCACAAAGCTCTTTATGGTCTTAAACAAGCTCCTAGAGGATGGTATAAATGCTTGACCAAGTTCCTTATTGAGAAAGGCTTTGAGATTGGAAAGATAGATTCTACTCTTTTCACTAAAAAGTTTAATGGTGAATTATTTGTATGCCAAATTTATGTTGATGACATCATATTTGGTTCGACTAACCCTCATTTTAGTGAAAAGTTTGGGAAGCTAATGTCAGAGAAGTTTGAGATGTCTATGATGAGTGAACTCAAGTTCTTTCTTGGTTTGCAAAATAAGCAAACTAAGGAAGGCACCTTTGTTTCTCAAACAAAGTACACCAAGGACTTATTCAAGAAGTTCAACATGCAAGAAATCAAAGGTATGAAAACTCCCATGCCAACTAGTGGACATCTTGATTTGACCAAGGACGGCAAATCGGTTGACCAAAAGGTTTATCGCTCTATGATTGGTTCGTTATTATATCTATGTGCCTCCCGTCCCAATATTATGCCAAGTGTGTGCATGTGTGCATGATATCAAGCGCCCCCCAAAGAATGTCATCTTAAGGCTGTGAAAAGGATAGTGAGATACTTAATACATACACCAAATTTTGGCATTTGGTATCCTAAGAGGTCCTCTTTTGATCTTGTTGGCTATTCCGACTCGGACTATGCCGGAGACAAGGTTGATAGAAAGTCCACTTCGGGTACTTGTCAATTTCTTGGTAGATCACTTGTGTCTTGTTCCTCCAAGAAAAAAACTCGGTATCCTTATCCACCGCTGAAGCGGAATACATTGCCGCCGGTTCATGTTGTGCTCAATTACTTTGGATGACCCAAACTCTTAGAGATTATGGGATCAACGTGAAACATGTTCCATTGCTTTGTGACAATGAGAGTGCTATTAAGATTGCTCACAATCTCGTGCAACATTCTTGAACTAATCATATTGAAGTTCATCATCATTTCATTCGAGATCATGTTACTAAAGGGGACATTGATCTTAAGCATGTTCGTCCCGATAAGCAATTGGCAGATATATTCACCAAAACGCTTGATGAGAAAGTCTTTTGCCGTTTGAGAGGTGAATTGAACATCATTGATGCTTTAAAATTGGAGTAGGAACTCCATTTGGATACATGCAAGGCATGAGCCTATGATTAAGCCTTGATACTTCCCTTATGATGATGATCATATGTCTTGGATATTCTTGCACCCTTGCATGCTATCTAACCCTTGTAGGTACTTGGATAAATCTAAATCCATGAGATTGCAACTCACTCACATCTTGAGCAATCTCTACATCTCCAAGTCTCTACACAATGGTGGTTGAGGACAAGGAAGCATGGAACCCCTCCGCATATCCTTTGACAAATTCCATATATCAAATTTCATGATTGTCACGTTGGATACACAAGTGCTCTTCCTTGCAATACTAACCTATGTAGGTAGATGAACTTCAATTACAAGTGGTGCTCCCAACTCTTGATGAGCTACATCAACCTTGAGCAACCCACACAAGTTCAACTACATGATCAAGTTCAACACCACCACCCAAGGTATGCTATTCCATCTTAGAGAAGCTTTACTCCAAGTCATGGGTCAAAGCAGCTCAACAAGATGCGAATACATCAAAAGTGTAAATGAAAAATGGTAACCCCATTTTGAGCTTAAACGATGAGTATGACCTATGATCAAGTGTTCTCACTTGACTCCTCAGTCAATATGCTCTAACATAGGTGACTTTGTCACCACCCATTTCTAGATGAAGTTCTCTAGTGTTTCTATGTGTTATTGCATTTGTCTCTTGCATATTTGTTTCCCTTCATCTAGATTTCTTTTCTTTTGCCTTGTTTTTGTTCTGCATTCCCAGCATCCAATTCATTGCAAATCCTTTAGTTAATTCCTTGCAAATCTTTGTGAGATCTCATTTGCCTAGTGAGCTGAGGTGACAAATGTTCTCTCTGTCTGGAACTCGGTCATACTGATTCGTCTCTTTCGGTCAAGCCGAACCACTTCGGTGCAACTGAAAAATATAACTCGGTGTCACCGATTTCACTACAGAGAAAACAATTTGCCACTTGTTCCTGCACTTTTGTTCCAGCTCCACTCGATGATTCATGTCCTCTACCAGCATCACAATCTATATGCTACTTTGCTCTGTGACTCAAGGACCAAACCTATTTTGACTCACACTCCAAAAGATCCCTTCTTGGAAATTGACGTCAAAGGGGGAGAGAGAGATCACATCAAAGCTTATTCTCTTCAAAGGGGGAGAGAAAGAAAAAGGGCGAGAGAAGGCCCCAGATGCTTGGTGTTCAGGAGGAGAGAAGTCACATGTCTTTAAGAGGGGAAATACATGTCTATGTTATGTTATGTTCATGATCTGTTTTGCTCTGATTTTGTTTCCCTATGTTCTCCCATTATCGAATACAAGATTCAGGGGGAGAAAGACTGCTAGGGAAGGAAATCCTTGTATTCATTGCATATCTTTATCCTTTGGGGACATGTCTATATCCAATAGAGTACCCAATACTCACTCTCTACATGTCATCCCAATCTTGGTACTCTTGTGGCTTCTTTTGTTTGCTCTGTCTAGTAGATGTATCTGTGTTACCTAACCTTTTTACTCAGGTTCATCTCTTCCTAGGCCAGCTCAAGACCACAAGGTAAGTATATGCATCACACTCATGTGCATGAATATTTCTTGCTAATGTACATATTGTTTGCAGGAGGAATCATGAACATGAAGTTACAATTCTCATATTCACATCATTTTCTCTGATGCATATAGCCAAGATACGTGTAACACATTGCTTGCTCTATCATGATTATGCATTGACATGCTCTTACATTCCATATTGACATGGATGCATACATGTAGGGGGAACCCATGCATGTTACATATCTTTCCAAAGCTTTACTTGTTATTCTCTATATCTTTATCTAAAGCTTTGATGTATGTTGTCATCAATACCAAAAAGGGGGAGATTGAAAGCAAAAGTGCTCCCTGGGTGATTTTGGTAATTAATGCCAACATATCTCTTGTTGGACTAATGTTTTCATCTAGTATATTTCAGACAAGTTCAACAGATGGAGTGGCGTGGACAAGAGGATATGGAACCCTTTCAAGATGCTAAGGACAAAAGATTGGCTCAAGCTCTAAAGCTCAAGACTCTACATTTTGCTTTTAGTAATCCAAGATCACATTAAGTCCATAGGAAAGCCAATACTATTATAAGGGGATGCGGTGTTGCTTAATGGCTTGCTTGCTCAAAGTGCTTAGTGATATGCTCCAAAGACCTCAACCACTTTCCCATATCCACATATGTCCCAAACCAAAAGTCAAACTCGGCCCCACCGAAATTTCCTACCCGGCGCCACCGAATTCACTTGACATAGCCACTACCAGAAACCCTAGTCAAATTGGTCTCACCGATGGGATCTCGGTCTCACCGAGATGGGCTTGCAAACTCTCTGTTACCTATTGCAATAATTTCGGTCCCACCGAGATATGCAATCGGTCCCACCGAGTTTGCCTGACCAACTCTCTATTTTGCCTATTACCAAAATCGGTCTCACTGAGTTTGTGTAATCGGTCAAACCGAGACGAGGTATTACCCTAACGCTAGCACCTCGGTCCCATCGAGTTGATCATATCGGTCCCACCGAAATGTCTAACAGTCACATTATGAACTAAATCGGTCCGACCGAGTTGTCTGATTCGGTCCCACTGAGTTTGGTGATTTGTGTGTAATGGTTAGATTTTGTGTGGAGGCTATATATACCCATCCACCCACTCTTCATTCATGGAGAGAGCCATCAGAACATTCCTACACTTCCAACATACATTTTCTGAGAGAGAACCACCTACACTTGTGTTGAGGTCAAGATATTCCATCCCAACCACATAAATCTTGATCTCTGGCCTTCCCCAAGATGCTCTCCACCCAAACCCTCTTTCCACCAAATCCAATCCTATGAGAGAGAGAGCTGAGTGTTGGGGAGACTATCATTTGAAGCACAAGAGCAAGGAGTTCATCATCAACACACCATCTATTACGTTTTGGAGAGTGACGTCTCCTAGATTGGTTAGGTGTCACTTGGGAGCCTCCGTCAAGATTGTGGAGTTGAACCAAGGAGTTTGTACGAGCAAGGAGATCACCTACTTCATGAAGATCTACCCTAGTAATGAAGGAAATATGTCCTAGAGGCAATAATAAAGTTATTATTTATTTCCTTATATCATGATAAATGTTTATTATTCATGCTAGAATTGTATTAACCGGAAACATGATACATGTGTGAATACATAGACAAACAGAGTGTCACTAGTATGCCTCTACTTGACTAGCTCGTTAATCAAAGATGGTTATGTTTCCTAACCATAGACATGAGTTGTCATTTGATAAACGGGATCACATCATTAGGAGAATGATGTGATTGACTTGACCCATTCCGTTAGCTTAGCACTTGATCGTTTTATTTTACTGCTATTGCTTTCTTCATGACTTATACATGTTCCTATAACTATGAGATTATACAACTCCCGATTACCGGAGGAACACTTTGTGTGCTACCAAACGTCAGAACGTAACTGGGTGATTATAAAGGTGCTCTACAGGTGTCTCCGATGGTACTTGTTGAGTTGGCATAAATCGAGATTAGGGTTTGTCACTCTGATTGTCGGAGAGGTATCTCTGGGCCCTCTTGGTAATGCACATCACTATAAGCCTTGCAAGCAATGCAACTAATGAGTTAGTTGCGGGATAGTGCATTACGGAACGAGTAAAGAGACTTGCCGGTAACGAGATTGAACTAGGTATTGAGATGTCAATGATCGAATCTCGGGCAAGTAACATACCGATGACAAAGGGAACAACGTATGTTGTTATGCGGTTTGACCGACAAAGATCTTCGTAGAATATGTAGGAGCCAATATGAACATCCAGGTTCCGCTATTGGTTATTGACCGGAGACGTGTCTCGATCATGTCTACATAGTTCTCGAACCCGTAGGGCCCGCACGCTTAACGTTTGGTGGTGGTCAGTATTATGAGTTTATGTGATTTGATGTACCAAGGTAATTCGGAGTCCCGGATGAGGTCCTATTGCAGGAGCAGATGCATACGTTATGATACTATGTTGAAAGATGATAGTAGCAATGATGCGGACTAGGTCCGTGATCTGAGGATTATCCTTGTTGCACAGAAGAATTGTATCCTTGATGCACCGCTAGGTGACAGACCTATTGCAGGAGCAGATGCATACGTTATGAACGTTTGGCAAAGCTTGGTATGATGACTACTTGATAGTTTAGTGCATCATGCTTTACGGCTTAGAACCGGGACTTCAAAAATGTTTTGATATGTCACGGAACATATAAGATGTTCTAAGAGTTGAAATTGGTATTTCATACTCATGCCCGTGTCGAGAGGTAGGAGACCTCTGACAGTACTTTGCCTACAAAGATGGAGGAGAATAGCTCAATCAGTGAGCATGTGCTTAGATTGTCTGAGTACTGCAATTACTTGAATCAAGTGGGAGTTAATCTTCCAGATAATATAGTAATTGACAAAGTTCTCTAGTCACTATCACCAAGTTACTAGAACTTAGTGATGAACTATAATATGCAAGGGATAACAAAAACGACTCCCAAGCTCTTCATGATGCTAAAATCGATGAAGGTAGAAATCAAGAAAAGCATCAAGTGTTGATGGTTGACAAGACCACTAGTTTCAAGAAAAGGGCATAGGGAAGAAGGGGAACTTCAAGAAGAACGACAAGCAAGTTGCTGCTCAAGTGAAGAAGCCCAAGTCTAGACCTAAGCCTGAGCTAAGTGCTTCTACTGCAAAGGGACTGGTCACTGGAAGCAGAACTGCCCCAAGTATTTGGCGGATGAGAAGGATGGCAAAGTGAACAAAGGTATATTTGATATACATGTTATTGATGTGTACTTTACTAGTGTTTATAGCAACCCCTCAGTATTTGATACTAGTTCAGTTGCTGAGATTAGTAACTCGAAACGGGAGTTGCAGAATGAACAGAGACTAGTTAAGGGTGAAGTGACGATGTGTGTTGGAAGTGGTTCCAAGATTGATATGATCATCATCGCACACTCCCTATACTTTCGGGATCAGTTTGAACCTAAATAAATGTTATTTGGTGTTTGCGTTAAGCATGAATATGATTTGATCATGTTTATTACAATACTGTTATTCATTTAAAGTCAGAGAATAATTGTTGTTTTGTTTACATGAATAAAACCTTCAATGGTCATACACCCAAGGTGAATGGTTTATTGAATCTCGATCGTAGTGATACACATATTCATAATATTGAAGCCAAAAGATGATAGTGCAACTTATTTGTGGCACTGCCGTTTAGGTCATACTGGTGTAAAGCACATGAAGAAAATCCATGCTAATGGGCTTTTGGAATCACTTGATTATGAATCAGTTGATGCTTGCGAACCATGCCTCATGGGCAAGATGACTAAGACTCCGTTCTCCGGAACAATGGAGCAAGCAACAGACTTGTTGGAAATAATACATACTGATGTATGCAGTCCGATGAGTGTTGAGGCTCGCGGCAGGTATCGTTATTTTCTGACCTTCACAGATGATTTGAGTAAGATATGGGTATATCTTCTTAATGAAACATAAATCTGAAACATTTGAAAAGTTCAAATAATTTCAGAGTGAAGTGGAAAATCATCATAACAAGAAAATAAAGTTTCTACGATCTGATCATGGAGGAGAATATTTGAGTTACGAGTTTGGTCTTCATTTGAAACAATGCGGAATAGTTTCGCAACTCACGCCACCTAGAACACCACATCGTAATGGTGTGTCCGAACATCGTAACCGTACTATATTAGATATGGTGCAATCTATGATGTCTCTTACCGATTTACCACTATCATTTTGGGGTTATGCATTAGAGATAGCTGCATTCACGTTAAATAGGGCACCATCTAAATCCATTGAGACGATGCCATATGAACTGTGGTTTGGCAAGAAACCAAAGTTGTCGTTTCTTAAAGTTTGGGGTTGCGATACTTATGTGAAAAAGTTTCATCCTGATAAGCTCAAACCCAAATCGGAGAAATGTGTCTTCATAGGATACCCAAAGGAGACAGTTGGGTACACCTTCTATCACAGATCCGAAGGCTAGACATTCGTTGCTAAGAATGGATCCTTTCTAGAGAAGGAGTTTCTCTCAAAAGAAGTGAGTGGGA